>NC_091282.1:226930447-227233477 GCF_032444005.1 Ranitomeya imitator
CAGGGACGTCTTTCCTGATAGGGCCATGCATACCAGGAACGGGATGGGGCCAACTATAAAAGAAAAAGTATGAGACCAATCATACCAGGAACAGGATGGGCCAATTTATATCAGAAAAAGTATGGGGCCAATCATACCAGGAATGGGATGGTGCCAATCATACCAGGATAAGGATGAGGGAGCCATGCATACCAGGATATGGATGAGGGGGCCATGCATACCAGAGTTGGGATGAGGGGCCATGTGTATCAGAATGGGGATGAGGGTACCATATATACCAGGATAGGGGACATTACAGTACAGAATTGACAATTTTTCTGCTTCAATTTTTTTCCTAATTTCCTCCTCTAAAACCTAGGTGCTTCTTATGGTCCTGTGTGTCTTATAGTCCGGAAAAATACGGTATATTAAACTGTTTAACACAACACTGCTAACTACTAACTGCTAACACAAGGTGACCTCTTCTGATTGAACTCTATACTCAATAGACTTTTCTCTCTTGGCCTGAGGGCTCCATCAAAGTTTTATTCTCTTAGTATATTGCAGTCATCATATTATATGGCACTATGTGCTTACAATTGCTCATTTTGCCCTTCTGCTCGGTTCATTTTTCTCTTTTCCACCAGGTCTATGACATCACATTATTAAAAACAGACTAGCTAAATCTTTCTAGGCTTCAAGTAGAAAAAGGAAGTCTTTTCCATGCATGAGTCATCATTAGAACTACATTTTAACATCACTGCAAAGTCATTGGCAAACCAGCTTCACCTCCTCTTCAGCTCCTCAACCAGCTGCTCTACTCATCGCCCTAACAATACATTCTCTCACCAGCTCTGATCTGAAGTGACGCTCCTTGAGGGGACAGTGCTGGTCACTGCTAGCTCGTTCTTTACTTACACTTGCACTGTTTCTGGCTCATCATTTCTGATCAGAGCCCTCAAAGGAGCACATTGTCACTGTGCATGAAGAAGAACAGTGCACAATGTCAAAAATCAACCGAGCATCTGTTGGAATTAACAACCGACGCATGCTTAGAAGAGCAGGACTAGCTCATCCCCTGAAACTGAAGTCACTGATAAGTCTTCATTATAGAGAGGTTCTCAAACATACCCTCATCAAAAAGGAAGTAGTAGAAAAAAAATATAAAGCAGTTAGATAGTGTAGTTAGAGAAGGATATGGAATTTGTAATCAAAGTATATTAGAAAAAAATTGTATTATAACATTAACCCCTTTACCCCCAAGGGTGGTTTGCACGTTAATGACCAGGCCAATTTTTACAATTCTGAACACTGTCCCTTTATGAGGTTATAACTCTGGAGCGCTTCAACGGATCCTGGTAATTCTGACAATGTTTTCTCGTGAAATATTGTACTTCATGATAGTGGTAACATTTCTTTGATATTACCTGCGTTTATTTGTGAAAAAAATGGAAATTAGGCGAAAATTTTGAAAATTTCGCAATTTTCCAAATTTGAATTTTTATGCAATTAAATCACAGAGATATGTCACACAAAATACTTAATAAGTAACATTTCCCACATGTCTACTTTACATCAGCACAATTTTGGAACCAAAATTTTTTTTTGTTAGGGAGTTATAAGGGTTAAAATTGACAAGCAATTTCTCATTTTTACAACACCATTTTTTTTAGGGACCACATCTCATTTGAAGTCATTTTGAGGGGTCTATATGATTGAAAATACCCAAGTGTGACACCATTCTAAAAACTGCACCCCTCAAGGTGCTCAAAACCACATTCAAGAAGTTTATTAACCCTTCAGGAGTTTCACAGGAATTTTTGGAATGTTTAAATAAAAATGAACATTTAACTTTTTTTCACAAAAAATTTACTTCAGCTCCAATTTGTTTTATTTTACCAAGGGTAACAGGAGAAAATGGACCCCAAAAGTTGTTGTACAATTTGTCCTAAGTACGCCGATACCCGATATGTGGGGGTAAACCACTGTCTGGGCGCATGGCAATGCTCTGAAGTGAAGGAATGCCATTTGACTTTTCAATGCAAAATTGACAGGAATTGAGATGGGACGCCATGTTGGAGAGCCCCTGATGTGCCTAAACATTGAAACCCCCCACAAGTGACACCATTTTGGAAAGTAGACCCCCTAAGGAACTTATCTAGAGGTGTGGTGAGCACTTTGACCCACCAAGTGCTTCACAGAAGTTTATAATGCAGAACCGTAAAAATAAAAAATCATATTTTTTCACAAAAATTATCTTTGCGCCCCCAATTTTTTATTTTTCCAAGGGTAAGAGAAGAAATTGGACCCCAAAAGTTGTTGTACAATTTGTCCTGATTACACTGATACCCCATATGTGTGGGTAAACCACTGTTTGGGCGCATGGGAGAGCTCAGAAGGGAAGGAGCGCCGTTTGACTTTTCAATGCAAAATTGACAGGAATTGAGATGGAATGCTATGTTGTATTTGGAGAGCCACTGATGTACCTAAACATTGAAACCCCCCACAAGTGACACCATTTTGGAAAGTAGACCCCCTAAGGAACTTATCTAGAGGTGTGGTGAGCACTTTGACCCCATAAGGGCTTCACAGAAGTTTATAATGCAGAGCCGTAAAAATAAAACAAACATTTTTTCCCACAAAAATAATTTTTTAGCCCCCAGTTTTGTATTTTCCCGAGGGTAAAAGGAGAAATTGGACCCCAAAAGTTGTTGTCCAATTTGTCCTGAATACGCTGATACCCCATATGTGGGGGGGGGACCACCGTTTGGGTGCATGGGAGGGCTCAGAAGGGAAGGAGCGCCATTTGGAATGCAAACTTAGATGGATTGGTCTGCAGGCGTCACGTTGCATTTGCAGAGCCCCTGATGTACCTAATCAGTAGAAACCCCCCACAAGTGACCCCATATTGGAAACTAGACCCCCCAAAGAACTTATCTAGATGTGTTGTGAGAACTTTGAACCCCCAAGTGTTTCACTACAGTTTATAACGCAGAGCTGTGAAAATAAAAAATCTTTTTTTCCCATAAACATTATTTTTTAGCCCCCAGTTTTGTATTTTCCCAAGGGTAACAGGAGAAATTGGACCCCAAAAGTTGTTGTCCAATGTGTCCTAAGTATGCTGATACCCCATATGTTGGGGTAAACCCCTGTTTGGGCACACGGGAGAGCTTGGAAGGGAAGGAGCACTGTTTTACTTTTTCAACGCAGAATTGGCTGGAATTGAGATCGGATGCCATGTCACGTTTGGAGAGCCCCTGATGTGCCTAAACAGTGGAAACCCCCCAATTATAACTGAAACCCTAATCCAAACACACCCCTAACCCTAATCCCAACGGTAACCCTAACCACACCTCTAACCCAGACACACCCCTAACCCTAATCCCAACCCTATTCCCAACCGTAAATGTAATCCAAACCCTAACCCTAACTTTAGCCCCAACCCTAACTGTAGCCTTAACCCTAGCCCCAACCCTAACCCTAGCCCTAACTCTAGCCCTAACTCTAGCCCTAACCCTAACCCTAGCAATAACCCTAACCCTAGCCATAGCCCTAACCCTAACGCTAGCCCTAACCCTAACCCTAGCCCTAACCCTAACCCTAACCCAAACCATAACCCTAGCCCTAACCCTAGCCCTATCCCTAACCCTAACCCTAGCCCTAACCCTAACCCTAATGGGAAAATGGAAATAAATACATTTTTTTAATTTTTAATTTTTCCCTAACTAAGGGGGTGATGAAGGGAGGTTTGATTTACTTTTGTAGCGGGTTATTTAGTGGATTTTTATGATGGGCAGCCGTCACACACTGAAAGACGCTTTTTATTGCAAAAAATATTTTTTGCGTTACCACATTTTGAGAGCTATAATTTTTCCATATTTCAGTACACAGAGTCATGTGAGGTCTTGTTTTATGCGGGACGAGTTGATGTTTTTATTGGTAAAATTTTCGGGCATGTGACATTTTTTGATTGCGTTTTATTCCGATTTTTGTGAGGCAGAATGATCAAAAACCAGCTATTCGTGAATTTCTTTTGGGGGAGGCGTTTATACCGTTCCGCGCTTGGTAAAATTAATAAAGCAGTTTTATTCTTCGGGTCAGTACGATTACAGCGATATCTCATTTATATCATTTTTTTATGTTTTGGCGCTTTTATACGATAAAAACGATTTTAGAGAAAAAATTATTATTTTGGCATCGCTTTATTCTCAGGACTATAACTTTTTTATTTTTTTGCTGATGATGCTGTATCATGGCTCGTTTTTTGCAGGACAAGATGACGTTTTCAGCGGTACCATGGTTATTTATTTCTGTCTTTTTGATCGTGTGTTATTTCAATTTTTGTTCGGTGGTATGATAATAAAGCGTTGTTTTTTGCCTCGTTTTTTTTTTTTTTTCTTAAGGTGTTTACTGAAGGGTTTAACTAGTGGGGCAGTTTTATAGGTTGGGTTGTTACGGACGCAGCTATACTAAATATGTGTACTTTTATTGTTTGTTTTTTTTAATTTAGATAAAGAAATGTATTTATGGAAATAATATTTTTTTTTCTTTATTTAGGAATTTTTTTTTTTTTTACAGATGTGGAATTTTTTTTTTTAACTTTTTTACTTTGTCCCGGGGGGGACATCACAGATCGCTGATCTGACAGTTTGCACAGCACTCTGTCAGATCAGCGATCTGACATACAGCGCTGCAGGCTTACCAAGCGCCTGCTCTGAGCAGGCACTTGGTAAGCCACCTCCCTCCCTGCAGGACCCGGATGCCGTGGCCATTTTGGATCCGGGCCTTGCTGCAGGGAGGAAGGTAAGAGACCCTCGCAGCAAAGCGATCACATCGCGTTGCTGCGTGGGTCTCAGGGAAGCCTGCTGGGAGCCCCCTCCCTGCGCGATGCTTCCCTATACCGCCGACACCGCGATCATGTTTGATCGCGGTGTGCCGGGGGTTAATGTGCCGGGGCGGTCTGTGACCGCTCCTGGCACATAGTGCCGGATGTCCGCTGCGGTATGCAGCTGACACCCGGCCGCGATCAGCCGCGCTCCCCCCGTGAGCGCGGCCGATCGTGTATGACGTACTATCCCGTCGGTGGGCATACGGGTCCACCCCACCTCGACGGGATAGTACGTCATATGTCAGAAAGGGGTTAAATAGACAGATATAAAATGAAAATAAAATTTAATTTCAGACTGCACTTTGAGTCCCTTGTTTAAACAGACAGACATTGCAATAAATAACTGCCGTTCGGTAAGGTTTACCGACTGGTGGTCGTTTAGTGCCTCCAGTCGGTCTGAGTAAACATTCCCCTATACAATATCTCTATACCTTATCCCTATACAGAACTAATATTTATATCCTGTAATTTACAGCAGGCATCTAATCTGATTACAGCATTTTTCTTCCTCATCTTGACAAACCTTTTTGTTGACGTCTTAATGCTGGGACTTGTTCACTACACAGTTTGCACACTAGTCACCACGCCCCTGATAATAAAAAACATCACACATGTAGCGGATTAAATAAGTATTGAATATATCACTAATTTTCTAAGTAAATATATTTCTAAAGGTTATATTGAAATGAAATTCTCACCAGATGTCGGTACGAACCCATCCAATCCACTCAGGCAAAAACAAATCAAACCATATATGTCCATAAATTAAGTTATATGTAATAAAGAGAAATTACTATATTTTCATAATATAAAATGCACTTTTTTCCTCGAAATTGGGGTTGCGTCTTATAATCAGAAATGAGTTTACCGGGGTGCGGCGGTGGTGGAGCTGGGTCATAGAAGGCAGGGTCACTGCTTCAAAAGGTTGGTGGCACAGGAGTGGGCGATGCTGCCATGCCTGGGCTCTCAAATGTCAGTGCCGGTGAGCTGCGTCTCTTTTCCCATAGATTTCCCTGTGGAGAGCTTCGGGAAAATGGCTGCCGGAGGCAGTGCATGCTCAGATTGAGATCTCAGGAGATGAGATCTAATCTCAAGAGATCTTAATCTGCTCATGTGCCACCTGTGACTGCCATTTTCCTTAAGCCCACAGCATGGAAATCTGTGGGAAAGGGGACTTGGCTCATCGGCACTGAAATCTTCTGAGATCCCAGTCACTCCAGCATTGCCCTGCTCCTGCGCTGCCCTCTTTAAGCAGCGACCCTGCCTCCACTGCAGCTGCCCTTTAGGTAAGCTACCATTAAAACAGACTATAAGATGCACCACCATTTTATTTTTAAAAAAAGTTCCCTTTTTTCCGCCCAAAATTTTGGGTGTGTCTTATGGTTCGGTGCACAGAGAAAAAACATTGAACACATGAAGAAAGAGGTTCAAAAAGCCATGGAAAGTGATGACACCAGCAGAAATCTAATAATTAGAAAGTAATCTTGCCACATAGTGGAAAATAATATCATCTGGTTCAACTGATGGCTTATAGAAAGATGTCTCATTGCCAAAGTGCTACACAAGAAACATTTCATTATGGGTAAAACCAGTGAGCTGTCTTAAGACCTTTGCAACCTTATTGTTGTCAAACATACTGATGGCATTGGATATTTAAGAATTTCTAAACTACTGAAGGTTCCAATGAGCACTGTTGGGGCCATAATCTGAAGGTGGAAAGAACATAATTTCGCCATAAACTAGCCATGACCAGGTGCTTCCCACAAGATTTCAGACAGAAGAGTTTTAAGTATCAGAAGAGTTGTCCAAGAGCCAAGGACCCCCTGTGGAGAGCTACAGAAAAACCTGGGTTTAGCAGGTACAATTTTTTTAAAGAAAACTATAAGTAATGCAGTCAACCTCCGTGGCCTGTATGCATAGTCACCACGGAAGACTCCATTGTTGAATAAAAAATTATGTTCAAGCGATTTACAGTTTGCGCAACAACTTTTAGACAAGCTTGAGAAATACTGGGAGTATATAGTCTGGTCAGATGTGACCAGAATTGAACTCTTTGGATGCCATAGTACACACCATGTTTGGAGGACAAAAAGCACTGGATATTACCCTAAAAGCATCATATCAACAGTGAAATTTGTAGGTGGAAACAACACGGTGTGGGGCTGTTTTTCAGCACACGACACTGGCAAACTTCATAAAATTTAAGGAAGGATACATGAACAAATATACCGAGACATTCTTGATAAAAAATCTGCAGCCCTCTACCAGCATAAAGAAGATGAAATGAGGGTGTACATTTCAGAAAGACAATGATCCCAAGTACACAGCCAAGAAAACTCTCAATTGGTTTCACAGAAAAAAAAATAAAACTGCTACAAAGGCCCAGCTAACTTAGAAAATTGGTGACGTGTTCAATACTTATTCCTATGTCCTGAACACTTCACCACTGTGCACCTCGCACTCCCCCAATTCATTATATTTACATGCCCCTCTGCTTCCCAATTCATTATAACATGTATTTTCTCCCACCCTCAATTCATTAAAATATAATGTTCTTTATCCCACCCCACTGTCATGCCGGAGCAAGGAAATGCCTTGCGTGCAGGGTAAAAGAGAGAAAGAAGGTAAATGGTGTCCTGAAGATAAGGAAAGGGGAGACCCCTAAACAGTCACCTGAGATTGCACCCTGTGCTCCCTATCGCTAGACGGGTCCTTAACTCCGTGCGCGAACACGTGCCTATGCCCTGGCAGGCATAGAAAACCTATAACTGGCACAGGAGAGAGATAGAAGTGAGTATAAATAATGGCAGCAAAAAGCAGCAGCTGACACTATAGCCATATGGAATCCCAGCAGTATCAAAAAGGAACTCTTAAAGGGAACCTGTCAGTAGGATTGCGCACAGTAACCTACAGACAGTGTCATGTTGGAGCCATTATATTGATTAAAATGATACCTTGGTTGATGAAATCCATCTTGTGGTTGTTGTGTAATCTTTATTTTCAGTTTTGGGTTAATGATATTCTCGTGCTCCGGGGCGGGGCAGTGGGGGGTCTTCATGTGGTGCTCTGATTAGGTATTCATATGTATGGCTTCTGACAGTTCACTGATCCCTCAGTGACCTGCCCCCTATTTTACTTAATGAATATTGTATATATCTATATTGGGGAAAAAATCTCCTTCTGAAGGCAGGCGCCTGCGCTGCAGCATGATCGCATATGAAATGTATATGTAGTTCATTGGTTTAAGGTTATCCTGAAATAAAAAAAAAGCTGTTTGAAAATGACACCGGCTGCGCCAGCGCAGTAGCAGCTATCAAGAATGCGATAGCTGTTACTGTGCATGCGCCGGCGGCAGAATCTTTGTGAAGAAAAAAAAATGTTTCCTCCTCCAAGATGGCGCCGCCGTCACCTGCCCAATAGCAGCTATCGACGATTGACGATAGCTGCTATTGCATAAGCAGTGCTGTTGCCATCTTGCTAGAGAAAAAAAATAATATCCTCCACCAAGATGGACCTCCTCTGGTCCATAACCTTTCCAATACACCAGGTACTGAAGGGAATCGTGAACAAAATAAGAATCAGCAATCTGAAATTCCAAATTACCATCCACCATGGAGACGGCGGTAAGGGTGCCCATTCCGATGACGCAACATTTTTTTGAGCAACGATCTATGAAACACATTGTAAATTTTAAATGCGGTAATTCAAGGTAAAACGCCACAGATTAATGATGGCGACCACCTCATCAGGTTGTTCTGTACCTCTTGCCGTACAGAAAAGAGTGACAAAGAAAATTGTTCGTCCCCCAAATACCCTTCCCTACTGAAATTACAAAACTGTGGGTGAAAATGGTAACTTACCAGTGGCCTCATGATGATTACTTCACGAAAATTCTGCCAAAGGTAAGTAAGGTGACTCCGAAATGAAACACCTAAGGTAGTTCTCTAAACATTGATTTATACATAGATGAAGCTGCAACCCATAATGAGGTCCTGGTTATGGGGGACTTTAACTACCCGGATATTAACTGGGAAACAGAAACCTGTGAAACCCATAAAGGCAACAGGTTTCTGCTAATAACCAAGAAAAATTATCTTTCACAATTGGTGCAGAATCCAACCAGAGGAGCAGCACTTTTAGACCTAATACTATCTAATAGACCTGACAGAATAACAAATCTGCAGGTGGTTGGGCATTTAGGAAATAGCGACCACAATATTGTGCAGTTTCACCTGTCTTTCACTAGGGGGACTTGTCAGGGAGTCACAAAAACATTGAACTTTAGGAAGGCAGAGTTTGAACAGCTTAGAGATGCCCTTAATCTGGTAGACTGGGACAATATCCTCAGAAATGAGAATACAGATAATAAATGGGAAATGTTTAAGAACATCCTAAATAGGCAGTGTAAGCGGTTTATACCTTGTGGGAATAAAAGGACTAGAAATAGGAAAAACCCAATGTGGCTAAACAAAGAAGTAAGACAGGCAATTAACAGTAAAAAGAAAGCATTTGCACTACTAAAGCAGGATGGCACCATTGAAGCTCTAAAAAACTATAGGGAGAAAAATACTTTATCTAAAAAACTAATTAAAGCTGCCAAAAAGGAAACAGAGAAGCACATTGCTAAGGAGAGTAAAACTAATCCCAAACTGTTCTTCAACTATATCAATAGTAAAAGAATAAAAACTGAAAATGTAGGCCCCTTAAAAAATAGTGAGGAAAGAATGGTTGTAGATGACGAGGAAAAAGCTAACATATTAAACACCTTCTTCTCCACGGTATTCACGGTGGAAAATGAAATGCTAGGTGAAATCCCAAGAAACAATGAAAACCCTATATTAAGGGTCACCAATCTAACCCAAGAAGAGGTGCGAAACCGGCTAAATAAGATTAAAATAGATAAATCTCCGGGTCCGGATGGCATACACCCACGAGTACTAAGAGAACTAAGTAATGTAATAGATAAACCATTATTTCTTATTTTTAGGGACTCTATAGCGACAGGGTCTGTTCCGCAGGATTGGCGCATAGCAAATGTGGTGCCAATATTCAAAAAGGGCTCTAAAAGTGAACCTGGAAATTATAGGCCAGTAAGTCTAACCTCTATTGTTGGTAAAATATTTGAAGGGTTTCTGAGGGATGTTATTCTGGATTATCTCAATGAGAATAACTTTTTAACTCCATATCAGCATGGGTTTATGAGAAATCGCTCCTGTCAAACCAATCTAATCAGTTTTTATGAAGAGGTAAGCTATAGACTGGACCACGGTGAGTCATTGGACGTGGTATATCTCGATTTTTCCAAAGCGTTTGATACCGTGCCGCACAAGAGGTTGGTACACAAAATGAGAATGCTTGGTCTGGGGGAAAATGTGTGTAAATGGGTTAGTAACTGGCTTAGTGATAGAAAGCAGAGGGTGGTTATAAATGGTATAGTCTCTAACTGGGTCGCTGTGACCAGTGGGGTACCGCAGGGGTCAGTATTGGGACCTGTTCTCTTCAACATATTCATTAATGATCTGGTAGAAGGTTTACACAGTAAAATATCGATATTTGCAGATGATACAAAACTATGTAAAGCAGTTAATACAAGAGAAGATAGTATTCTGCTACAGATGGATCTGGATAAGTTGGAAATTTGGGCTGAAAGGTGGCAGATGAGGTTTAACAATGATAAATGTAAGGTTATACACATGGGAAGAGGGAATCAATATCACCATTACACACTGAACGGGAAACCACTGGGTAAATCTGACAGGGAGAAGGACTTTGGGATCCTAGTTAATGATAAACTTACCTGGAGCAGCCAGTGCCAGGCAGCAGCTGCCAAGGCAAACAGGATCATGGGGTGCATTAAAAGAGGTCTGGATACACATGATGAGAGCATTATACTGCCTCTGTACAAATCCCTAGTTAGACCGCACATGGAGTACTGTGTCCAGTTTTGGGCACCGGTGCTCAGGAAGGATATAATGGAACTAGAGAGAGTACAAAGGAGGGCAACAAAATTAATAAAGGGGATGGGAGAACTACAATACCCAGATAGATTAGCGAAATTAGGATTATTTAGTCTAGAAAAAAGACGACTGAGGGGCGATCTAATAACCATGTATAAGTATATAAGGGGACAATACAAATATCTCGCTGAGGATCTGTTTATACCAAGGAAGGTGACGGGCACAAGGGGGCATTCTTTGCGTCTGGAGGAGAGAAGGTTTTTCCACCAACATAGAAGAGGATTCTTTACTGTTAGGGCAGTGAGAATCTGGAATTGCTTGCCTGAGGAGGTGGTGATGGCGAACTCAGTCGAGGGGTTCAAGAGAGGCCTGGATGTCTTCCTGGAGCAGAACAATATTGTATCATACAATTATTAGGTTCTGTAGAAGGACGTAGATCTGGGTATTTATTATGATGGAATATAGGCTGAACTGGATGGACAAATGTCTTTTTTCGGCCTTACTAACTATGTTACTATGTTACTATGTTACATTCGGTCTGACCTATCGATTGAGGAAGAAAGGCCGAGGAAAAAGATAGATGCACTCCCATGCGAGAACAAAAAGCCCTAGAAAATTTAGCTACAAGCTGGGTCCCTTGATCTGAAACCACATCTGAAGGAACCCCGTGAAGCTTCACAATCTCACTGAGAAACACTAGAGCCAAGGTTTTGGCATTCAGAAGAGCCAATAAGACCATGAAGTTTGTCATCTTGCTAAACCTGTCCACCACCACTAAGATCACTGTTTTTCCAGCGGATGAAGGAAGGTCGATAACAAAAATGTGTCCTTGGCCTATGAAGAATAACTAATAGTAGGAGAGACCTTAATGGACGAGTATGTGGACATGCAAATCTGGAGAAGCTAACAGCACTCAGTGCCAGGACGCATGTCCAGAAGCTCCAAGAAACCAACTTGGAAATCAACAGTCAAGATACAAGATATTCAGCTTGGTGCTTGTGGCCGCCCATGTTGGGAGGAGCTCTTGTAGCACATGACTGCTCGTTGCTGTGCCAACCTTAATGCGGATATTTGATTGGATTGGTGTGGATACACTTCCAGTCACATGGTAAAGCTATTCAGCTTTAGGACCATGGCTCACTCTTTTTCAATATATTTGATTGGCTGTGGGGAAGTTCTATATTAGACATGCATATGTACATACTTATTATTGGTGAGATGTAACTAGAACAAGACTGACACTTATTCTTGATTGATTATGACCTCATTCTGATTTTAAAACTTTGATTCTTCTACTGCTATTTATATGGATTGTGAATTTAGTGATACTTGATGTTGATATTATCTTTTAAAGAACTAAGATTATATGTTTTGAATTGAAATTCTATGTTTTTTATGCAAGGGTGTGGATCGATATGGTGATTGGTTTTTGTATGTGAAACTAAGCTATATACGGTAACCTCCCCACCTATACTCCATTGTATATACTTGATAAAGATCTGTAATAGGTTGAAATATTGTATTTCTCTATACTGGCAGAATAAACTCTATCTTGTTTATTAAAACACCCTGGGTGAGGGCAGATAGACACAAAATCAGAAATATCCTGATGTAACCTTGGTCACCAAAAAATGATGAAAAAGGAGGTACAAAGTTGCATCCCCCTGAGCCTTCAACACCTCCCCCTCAAGATCTGAGCAAATGGTACAGTAGAAATGAGCACTCCTTGTAGAATAGGAACATAGATATCAGCTTTGACATTCTCAACCCTAGAACAGTAATCGACAAATCAGTTAAACCTAGTGAAAAATAAAGACAATTTAGCTTGTCTTGGAGTGAGACGTTTAGCAGATTCCAGGTACAACAGATTTTTATGGTCCGTAATCACCATGATAGGGTGAGTTGCTCCCTCCAGAAAATGATGCCACTCCTCAAAAGCCAACTTAATAGCCAGAAGTTCTCTATAATCAATATCATAGTTTCTTTTTCAGCCGACAATACCAGGTAACCTAAAAATGTAACCTCCTGTGCAGCGAATACACATTTTTCAAGTTTAGCATTCAGTTTTTTAGCCCATAATATCTGTAGTACCTGCCTGACATGTACCCAAAGTGTCTCAAAATCAGGTGAGTAAATCAAAATGTAATCGAGATATACCACCACAAATTTGTCCCCCACCAAATGACAAAAAATGTAATTGACGAAATGTTGGAAAATGACAGGAGCGTTAGTCTGACCAAATGGCATGATGAGATTTTCATAATGCTCTTTAAGAGTATTAATGGCTATTTTCCACTCATCCCCTTCTCTGATTCTAATCAGATTATAGGCCCCCCTTAAGGTACCGTTACACTAAACGACTTACCAATGATCACAACCAGCAATACGACCTGGCCGTGATCGTTGGTAAGTCGTTGTGTGGTCGCTGGGGAGTTGTCACACAGACAGCTCTCTCCAGCGACCAACGATCCGGGGAACAACTTCGGCATCACTGAAACTGTCTTCAATGATGCCGAAGTCCCCGGGTAACCAGGGTAAACATCGGGTTACTAAGCGCATGGCCGCGCTTAGTAACCCGATATTTACCCTGATTACCATTGTAAAAGTAAAAAAAAACAAAAAACAGTACATACTCACATTCCGATGTCTGTCACGTCCCCCGGGGTCCACAGGGTTAAAACTGCTTTCGGCAGGAGCGCTGCTAATGCACGCACTGCTGCCGAGAGCTTTCTCTGCACTGTGTCAGCGCCGGCCGTAAAGCAGCGGTGACTTCACCGCTGTGCTTTGCTTTACGGCCGGCCGGCGCTGACACAGTGCAGGGAAAGCTCTAGGCAGCAGCGCGTGCATTAGCAGCGCTCTGCTGAAAGCAGTTTTAACCCTGTGGACGCCGGGGGACGTGACAGACATCGGAATGTGAGTATGTACTGTTTGTTTTTTTTTTACTTTTACAATGGTAACCAGGGTAAATATCGGGTTACTAAGCGCGGCCCTGCGCTTAATAACCCGATATTTACCCTGGTTACCAGTGAACACATCGCTGGATCGGCGTCACACACGCCGATTCAGCGATGACAGCGGGTGATCAGCGACCAAAAAAAGGTCCTGATTAGGGTTGAGCGAAACGGATCGTTCATTTTCAAAAGTCGCCGACTTGGCACAGTCGGGTTTCATGAAACCCGACCCCTGTGTGGGGTCGGCCATGCGGTACGTGACTTTCGCGCCAAAGTCGCAATTCAATGACGCTAAAAGCGCGCTAAAAGCGCGCTAAAAGCGCCATTTCTCAGCCAATGAAGGTGGACGCAGAGTGTGGGCAGCGTGATGACATAGGTCCTGGTCCCCACCATCTTAGAGAAGGGCATTGCAGTGATTGGCTTGCTGTCTGCGGCGTCACAGGGGCTATAAAGAGGCGTTCCCGCCGACCGCCATCTTACTGCTGCTGATCTGAGCATAGGGAGAGGTTGCTGCCGCTTCGTCAGAAGCAGGGATAGCGTTAGGCAGGGTCCATTAACCACCAAACCGCTTGTGCTGTAGCGATTTCCACTGTCCAACACCACCTTTTGTTTGCAGGGACAGTGGAAGCTACATTTTTTTTCCTCAGCGCTGTAGCTCATTGGGCTGCCCTAGAAGGCTCCCTGATAGCTGCATTGCTGTGTGTACGCCGCTGTGCAAACCAACTGCTTTTTTCAAAGCACAAATCCTGTTGTTCCTTCCTTTCTGCACAGCTATCTTTTTTGTTTGTCCACACTTTTGATTTAATTTATGCAGCAGTCCACTCCTTCTTATTGCTGCCTGCCATACCTGGCTGAGATTACTGCAGGGAGATATTAATTGTAGGACAGTCCCTTTATTTAATTTTTTTTATTCTCCCTAAAAAAATAAGTTGTGGGAGATTAAGATTGGCCTTTGTGCTTGTGTGCCAGTCCTGAGTGTGCCATCTCTCTTAAATAGTGGGCCATAGAAAGCCTAGTGTTTTTTTTTTTAAATTTGGTTTCTAAATTCTCCCTGAAAAAATAAAAAAAACGTGGGAGATTAATATTGGCCTTTCTGCTTGTGTGCCAGTCCTGAGTGTGCCATCTCTCTTAAATAGTGGGCCATAGAAAGCCTAGTGTTTTTTTTAATTTGGTTTCTAACTTCTCCCTGAAAAAATAAAAAAAAACAGTGGGAGATAAATATTGGCCTTTCTGCTTGTGTGCCAGTCCTGAGTGTGCCATCTCTCTTAAATAGTGGGCCATAGAAAGCCTAGTGTTTTTTTTTAAATTTGGTATCTAAATTCTCCCTGAAAAAAAAACAGTGGGAGATAAATATTGGCCTTTCTGCTTGTATGCCAGTCCTGAGTGTGGCATATCTCTTAAATAGTGGGCCATAGAAAGCCCCGTGTTTTTTTTTTGAAATTTGGTTTCTAACTTCTCCCTGAAAAAATAAAAAAAACAGTGGGAGATTAATATTGGCCTTTCTGCTTGTGTGCCAGTCCTGAGTGTGCCATCTCTCTTAAATAGTGGGCCATAGAAAGCCTAGTGTTTTTTTTTAAACTTGGTATCTAAATTCTCCCTGAAAAAATAAAAAAAACAGTGGGAGATTAATATTGGCATTTCTGCTTGTGTGCCAGTCCTGAGTGTGCCATCTCTCTTAAATAGTAGGCCATAGAAAGCCTAGTGTTTTTTTTTTAAATTTGGTTTCTAAATTCTCCCTGGAAAAATAAAAAAAACCGTGGGAGATAAATATTGGCCTTTCTGCTTGTGTGCCAGTCCTGAGTGTGCCATCTCTCTTAAATAGTGGGCCATAGAAAGCCTAGTGTTTTTTTTTTAAACTTGGTATCTAAATTCTCCCTGAAAAAATAAAAAAAACAGTGGGAGATTAATATTGGCATTTCTGCTTGTGTGCCAGTCCTGAGTGTGCCATCTCTCTTAAATAGTAGGCCATAGAAAGCCTAGTGTTTTTTTTTTTTAAATTTGGTTTCTAAATTCTCCCTGGAAAAATAAAAAAAACCGTGGGAGATAAATATTGGCCTTTCTGCTTGTGTGCCAGTCCTGAGTGTGCCATCTCTCTTAAATAGTGGGCCATAGAAAGCCCCGTGTTTTTTTTTTAAATTTGGTATCTAAATTCTCCCTGGAAAAAAAAAACAGTGGGAGATTAATATTGGCCTTTCTGCTTGTGTGCCAGTCCTGAGTGTGCCATCTCTCTTAAATAGTAGGTCATAGAAAGCCTAGTGTTTTTTTTTTTTTAAATTTGGTTTCTAAATTCTCCCTGGAAAAATAAAAAAAACCGTGGGAGATAAATATTGGCCTTTCTGCTTGTGTGCCAGTCCTGAGTGTGCCATCTCTCTTAAATAGTGGGCCATAGAAAGCCTAGTGTTTTTTTTTTTAAATTTGGTATCTAAATTCTCCCTGAAAAAAAAACAGTGGGAGATTAATATTGGCCTTTCTGCTTGTGTGCCAGTCCTGAGTGTGCCATCTCTCTTAAATAGTAGGCCATAGAAAGCCTAGTGTTTTTTTTTTTTAAATTTGGTTTCTAAATTCTCCCTGGAAAAATAAAAAAAATCGTGGGAGATAAATATTGGCCTTTCTGCTTGTGTGCCAGTCCTGAGTGTGCCATCTCTCTTAAATAGTGGGCCATAGAAAGACTAGTGTTTTTTTTTAAATTTGGTTTCTAACTTCTCCCTGAAAAAATAAAAAAAAACAGTGGGAGATAAATATTGGCCTTTCTGCTTGTGTGTCAGTCCTGAGTGTTAAGGACTGGCGGAACGCACCAAGTATAGATGATATGAAACTAGGTGCGTTCGCAGTCCGAGGTCCACCGTGCAGGTAAAAACCCTGCTGCTAGTAAGACGAACTATATGGCGGTACTATAAGTATACACGCACGGGTTAACTTCACCCTGCGTGAAGGAAGCGATCCTGTTGAGTCACAGGACCGCGGTACCACACATAGAGCGCGAGCAAGAAGTCAGCGAACACAACCCCAACACAGGATTGAAGTCCGATTAGACCACTTGCTGGCACAACACCGCATCAGGGTGTGTAAGGAAACTATTAAAATAGTATATAAAGGCACGAGAGTGCATGCAGTGCCGCACTGACGGACGCCACTAACCACCCAGGCTTGGGTAAGGAAAGCGCAGAGGAAGCGCACGGCGCCGTACAGGCGGTCACAGCAACTAGACGCTGTTATGTGTGTAACGTGCTGTTGGATAAGTCGGGCGCTAGATAGCAAACATACACCTTCCGCGAACAGTCATCCAATAGGGAGGGTATTTTAAAGAGTGACTTTCACTCACAACACACACACATATTATCAAGACAATACTAGCGCATGGCCGTGCGGTCATGCGCAGTTTATATAGTTGCAGCACAGGAAGCTGCTACCAAAGTTTTGCCCTTTCAGGACCTTCCTGGAGGACCAATGGAATGTGCTGCAGTACCTGAGCATGTGACCCTTGATCTCCAACGGGAGATCTTGCCCTGGGCATGCTCAGTGTGTGAAAATAAGGACTTAGCCCCAGAGAAGCCTGCTCGCCGCAGATCAGTGTAGGGTACAACAGGAGAGCCAGAAAAGGCAGTAGTAACCCTCTGCACAGAATCAGTCCCAGCAAGACGCTGGGAGCGACGCCTCTGCTGAGCAGACCCCACTGCGGCCGATGCAGAATGAGAGACCGCAGCAGACACGGATCGAGATTCCTCCTGTGCAGCAGAGGAAACTCGACTCCTAACATTACCCCCCCTCCTAGGGCCCCCCCCTCCTTGAGCCTCACTATGCTCAAAAGCTGCAATAAGCAGCGGAGCCCGAATGTGCTCTACAGGCTCCCAGGTTCTATCCTCTGGGCCGTGACCCTTCCAGTCTACCAGATAAAATTTCTTGCCACGTACCACCTTGCACCCCACAATAGCATTTACCTCAAACTCATCCATGGATGAACCCGATGTCCCAGCAGATAACTCAGAAAACCGGGACAAACGAACGGGCTTTAAGAGGGAAAAGTGAAAAGTATCGGTGATACCAAGGCGTGGAGGAATAGCCAAACGGTAGACCACAGGGTTGACCTGTTCCAGAACCTTAAACGGGCCAATGTAGCGAGGAGCAAACTTAGTGGACTCAACTCGCTGCCTGATGTTACGGGCGGAGAGCCACACTAAGTCGCCAGGAGCAAAGACCGGAGCGGGGCGCCGGTGTGTATCAGCCGAAACCCTTATTCTCTCCTTGGAGGCCCGGATGGCATCCTGTGTGCAGTCCCAGATGTCACGTGCCTCCACCGCCCAGTCTGCCACCCTAGAATCGGTGGATGACACGGGCATGGGCACAGGGACACGCGGATGCTGGCCGTAATTAAGGAGAAAAGGAGTCTGACCAGTGGAATCGGCTACGGCATTGTTCAAGGCAAATTCCGCCCAAGGTAGCAAAGATGCCCAGTCATCCTGCCTAGCAGAGACGAAATGACGCAAATATGTCACCAGAGTCTGGTTGGTTCTCTCCACCAACCGATTCTTCTAGGGATGGTATGCAGAGGAGAGGTTTAACTCTATGCTGAGTAAACGGCAGAGCTCTCTCTAAAACCGAGACGCGAACTAGGGACCCCGATCGCTGACAATCTTATCAGGCATACCATGCAATCGGAAAACGTGCTTAATGAACAACACCGCCAAGGCCCGTGCTGAAGGTAACCGAGGAAGCGGCACCAAATGCACCATCTTAGAGATATGGTCGGTGACAACCCAAATAATGGAGCAGCCACGCGACTTGGGTAAGCCCACCACAAAGTCCATCCCGACCATCTCCCAGGGCCTGTCTGCCACCGGTAGAGGGTAAAGCAACCCAGCAGGCCGTTGCCGAGAAGACCGATTCTGGGCGCAGGAAACACACACCTGAATATAGTCCCTGACATCTCGGGCCATATGCGGCCACCAGTATGTTCTCGCCAAAAGCTCAGATGTCCTCTTGGTCCCAAAATGCCCACCCACTCTGGAGGAGTGAGCCCAAGAGAGAACCTCCGGTCGCAAGTTAGCTGGCACGAAAGTCTTGCCCGGGGGCACAGACTCTAGCGAAACTGGAGCTACAGTTCTCAGGCTCTCAGAAGGGACAATAAGCCGAGGCTCCTCCTCCTCCTCAGATGACACTACGGAGCGGGAGAGAGCATCGGCACAAACGTTCTTCTCCCCGGAGAGAAAATGGAGAGTAAAATGGAACCGGGAGAAGAACAGGGACCATCTAGCCTGGCGAGAATTCAGCCGCTGGGCCGTTTGTAGATATACCAAGTTCTTGTGGTCAGTGAAGACTTGGAAGGGAAAGCAAGCTCCCTCCAAGAGATGTCTCCACTCTGAAAAAGCCAACTTCATGGCTAGCAACTCCCTGTCCCCGATGGAATAATTCCTCTCCGTTGGTGTGAAGGTCTTGGAGAAGAAGAAGCAAGGATGCTTCCGACCTTGAGCATCCTTTTGGAAAAGGACTGCTCCAGCACCAACAGATGAGGCATCCACCTCCAAGATAAATGGTTTATCAACATCGGGGCGATGTAGGATGGGAGCGCTAGCGAAATGAGACTTGATCGAGAGAAAGGCTTTGGAGACCTCCTCTGACCACAACTTGGGATTTGCTCCCTTTTTGGTGAGGGCAACCAAGGGAGCTACCAAAGTTGAGAAGTGTGGAATGAACTGGCGATAGTAATTAATGAACCCCATAAAGTGCTGCACCGCTTTAAGAGAATGGGGTTCCTGCCAGTCCATTACAGCCTGTAGCTTGGCAGGATCCATAGCCAAACCCTGGGCAGAGATGATATAACCAAGGAATGGCAAGGACTCCTGCTCAAACACACACTTCTCCAACTTGGCGTAGAGGGAGTTTGCCCGTAAGAGGTCGAAGACTTTGCGAACATCTCTCTGATGGGAGTCAATATCTGGAGAGAAGATGAGAATATCATCCAGATAGACTACGACCGAGGTGGTGAGCATATCTCAGAAGATGTCGTTCACAAAGTCTTGGAAAACGGCTGGGGCATTACAGAGCCTGAGGGGCATCACCAGATATTCATAGTGCCCATCCCTGGTGTTAAAAGCCGTCTTCCATTCATCCCCCTCACGGATGCGAATCAGGTTGTAAGCACCCCGCAGATCTAACTTTGTAAATACCCTCGCTCCCCGTAGCCTATCAAACAGCTCAGATATCAGGGGTAATGGGTATTTGTTCTTAACGGTGATGGCGTTAAGACCCCTGTAGTCTATGCATGGACGTAAGTCTCCAGTCTTCTTCTGTACGAAGAAGAACCCAGCCCCTGCCGGTGACACTGACTTCCTAATGAATCCTCTTGCCAGATTCTCTTGGATATACTGGGACATTGCCTCCGTCTCCAGGAGAGATAACGGATAGACTCGACCCCGGGGAGGCTCAGCACCAGGCAAGAGGTCAATAGGACAGTCATAGGGGCGGTGAGGGGGAAGGGTCTCCGCAGCTCTTTTGGAGAACACGTCTGCATAGGGCCAATAGTGCTTGGGGAGAGAGGAAAGATCTGCGGGTACCTGTGTAATAGCAACCTGAACGCACTCCCTCTGACATCTACCCTCGCAGGATTTACTCCATCCCAAAATTCTCCCAGAGGACCACTCAATATGAGGAGAATGGTAGCGAAGCCATGGTATCCCCAACAGGACCTCATCAATTCCCTCAGAAATGACTAATAGGGAGATTATCTCCTGATGTGATGGAGACACAGAAAGCGTGAAAGGAATGGTTTGGTGGGTAATCTGTGAGGGTAGTGTTGACCCATTTACCACTCGAATGGTTACTGGCTTGGCGAGCATCACCAAGGGTATTGCGTGACGCTGGGCAAAAGCGGAAGACATAAAGTTACCCTCTGCCCCAGAATCCACGCATAGCTTGACCATAAGAGTGGATGGGCCTATGGTAATTGTCCCCTTGAAGGACAACTTTGAGGCAAACGTCGCCGTGTCTAGTGTACCTCCTCCAACTGCCACTAGATGCTGACGTTTCCCCGACCGCTGAGGACCCTTGGAGGCAAGATGTTCTGACTGCTGGCAAACATGACGGACCTTATGTGCACGGGCGGACAGAGATTTGGATCCCGCTCGTGTCACCTCTAAGGCCTCATGTGATTTGGATGCCTGGATTGGAGATTCCAAAGGTTTGGCGAAGGTGGGAGCCAGCCGAAACCTCTGCCTACACTGGGCTCGCTCTAACCTCCGCTCGTTAAAACGGAGGTCAATACGAGTAGAGACAGTTATTAATTCCTCCAGTGTGGCAGGAATCTCCCTAGTGGCCAGAGCGTCCTTAACGTGATCAGCCAGGCCCCTCCAAAATATGGAGATAAGGGCCTTATCCGACCACTCCAGCTCGGAAGCTAAAGTACGGAAGCGGATGGAAAAATGGCTGACCAAGGACTCACCCTGAGTTAAAGCCAGTAGTTGGAGCGCTGTGTCATGGGTGACTTGAGGTCCTAAAAAGACCTTTTTCAGAGTGCTCAGGAACAACGGAGCACTCTGCACCACATGATCACCACGCTCCCACAGCGGCGTAGCCCACTCCAACGCCCTGTCCGACAAGAGAGAGACAATAAATCCCATCTTAGCCCGCTCTGTAGGAAAACGTGCAGCCAGGAGCTCGAGATGGATAGAGCACTGACTCACGAATCCCCTACAAGTTTTGCAATCTCCAGAAAATTTTTCTGGCAACGGGAGGCGGGATAATGTCGGAACTGGGGTGGCAGTGGACAAGGTTGCTGCAGCCACGCTAGCAGCCTGTACAGCAACTGCGGTAACATCCACAGCTGAGGTTGAGCTCTCGAGAGCCGTCAACCTACCCTCCAGCTGCTGGATATACCGCAAAGATTGCTGAATGTCCGCCATTTACTAGCCAGACCTTGGCGCTAGTATTATGTTAAGGACTGGCGGAACGCACCAAGTATAGATGATATGAAACTAGGTGCGTTCGCAGTCCGAGGTCCACCGTGCAGGTAAAAACCCTGCTGCTAGTAAGACGGACTATATGGCGGTACTATAAGTATACACGCACGGGTTAACTTCACCCTGCGTGAAGGAAGCGATCCTGTTGAGTCACAGGACCGCGGTACCGCACATAGAGCGCGAGCAAGAAGTCAGTGAACACAACCCCAACACAGGATTGAAGTCCGATTAGACCACTTGCTGGCACAACACCGCAACAGGGTGTGTAAGGAAACTATTAAAATAGTATATAAAGGCACGAGAGTGCATGCAGTGCCGCACTGACGGACGCCACTAACCACCCAGGCTTGGGTAAGGAAAGCGCAGAGGAAGCGCACGGCGCCGTACAGGCGTTCACAGCAACTAGACGCTGTTATGTGTGTAACGTGCTGTTGGATAAGTTGGGCGCTAGATAGCAAACATACACCTTCCGCGAACAGTCATCCAATAGGGAGGGTATTTTAAAGAGCGACTTTCACTCACAACACACACACATATTATCAAGACTATACTAGCGCATGGCCATGCGGTCATGCGCAGTTTATATAGTTGCAGCACAGGAAGCTGCTACCGAAGTTTTGCCCTTTCAGGACCTTCCTGGAGGACCAATGGAATGTGCTGCAGTACCTGAGCATGTGACCCTTGATCTCCAACGGGAGATCTTGCCCTGGGCATGCTCAGTGTGTGAAAATAAGGACTTAGTCCCAGAGAAGCCTGCTCGCCGCAGATCAGTGCAGGGTACAACAGGAGAGCCAGAAAAGGCAGTAGTAACCCTCTGCACAGAATCAGTCCCAGCAAGATGCTGGGAGTGACGCCTCCGCTGAGCAGACCCCACTGCGGCCGATGCAGAATGGGAGACCGCAGCAGACACGGATCGAGATTCCTCCTGTGCAGCAGAGGAAACTCGACTCCTAACACTGAGTGTGCCATCTCTCTTAAATAGTGGGCCATAGAAAGCCCCGTGTTTTTTTTTTTTTTTTGAAATTTGGTTTCTAACTTCTCCCTGAAAAAATAAAAAAAACAGTGGGAGATTAATATTGGCCTTTCTGCTTGTGTGCCAGTCCTGAGTGTGCCATCTCTCTTAAATAGTGGGCCAAAGAAAGCCTAGTGTTTTTTTTTTTAAATTTGGTTTCTAAATTCTCCCTGGAAAAATAAAAAAAACCGTGGGAGATTAATATTGGCCTTTCTGCTTGTGTGCCAGTCCTGAGTGTGCCATCTCTCTTAAATAGTGGGCCATAGAAAGCCTAGTGTTTTTTTTTTTAAATTTGGTATATAAATTCTCCCTGAAAAAAAAAAAAACAGTGGGAGATTAATATTGGCCTTTCTGCTTGTGTGCCAGACCTGAGTGTGCCATCTTTCTTAAATAGTGGGCCATAGAAAGCCCCGTGTTTTTTTTTTTAAATTTGGTATCTAAATTCTCCCTGAAAAAATAAAAAAAACAGTGGGAGATTAATATTGGCCTTTCTGCTTGTGTGCCAGTCCTGAGTGTGCCATCTCTCTTAAATAGTGGGCCATAGAAAGCCCCGTATTTTTTTTTTTTTTTAAATTTGGTTTCTAAATTCTCCCTGAAAAAAAAAAAAACAGTGGGAGATTAATATTGGCCTTTGTGCTTGGGTGACAGTCCTGCGTGTGTGGCATGTCTCTCATTTGGTGCCACAGAAAACAGAATGTGTAACATCGTGCCTGATTTACCTTGCGGTCTCACCCACCTATTAAGGGATATCTAAATCATACAGAAGTTAGAGTTCACCTTGTAAGTTGTTTGACAGTAACAAATACCGTTAGTTTGGTGACGTTTTTAAAACAATGAGGACGTCTGGTGGAGGAGGTCGTGGCCATGGGCGTTCATTGCCAGCTGGTAAAGATGGTAGTGGTAGTGGAGCATCGGGTGGTCGTGGGAAAAAAAATATAGCACCAAAGTCTCGAGCTGTGGAGCCAGGTTCGTCGTCTGGCTACACAAGACCTCGAACGCTCCCTTTTCTGGGAGTAGGAAAACCGCTTTTAAAGCCAGAGCAGCAAGAGCAAGTTTTGGCTTACCTTGCTGACTCAGCCTCTAGCTCTTTTGCCTCCTCTTCTGAAACTGCTAAATGTAAAAGCAGCGCGTCGTTAGTGGATGTTCACGGTCAGGGACAACTCGCTTCCTTGTCCTCTTCAGCAAAAACAACAACAGAGAAGGATGCAGCAGGCGTCACAACGGGTTACTCCATGGACCTCTTTACACATACCGTCCCTGGCTTAGAAAGTGAAACAGTTAACAGGCCATGCCCATTACAAGTTGAATCTGACATGGAGTGCACTGATGCACAGCCACAGCCAGACTACTATGCTGGTCCTTTGACTCAGACCCTGATGAGACTATGGTGCCCCGTCACGAACGCTATACCACCGACTTACACGGTGACACAGACGAAGTTGCACACGAGCTAGAAGAGGAGGTTATAGATGACCCAGTTGTTGACCCCGATTGGCAGCCATTGGGGGAACAGGGTGCAGGCGGCAGTAGTTCTGAAGCGGAGGAGGAGGGGCCGCAGCAGGCATCAACATCACAACAGGTTCCATCTGCCGGGCCCGTATCTGGCCCAAAACGCGTGGCAAAGCCAAAACCTGTTGGAGGACAGCGTGGCCATCCGGTTAAAGCTCAGTCTGCAATGCCTGAAAAGGGATCCGATGCTAGAAAGAGTGCAGTCTGGCATTTTTTTAAACAACATCCAATTGATCAGCGCAAAGTCATCTGTCAAAAATGTTCAACTACCTTAAGCAGAGGTCAGAATCTGAAAAGTCTAAATACAAGTTGCATGCATAGACATTTAACCACCATGCATTTGCAAGCCTGGACTAACTACCAAACGTCCCTTAAGGTTGTAGCACCCTCGGCCAATGAAGCTAGTCAGCAAAGCTACATCCCTTCCGTCACTGTAAGGCCACCATTTTCCGCACCACCTGCAGTATCTGTGCAGGTTTCTTTGCCAGGCCAAAGCAGTCAGGGTCAGGGAATCACCAGTTTCGTAGTAGGAAACACTGCATCTAGGGCACCGGCGGCAACAATACCGTCTCCAACCGTCTCTCAGTCTGCCATGTCCACCGGCACCCCCGCTAGTTCCACGATCTTCAGCTCTCCAGTCCAGCTCACCCTACATGAGACTCTGGTTAGAAAAAGGAAGTACTTAGCCTCGCATCCGCGTACACAGGGTTTGAACGCCCACATAGCTAGACTAATCTCGTTAGTGATGATGCCCTACCGGTTAGTTGAAAGCGAAGCTTTCAAAGCCCTGATGGACTACGCTGTACCACGCTACGAGCTACCCAATCGACACTTCTTTTCGAGAAAAGCCATCCCAGCCCTCCACCAGCATGTTAAAGAGCTCATCGTCCATGCACTCAGGCAATCTGTGAGTACAAAGGTGCACCTGACAACAGATGCATGGACCAGTAGGCATGGCCAGGGACATTACGTGTCCATCACGGCACACTGGGTGAATGTGGTGGATGCAGGGTCCACAGGGGACAGCAAGTTTGGGACAGTTCTGCCTAGCCCACGGTCTAGGAAACAGTTGGCTGTAGCAGTTCGCACCCCCTCCTCCTCCTCCTCGTCCTCCTGCAGAAGCGAGAGCTCGTCCACAAACCGCAGTCGCCCAACCACTCCATCCGCAGCTGCCACTGTTGCACACCAGTTGTCCCATTATGGGGCAGCTACTGGCAAGCGTCAGCAGGCTGTATTGGCTATGAAGTGTTTGGGCGACAACAGACACACCGCGGAAGTTCTGTCCGAGTTCTTGCAGAAAGAAACGCAGTCGTGGCTGGGCACTGTAGATCTTGAAGCAGGCAAGGTAGTGAGTGATAACGGAACGAATTTCATGGCTGCCATCTCCCTTTCCCAACTGAAACACATTCCTTGCCTGGCTCACACCTTAAACCTGGTGGTGCAGTGCTTCCTGAAAAGTTATCCGGGGTTATCCGACCTGCTCCTCAAAGTGCGCGGACTTTGCTCGCATATCCGCCGTTCGCCCGTACACTCCATCCGTATGCAGACCTATCAGCAGTCTTTGAACCTTCCCCAGCATCGCCTAATCATAGACGTTGCAACAAGCTGGAACTCAACACTGCACATGCTTCAGAGACTGTGTGAACAGAGGCGGGCTGTTATGTATTTGTGGGAGGATACACATACACGGGCAGGCAGTAGGATGGCAGACATGGAGTTGTCAGGTGTGCAGTGGTCGACGATACAAGACATGTGTCAAGTCCTTCAGTGTTTTGAGGAATGCACACGGCTGGTTAGTGCAGACAACGCCATAATAAGCATGAGCATCCCCCTAATGCGTCTGCTGATGCAAAGTTTGACGCACATAAAGGAGCAGTCGTCTGCAGCAGAGGAAGAGGAAAGCCTTGATGACAGTCAGCCATTGTCTGGTCAGGGCAGTGTACAGGACAAGGTAGCGGGCGATCAGGAGGAGGAGGACGAGGAGGATGATGGGGATGAGTATTTTTTTAATGAGGAAGCTTTTCCGGGGCCACTGGAAATTGGTGGCGTGGCAAGGCCGGGTTCTGGTTTTTTGAGGGACACAAGTGACGTAGATTTGCCTGAAACAGTCCCTCAACCCAGCACAACCGCAGATTTGACAACTGGAACTTTGGCCCACATGGCGGATTATGCCTTACGTATCCTCAAAAGGGACACAAGCATTACTAAAATGATGAACGATGACGATTACTGGTTGGCCTGCCTCTTTGATCCTCGCTATAAAGGCAAATTGCAAAATATTATGCCACATGAGAACCTGGAACTAATATTAGCAACCAAACAATCAACTCTTGTTGACCGTTTGCTTCAGGCATTCCCAGCACACAGCGCCCGTGATCGTTCTCACACGAGCTGCAGGGGGCAGCACACCAGAGGTGTTAGAGGTGCAGAAATCAGAAGTGGCGTTGGACAGAGGGGTTTTCTGACCAGGTTGTGGAGTGATTTTGCTATGACCGCAGACAGGACAGGTTGATCTGTCCTCACTAGCTGAGGCAGGCTCATACGTAGCTATACAGTCAGCTAAACCGCTATACCGGGGTCCAATAAGGAGACTGTGGTTGAGTCTGTGCTTTATTAAACGTAGTGGTATATTGATGCGGTGAAACTGTGAACAATGATATATATAGAATCAGTGCAGGGTATAGAACAAATACATAATACACATGATATACATTATGCATAACATTAGAAGGCTAGTAACTGAACTGGGAGTACAACTGGCTAGGCTAGGCTAATATGGAGCAGAAATATCTACAGAAAGGATAAAGACATACCGGCAATGCAATTGCAAGGGGGATGAAGTGAAGCGTCTTTGCTTGAAGGCAAACTGAAGAAAGTGAAAGGAAAAATGGAGGGAAATGGAGGCAGAGCTTCCATAATGCATTGCAAAGGAGGAGGAGAATCAGACATGGATAATACAAACACAGAAGATTGAACTGTCAACATAACTCTGACCGCTAGAGGGAGCCAAAGCACTAAAAACAAATAAAGATATGAACATCCATACTGAGAAACCTGCAATTACGCAAACAGATAATCAGGGTAACAATATTAGATGGCGGAGACAGAACACTCCCCGTCTGGCATCAACGGATGTCACTACTCCTTTCTTCCGAAACAATAGGACCAGTTCAGATACCGGTCTGGAAAATATCTTAGGTTCATTCCCTTTGGTCATCCTTAGCTCAACTTTGCGGACATTGCCGTCCTTGCTCGGGAACGTTGCGGTAACTAGACCAAGTGGCCACTGGTTCCGATGAATTTGACAGTCTTTCACAAGAACAAGGTCACCTATGTTCAGATTAGGTTTAGTAGATTGCCACTTTGTACGTGGCTGCAGGGTAGACAAATATTGTTTGCGCCACCTGTCCCAGAAAGTATTTGCAAGACTTTGTACCTGTCTCCATTGGCGCTTGTAGAGGTCCTTAGCGTCGAATCCTCCTGGAGGGGCACTGGACAGTCTCGTTTTCTGGGTAAGTAGAGTAGCTGGAGTCAATAACAAGGGTTCCTCAGGGTCGTTAGGAACTGGAACCAGGGGTCTTGCATTGATTATAGCTGCAGCTTCAGCCATGAAGGTGATTAGGCTTTCGTGGGTAAGCCTCGCTGCTCCTTCTTGAAGAAGAGTGGAGTCAAGAATTCTCCATACTAGACCAATCATTCGTTCCCAAGATCCTCCCATATGTGAAGAGTGAGGTGGGTTGAATGACCATGTGCAGCCTTGGTCACTGAGGAACCTCTCGAGAGTCTTATAGTTTAGATTTGAAGGTATTCCTAATTCCTTTGCTGCACCAACAAAGTTAGTACCTCTGTCTGAACGTATGTGCTTGATAGGACCACGGATGGCAATAAAACGTCTTAAGGCATTGATGAAGCTTGACGTGTCAAGGGACTCGATGACCTCTATGTGGACGGCTCTGATTGACATGCAAGTGAACATGACTGCCCAACGTTTACTATTGGCTTTGCCGCCTCTAGTACGACATGTAACAACTGACCAAGGCCCAAACACATCGAGACCAACGCTAGTAAAAGGAGGGTCTGGGCTGAGTCTGTCTGCTGGTAGGTCAGCCATCTTTTGGGTTTGAGTTGAACCACGAAGCTTACGGCAGGTAATACATTTGTAGATGACACTACTGATGAGAATTTTTGCACCGTTGATCCACACGCCAGCAGATCTTCCTTGGTGCTTGACCAGATTGTGGTAATGTTGTACGATTAGGTAGGCAACGTGACATTTTCCGGGAAGTATAAGAGGGAATTTCTCCACAAACTCCATCTCAGCTTCTTTGAGTCGGCCTCCTACTCTCAGTAGGCCGCTGTTGTCGATGAATGGGTCGAGTTTTCTCAATACGCTGCTCGCTGGTATTGGAGCTTTGTTAATAAGACATTGGATTTCTGCAAAGTAGGTTTCTCTTTGAACAGTGAGGATGATGTGATTTCTAGAGAACTCTAAGTTGGAGGTAACATAGGTATTTTTACAAAGATGCCAACCTTTACATTTTTCTGTGCCACAAGTTTTGGTGGTCCTGAATGAGCGAGCTATATGAGTCAGGCAGGTAATGGCTCGAGTAAGTGACTTCCAACGTGAGAATCTGTCGAACCTGCAAGATCCGAGCTGGATAACAGAGGTCATTGTATGTAGTGTAGACACCTGAGGGCGGATTTCAGCATCTGAGTCCTCTCCTACTAGTTCAAAGGTATCTGGAAAACATTCCTCAATGTACAATAGTTTTGGTCCAGAGAGCCACGTTGTGCTTCCTAGTCGACTTGCGTCAACTGCTCTAGTTGCATGATCCGCGGGATTCTGATCTGTGGGTATGTAATGCCACTGCTTTGGATGAACTGATCTCCTGATTCGTAGCACTCTGTTATTGACATAAACGTAGAATCGCCTGGTTTCGTTGTGGATATATCCCAGGACTACTTTGCTGTCTGAGTAGAACTTGGCCTGTGTCAGGTCGATATCCATTTCGGATGAGATGAACTCCGCTAACTCAACGGCTAAGACTGCGGCACAAAGCTTTAACCTGGGTATAGTGTGCTCTGGTTGTGGTGCGAGTTTGGCCTTTCCCATGACGAAACCAATGTGGCACTGACATTTGGAGTCTACAGTTTTGAGGTAGGCAACAGCGGCAATTGCTTTGGCAGAAGCATCTGCAAATACGTACAGTCTTTGGCTCTGTATCTCAGTAGATGGCACAGGGGTGTATGGTCTTGGCACATGCAGGTTGGAGAGTGCCGCTAACGAGTTCTTCCACTCTTCCCACTGGATCCTCTTGTCAGGTGGCAGAGGTGCATCCCAGTCAGATGTTTCCCTAGTTAAGTCTCTTAGTAGGGCCTTGCCTTGTATAGTAACAGGAGCTGCGAAACCCAAGGGATCGTACAGACTGTTGATGGTAGACAGGACGCCTCTACGTGTGAAAGGCCTTTCTTCCTGGCTGACCTGAAAGGTGAAAGTGTCTGATTGTAGATTCCAGAGAAGCCCGAGGCTGCGTTGCATTGGTGCGGGGTCTGACCCCAGGTCCAGGTCTCTGAGACCATTACTTAGGTCCTGAGATGGGAACGCTTCCATGAGTTCTTGGCTGTTTGAGGCTATTTTATGAAGCCTAAGGTTCGAGCAGGCAAGCATGTCCTGAGCTCTCCTGAGAAGACTGATGGCAGTCTCATTTGAAGGCATGGCTTTTAGACAGTCGTCGACATAAAAGTCCTTTTCTATGAATTGTCTGACATCTGCTCCGTATTCTGGTTCTCCTTCCTGAGCTGACCTTTTGAGTCCGTAAATGGCGACTGCAGGTGAAGGACTGTTGCCAAAGATGTGCACTCTCATGCGATACTCTGTGACTTCTTTAGTAGGATCATTGTCTCTGTACCAGAAGAATCTTAGGAAGTTCCTGTCTCTCTCTCTCACAAGGAAACAATGGAACATTTGCTGGATGTCAGCGATGAAGGCAATGGAATCCTTACGGAAGCGCATAAGTACACCCAGTAGTTTGTTATTGAGGTCTGGTCCTGTCAGTAGAACGTCATTCAGGGAGACATCATTAAACTTAGCACTGGAAACAAACACGACTCTGATCTGGCCTGGTTTTTTAGGGTGGTAAACTCCGAACATGGGTAGGAACCAGCATTCTTCAGAGTCTTTGAGAGTGGGAGCTAGTTCTGCGTGACGGTTCTCAAAAATCTTTGACATGAAGGAGAAAAAGTGATCTTTCATCTCTGGTTTCGTTTGCAGATTACATTTGAGAGAGGAGAAACGTTGTAATGCCTGATTTCTGTTGTTCGGTAGACGTGGTCTGTGGGTTTTGAAGGGAAGAGGTGCGACCCAGCTGTTGGTCTCATCTTTACCGAGTCCCTTGTCCATTACCTCTAAGAACAACTTGTCCTCTACCGACATTGCCACTTGGTTGTCCTGCTTAGTTCTCTGGAAGACTGTGCACCCTAACTGATCCTCATAGCTTCCTGACACTATACTGCTGTCGTGAGTAAAGTCTATTAAATGATCAGGTAGTTGGATGCTGTGTGGCAATTCCCTGACATGGAACTCATTGTTACAAGGTTGAAACAGAGATGGACGTCCTTTCTCCAATGTATTTGTCAGCATGCTTGTCACAGAAGATGCGGCGTGCATGCGTCCCAAGCATACGTTGCCAATTATGACCCATCCTAGGTCTAGCCTTTGGGCATAGGGAGCATTGTGGAGTCCATTGATATGACGTCTCACTTTATGAACCTGCAGGATATCTCTCCCCAACAGCAGAATTATCTGGGCCTGATGGTCGAGTTCCGGTATAAGGTGTGCTATTCGTTTTAAGTGAGTGTGATGGATTGCTACATCTGGTGTAGGGATTTCAGATCTGTTGTCTGGGATCTGGTTACATTCGATGATCGTAGGTAGCGGTAGGCAGAATTGTCCGTCTAAAGACTCGATCTGGTAGTCAGTAGCTTTCCTGCCTGCTGTTGTCACAGTACCTGCACACGTCTTTAAGGAGTAGGGAGTGCTTGGCCCTTTGATGTTGAACAGGTCAAAGAACGTTGATCTAGCCAAGGATCGATTACTTTGATCATCCAAGATAGCATACAGTCTTACAGCTTGGTCTCTATGGCCCTTCGGGTATACTTTGACGAGGCATATTTTTGAACAGGACCTACTGTCTATTGTCCCTTTGCAGACCTCGGTGCATTGTGAAGTGATCTTTGGCGCAGCTGTATCAGTGTTCCTTTCCTCCCCGCCATGCTCACTGTCAGCTGGCGTGTTTTGTGTACTCCATGGAGCTGGGCCAGGGTGTAGAGCGGTGTTATGGTCTGTGGTGCCACATTCTGTGCATTTTACACTGACCTTGCAATCCTTGGCGAGATGAGCTGTGGACGAGCAGCACTTGTAGCAGATACCGTTTTCTTTCAGGAAGCTTCTGCGATCTGGCATAGATTTTCCTCTGAAGGCTTTGCATTTCAGGAGAGGATGAGGCTTCTGATGAAGTGGGCACTGCTTGTCAGGGTCCTGCACCTTTGTCTCTGATTGGGAGCAGCCAGCAGTCCTGTAATTAGAATCTGAAGAAGAAACATAAGTCTTGTGTACTGCCACAGATGTTCTGCGTGGATTTGCAGGTGGTGATGGTGTGGCATATGGTATTGCAAAGTCAAAGCTGGGATCGTTTCTAATTCTCGCTTGTTGGTGTATGAAGTCTACAAAAACGGAGAAGGGAGGGAATGGAACGCTGTGTTTGTATTTGTACGTGGAACCATTTGTGAGCCACCTCTCCTGTAGATTGTAGGGCAACTTCTGGACTATAGGGTTAACACCTCTGGCTGTGTCGAGAAATGCAAGTCCCTGTAGGTCGTCCTCGTATTTGGCAACTTGGACTTCCTTTAGCAAGTCGCGTAGCTCTCTAAGTTTCTGGAGACCTTTGTTAGATATTTTAGGAAAGTCATCGATTCTTTTGAACAAGGCTCTTTCTATTACTTCTGCTGAGCCGTAACACTCATCCAGCCTTTTCCAGATCTCTTTGAGGCCAGTCTCAGGGCGGTTTATATTAATGTCGCTGATCCTTACTGCGTGTTTGACTTACTCTTCTCCCAGGTATTTGACTAACAGGTCTATCTCTTCCCTGTGTTGTAGCCCCAAGTCTCTAATGACATTTTGGAAGGAAGCTTTCCAAGCTCTGTAACCTTCAGCTCGGTCAGTGAATTTCATGAGTCCCTTGGCAACCAGTTCACGTCGTGTGAAGAACTTGGCAAATTCTGTCGTGAACCGGTTGTCAGCAGTGTATGCTGGTGATGGGTCACCCTGATAGTGATGTGAGGTGCGTTCGTACCTGTTAGTGCCCTCATGGTGGCGCCAGCCGGTGTCGTATTGCTTCGGCCTAATGTACGGTGTGTCAGCAGGGTGATCCACGTTGGTTACCTGATGAGGGGCAAAGTAGTCATTAGCAGAGTTGTTTTGCCTCAAGTTTTCAAGTTTGTTTCTGTCCTGAGCCTCGTGACGACTCTCGCTCACTTCGCTGGAGACGTCATATTCTGGTTTTAGTACTGGTTCAGGGTTATAGTTTGGATCAGGAAGTTCATTAACATACTGAGATGTGCGTTGTGGTGAGTCTTGCAGTGGAAACTCCAGACTCGACGTACTGCTTTGGCTATGCAGCTTGAGGTTTTGCACGGCTTCTAGCGATTCTGCTCCGGCGAGGGCTGCGGCAGCTTCCCTTTTTGCTGCTAGGCTTTCTAAGGCGGCATCCACACGTGCCTTCTCTAAGCGCGACCTCCTCTCTTCGTCATCTAGGCGTGCTTTTTCTAATTTAAGTTGCATCTCTTGGTCAGCAAAGCTCGCTCGAATTTTGGCGGCTTCAGCATTTGCGCGGGCAATGGCGACCGCGCTGCTGATGGATGTTGTCTTTGAGGAGACGGAAGTAACAGATCTTGTCCTATGCGATTTGTGAGACATGGTGTCTTGGGAGAGTGCTTGGCTGTGCAGAGATTGCTGTAGCTGTATTTAGTCTCTGAGTAGCCGGTGACTTGAATCCCACTAGCTGGATGGCTGCCGTTTCACTGTTCTGTCCTCACTAGCAGAGGCAGGCTCATACGTAGCTATACAGTCAGCGAAACCGCTATACCGGGGTCCAATAAGGAGACTGTGGTTGAGTCTGTGCTTTATTAAACGTAGTGGTATATTGATGCGGTGAAACTGTGAACAATGATATACATAGAATCAGTGCAGGGTATAGAACCAGGGCCGCCATCAGGACATGACAGCCGTGACTGGTGTATGGGGCCCGGTGAGCAGAGGGGGCCCGCATCGGGCCCCGTCTCATCTGCTCACCGGGCCCCCCCTGCAGGCGCTGCGGGCGGCACACTATTGACGTGCGGGCCCGCGCCCGCACGTCAATAGTTAACAGCCGCCAGCCAGTCTGAGGCTGGCAGCTGAATAGGGCCCCGGCCGCAGTGCGCACTCGCCGGCGTCGCCGGCGTCTGACGTCATTGTCAGCCGCCGGGCCCGGCGAGTGCGTCTGTGTGGAGCCAGGGGGGATCTTCGCCCGGCACTGGAGCATGGCCAGGTAAGAAGTCGTGTTTTTTTTCTGAGAGCGGCATCCAGGGGGGCCCGGGGGGCAGAATGCTGGACACACAGGGGCAGAAATGCTGGACACAGTGGGGCAGAAATGCTGGACACAGTGGGGCAGAAATGCTGGACACAGTGGGGCAGAATGCTGGACACAGTGGGGCAGAATGCTGGACACAGTGGGGCAGAAATGCTGGACACAGTGGGGCAGAAATGCTGGACACAGTGGGGCAGAATGCTGGACACAGTGGGGCAGAATGCTGGACACAGTGGGGCAGAATGCTGGACACAGTGGGGCAGAATGCTGGACACAGTAGGGCAGAAATGCTGGACACAGTGGGGCAGAATGCTGGACACACAGGGGCAGAATGCTGGACACAGTGGGGCAGAAATGCTGGACACAGTGGGGCAGAAATGCTGGACACAGTGGGGCAGAATGCTGGACACAGTGGGGCAGAATGCTGGACACAGTGGGGCAGAAATGCTGGACACAGTGGGGCAGAAATGCTGGACACAGTGGGGCAGAATGCTGGACACAGTGGGGCAGAATGCTGGACACAGTGGGGCAGAATGCTGGACACAGTGGGGCAGAAATGCTGGACACAGTGGGGCAGAATGCTGGACACAGTGGGGCAGAATGCTGGACACAGTGGGGCAGAAATGCTGGACACACAGGGGCAGAAATGCTGGACACAGTGGGGCAGAATGCTGGACACAGTGGGGCAGAATGCTGGACACAGTGGGGCATAAATGCTGGACACAGTGGGGCAGAAATGCTGGACACAGTGGGGCAGAAATGCTGGACACAGTGGGGCAGAATGCTGGACACAGTGGGGCAGAATGCTGGACACAGTGGGGCAGAATGCTGGACACAGTGGGGCAGAAATGCTGGACACAGTGGGGCAGAAATGCTGGACACAGTGGGGCAGAATGCTGGACACAGTGGGGCAGAAATGCTGGACACACAGGGGCAGAAATGCTGGACACAGTGGGGCAGAATGCTGGACACAGTGGGGCAGAATGCTGGACACAGTGGGGCAGAATGCTGGACACAGTGGGGCAGAAATGCTGGACACAGTGGGGCAGAATGCTGGACACAGTGGGGCAGAATGCTGGACACAGTGGGGCAGAATGCTGGACACAGTGGGGCAGAAATGCTGGACACAGTGGGGCAGAAATGCTGGACACAGTGGGGCAGAAATGCTGGACACAGTGGGGCAGAATGCTGGACACAGTGGGGCAGAATGCTGGACACAGTGGGGCAGAAATGCTGGACACAGTGGGGCAGAAATGCTGGACACAGTGGGGCAGAATGCTGGACACAGTGGGGCAGAAATGCTGGACACACAGGGGCAGAAATGCTGGACACAGTGGGGCAGAATGCTGGACACAGTGGGGCAGAATGCTGGACACACAGTGGGGCAGGAATGCTGGACACACAGTGGGGCAGGAATGCTGGACACAGTGGGGCAGAATGCTGGACACACAGTGGGGCAGAATGCTGGACACACAGTGGGGCAGAATACTGGACACAGTGGGGCAGAATGCTGGACACAGTGGGGCAGAATGCTGGACACACAGTGGGGCAGAATGCTGGACACACAGTGGGGCAGAATGCTGGACACACAGTGGGGCAGAATGCTGGACACACAGTGGGGCAGAATGCTGGACACACAGTGGGGCAGAATGCTGGACACAGTGGGGCAGAATGCTGGACACACAGTGGGGCAGAATACTGGACACAGTGGGGCAGAATGCTGGACACAGTGGGGCAGAATGCTGGACACACAGTGGGGCAGAATGCTGGACACACAGTGGGGCAGAATGCTGGACACACAGTGGGGCAGAATGCTGGACACACAGTGGGGCAGAATGCTGGACACAGTGGGGCAGAATGCTGGACACACAGGGGCAGAAATGCTGGACACACAGTGGGGCAGAATGCTGGACACAGTGGGGCAGAAATGCTGGACACAGTGGGGCAGAATGCTGGACACACAGGGGCAGAAATGCTGGACACAGTGGGGCAGAATGCTGGACACACAGGGGCAGAAATGCTGGACACAGTGGGGCAGAATGCTGGACACACATTGGGGCAGAAATGCTGGACACAGTGGGGCAGAAATGCTGGACACAGTGGGGCAGAAATGCTGGACACAGTGGGGCAGAAATGCTGGACACAGTGGGGCAGAAATGCTGGACACAGTGGGGCAGAATGTCGGAGACAGTGGGGCAGAATGTCGGAGACAGTGGGGCAGAATGTCGGAGACAGTGGGGCAGAATGCTGGAGACAGTGGGGCAGAATGTTGGAGACAGTGGGGCAGAATGTTGGAGACAGTGGGGCAGAATGCTGGAGACAGTGGGGCAGAATGCTGGAGACAGTGGGGCAGAATGCTGGAGACAGTGACAGGGGCAGAATGCTGGAGACAGTGACAGGGGCAGAAATGCTGGACACACAGGGGAAGAAATGCTGGACACAGTGGGGCAGAATGCTGGACACACAGTGGGGCAGAAATGCTGGACACAGTGGGGCAGAAATGCTGGACATAGTGGGGCAGAAATGCTGGACATAGTGGGGCAGAAATGCTGGACACAGTGGGGCAGAAATGCTGGACACAGTGGGGCAGAATGCTGGACACAGTGGGGCAGAATGCTGGACACAGTGGGGCAGAATGCTGGACACAGTGGGGCAGAATGTTGGAGACAGTGGGGCAGAATGCTGGAGACAGTGGGGCAGAATGCTGGAGACAGTGACAGTGGCAAAATGCTGGAGACAGTGACAGGGGCAGAAATGCTGGACACAGTGGGGCAGAATGCTGGACACAGTGACAGGGGCAGAATGCTGGACACAGTGACAGGGGCAGAATGCTGGACACAGGGGCAGACTGTGAGACCCAGGGGCAGTATGCTGGACATTGGGGCAGAATGCGAGACACGGGGCAGAATGGAGATACGGGGCATGATTGGAGACACGGGGCAGGATGAAAGACATGGGGGCATGACTGGAGACAGATGGGGCAGGATTGGAGACAGATGGGGCAGAATGGAGACACAGGGGGCATGATTGGAGACAAGTGTCAGGATTGCAGACATGGGGGCATGGTTGTAGACATAGGGGGCAGGATGGAGACATGGGGCATGATTGGAGACACTGGGGGCAGAATTGGAGACAGAGCGTGCAGGATCATGGGGCAGGATGGATATGATGGAGACAGATGGGACCGGATGGAGAGATCACATGGGGCGATCATATGGGGCAGGATGGGGAGATCATATGGGGCAGAATGGATACTCATGAGGGCAGGATGGGAGAACATCTGGCTGACGCCAGGAATGAGACACACAGGGCCAGGATGGGGGATATTATTAATACCATAGGGGCTAATTTAGGGATATTATTACTGCAGTGATGTATTTATTTTATTTTTTGAGTATACTGTTTTAAATGGGGGGCGGTCCTGTTACTGTATAGAGTGATACTATGTCGCCTTCTTCATGTGGTGTAATGTAGAAGTTGTGAAAAATTAAGAAATGTGTTCTGCAAGCGGAGCTTGAGATAACTGTGTTATTTCCTGCAGAGAGAAGTCCTGGCTGGATGAAATGATGGCGGTCTGTGCTGGATGAAAGATGAAGGACTTCACCTAGAGACGTCACTGGTGAGTCAGTGTGTTACCTATACACTGACACTATACACTGTATACTGTATACAGAGCTCCTGTGTATAATTTCACTAGTGATCACTATATTATCTGTACACAGACACTGCTTACTAATTACAGATCTCCTGTGTATAATGGCACTTATGGTGATAGTATGGTGCTTTTTTTAAATTACTGATCAGAATTGTAGTATTCAGTCACTATGTGGTGGTAATATGTGGTCTGGACATGGTGTTGTGGTATTTGTTCCTTGTATGTGATATTATTCGATCCCTGTGGTGGTAATATGTCATCTGGTCATGGTGTTGTGGTATTTGTTCCTTCCTTCCTTTTAAAAATTGAAAAATAAATAAAAATATACTTAAATTGTATTGCATATTTTAACAAATATTTAATAGGTTACAGCAGAGTAGGGCCCGGCCAAAAGTGTCTACCTTGTTATGGTGGCGGCTTAAAAAATATTTTGGCCAAAACAAAAGCTGCCGGCTATATGTGTGATCTGGTGATGGGAACTGTCAATGTGTGATAGGTGAGAAGTGGAGTTTTTCCAAGAGAGAGCGGTGGGACTGTGGACAGTTCGAGGGGTGGAGCCTGGAGGCGGGGCTGGGGTGGAGCCTGGAGGTGGGGCTGGGGTGGAGCCTGGGCGGAGTCTCAAGGGGGCCCCGAAAATTTTGCCAGTATGGGGCCCCGAAATTTCTAGTGGCAGCCCTGTATAGAACAAATACATAACACACATGATATACATTATGCATAACATTAGAAGGCTAGTAACTGAACTGGGAGTACAACTGGCTAGGCTAGGCTAATATGGAGCAGAAATATCTACAGAAAGGATAAAGACATAACGGCAATGCAATCACAAGGGGGATGAAGTGAAGCGTCTTTCCTTGAAGGCAAACTGAAGAAAGTGAAAGGAAAAATGGAGGGAAATGGAGGCTGAGCTACCATAATGCATTGCAAAAGAGGAGGAGAATCAGACATGGATAATACAAACACAGAAGATTGAACTGTCAACATAACTCTGACCGCTAGAGGGAGCCAAAGCACTAAAAACAAATAAAGATATGAACATCCATACTGAGAAACCTGCAATTACGCAAACAGATAATCAGGGTAACAATATTAGATGGCGGAGACAGAACACAGGTACTGCAGCATCAATTCAAAGTGACAGGAGACAACATTTGTCCAGTATGGTTACTAACTATTTTTCATCCCTTATCGATGTTCTCCCTCAACCGTCATTCCCATTTGATTACTGGGCATCCAAATTAGACACCTGGCCAGAATTGGCAGAATATGCATTGCAGGAGCTTTCTTGCCCGGCAGCTAGTGTCCTATCAGAAAGAGTATTCAGTGCTGCAGGTTCAATATTAACCGAAAAAAGGACTCGTCTGGCTACCCAAAATGTGGATGATCTAACTTTCATTAAAATGAACCACAACTGGATTTCGAATTCTTTTGCCCCACCTTGCCCGGCTGACACCTAGCTTTCCTATGAAACGGTCTTGCTTGTGGACTACTCTGACTGACTTTTCCAATCGCGTAATTTGCAGCAGCTGATTGTCCAGCATACGACATGTTTACACCTCCCTAAATGGCCAAACTCCCCCCACGGGGCCATGGTCTCGCCACTTGGCGCAAGCACCCGTGAGAGTGCCGTTTGTCTGAAGAGGTGGGTGTGCACGCTTTTGGTCGACGGCACTGCCACTGGGTCCCTCATAGTACAATAAAGTGTCTCTGGCGGTGGTGGTGCGCACCCAACGTCAGACACACTGTTGTAACATGAGGGGCCCTGGGCCTGTACCGCCGGCCACAAGAGAGTTCCCCCCCCCAGCTCAAACATTGCTCTACCACTTGCACAATTATCTCTCACAGTTCCACCAATGTTTAGTCTATGCACTGACATCATTCAATGCCTAGCACTGACAATACCATTGTGTTGACATGTATGATGGTACTTAACATAGTCAGGGGCAGTGTCCTATATTTACACCAGTAAATAATTAGCGCCAAATTACTAGGTCTAAAACTCAGTAGAGTAGCCCACCCCTGTACCTAAGTATTCCACCCTTTTGTGTTTTGGTTTTGTTGTAATGCGAGACATTAACATCTATTTATTTTTTTGGAGTACTAACTGGCAGACACTCATTACAATCGGCCTCCGCTGACAACACCAATGCTGCCTGTGTACCCCTGCAAGAGAATTGCAGGTGCATACAGCCGAATTTTGTTATGTTAGGCCTACTACGCCTGTCTGCGGTCCCTCCTTCCACTAGTCCTCCACTGACCAGACCACTGCTGCCTGTGTACCCCTGGAACCAATTTAAAAGTGCCTACAGCCAAATTTTGTTATGTTAGGCCTACTACGCCTGTCTGAGGTCCCTCCTTCCACTAGTCCTCCAGTGACCTGTCCACTGCTGCCCGTGTACCCCTGGAACCAATTTAAAAGTGCCTACAGCCGAATTTTGTTATGTTAGGCCTACTACGCCTGTCTGCGGTCCCTCCTTCCACTAGTCCTCCACTGACCAGACCACTGCTGCCCGTGTACCCCTGGAACCAATTTAAAAGTGCCTACAGCCGAATTTTGTTATGTTAGGCCTACTACGCCTGTCTGCGGTCCCTCCTTCCACTAGTCCTCCAGTGACCTGTCTACTGCTGCCCGTGTACCCTTGGATCCAATTTAAAAGTGCCTACAGCCAAATTTTGTTATGTTAGGCCTACTACGCCTGTCTGCGGTCCCTCCTTCCACTAGTCCTCCACTGACCAGACCACTGCTGCCCGTGTACCCCTGGAACCAATTTAAAAATGCCTACAGCCAAATTTTGTTATGTTAGGCCTACTACGCCTGTCTGAGGTCCCTCCTTCCACTAGTCCTCCACTGACCAGACCGCTGCTGCCCGTGTACCCCTGGAACCAATTTAAAAGTGCCTACAGCCAAATTTTGTTATGTTAGGCCTACTACGCCTGTCTGCGGTCCCTCCTTCCACTAGTCCTCCACTGACCAGACACTGCTGCCCGTGTACCCCTGGAACCAATTTAAAAGTGCCTACAGCCGAATTTTGTTATGTTAGGCCTACTACGCCTGTCTGCGGTCCCTCCTTCCACTAGTCCTCCACTGACCAGACCACTGCTGCCCGTGTACCCCTGGAACCAATTTAAAAGTGCCTACAGCCAAATTTTGTTATGTTAGGCCTAATACGCCTGTCTGCGGTCCCTCTTTCCACTAGTCCTCCACTGACCAGACCACTGCTGCCCGTGTACCCCTGGAACCAATTTTAAAGTGCCTACAGCCAAATTTTGTTATGTTAGGCCTACTACGCCTGTCTGAGGTCCCTCCTTCCACTAGTCCTCCAGTGACCTGTCCACTGCTGCCCGTGTACCCCTGGAACCAATTTTAAAGTGCCTACAGCCAAATTTTGTTATGTTAGGCCTACTACGCCTGTCTGCGGTCCCTCCTTCCACTAGTCCTCCACTGACCAGACACTGCTGCCCGTGTACCCCTGGAACCAATTTAAAAGTGCCTACAGCCGAATTTTGTTATGTTAGGCCTACTACGCCTGTCTGCGGTCCCTCCTTCCACTAGTCCTCCACTGACCAGACCACTGCTGCCCGTGTACCCCTGGAACCAATTTAAAAGTGCCTACAGCCAAATTTTGTTATGTTAGGGCTACTACGCCTGTCTGCGGTCCCTCCTTCCACTAGTCCTCCAGTGACCTGTCTACTGCTGCCCGTGTACCCCTGGAACCTATTTTAAATTGCATAGAGCATCCTTTTTTTAATAGTAGGCATACAAACTCTGTCTGTGGTCCATAATTGAAATTGTCCTCCACTGAATAGACCAATGCTGCCTGTGTACCCCTGTAACCTTTTTTAAACTGCATTGAGCCAAATGTTGTGTTTAAGGCCTACTACCTGTGTCTGTCTGCGCCACTCAATACAGCTGTCCTCCTTTTAAAAAAGCTGAGCGTCAATAGTCTGGTTTTCAGCCTATAGGAATGTGAAAACTGCATTGGGGCTACTACTACTACTTCGGAAGGGCCTACTAACGGTGTCTGCCGCTCCAAGGTGTTCCTCAGGTTTCCTCTCCATAGCTTCGAGCTTCTAGCTCTCGTTTAGTAGTTGTTGAAAACAACACTGCATTAGGCCTACAAGTTGGGTCTGGGTTGTAGAGACGGTGTCTTCCGCTCCAAGGTGTTCTCCATGTTTCCTCTCCATTTCTTCAATCTTAAAGCTCTCGTTTAGTAGTTGTTGAAAACAACACTGCATTAGGCCTACAAGTTGGGTCTGGGTTGTAGAGACAGTGTCTTCCGCTCCAAGGTGTTCTCCAGGTTTCCTCTCCATTGCTTGAATCTTAAAGCTCTCGTTTAGTAGTTGTTGAAAACAACACTGCATTCGGCCTACAAGTTGGGTCTGGGGTGTAGAGACGGTGTGTTCCACTCCAAGGTGTTCCCCAGGTTGCCTCTCCATTGCTTCAATCTTAAAGCTCTTGTTTAGTAGTTGTTGAAAACAACACTGCATTCGGCCTACAAGTTGGGTCTGGGGTGTAGAGACGGTGTGTTCCACTCCAAAGTGTTCCCCAGGTTGCCTCTCCATTGCTTCGATCTTCTGGCTCTTCTTAAGTAGTTGTTGAAAACAACACTGCGTTCGGCCTACAAGTTGGGTCAGGGGTGTAGAGACGGTGTGTTCCACTCTAAGGTGTTCCCCAGGTTTCGTCTCCATTGCTTCGATCTTCTGGCTCTCGTTTAGTAGTTGTTGAAAATAACACTGCATTAGGCCTACAAGTTGGGTATGGGGTGTAGAGACGGTGTGTTACACTCCAAGGTGTTCCCCAGGTTGCCTCTCCATTGCTTCAATCTTAAAGCTCTTATTTAGTAGTTGTTGAAAACAACACTGCATTCGGCCTACAAGTTGGGTCTGGGGTGTAGAGACGGTGTGTTCCACTCCAAGGTGTTCCCCAGGTGGCCTCTCCATTGCTTCAATTTTCTGGCTCTCGTTTAGTAGTTGTTGAAAACAACACTGCATTCGGCCTACAAGTTGGGTCTGTGGTGTAGAGACGGTGTCTTCCACTCCAAGGTGTTCCCCAGGTTTCGTCTTCATTGCTTCAATCTTCTGGCTCTCGTTTAGTAGTTGTTGAAAACAACACTGCATTAGGCCTACTAGATGGGTATGGGGTTTAGAGACGGTGTGTTCCACTCCAAGGTGTTCCCCAGGTTGCCTCTCCATTGCTTAGATCTTCTGGCTCTTCTTAAGTAGTTGTTGAAAACAACACTGCATTAGGCCTACAAGTTGGGTCTGGGTTGTAGAGACGGTGTCTTCCGCTCCAAGGTGTTCTCCAGGTTTCCTCTCCATTGCTTCAATCTTAAAGCTCTCGTTTAGTAGTTGTTGAAAACAACACTGCATTAGGCCTACAAGTTGGGTCTGGGTTGTAGAGACAGTGTCTTCCGCTCCAAGGTGTTCTCCAGGTTTCCTCTCCATTGCTTGAATCTTAAAGCTCTCGTTTAGTAGTTGTTGAAAACAACACTGCATTCGGCCTACAAGTTGGGTCTGTGGTGTAGAGACAGTGTGTTCCACTCCAAGGTGTTCCCCAGGTTGCCTCTCCATTGCTTCAATCTTAAAGCTCTTGTTTAGTAGTTGTTGAAAACAACACTGCATTCGGCCTACAAGTTGGGTCTGGGGTGTAGAGACGGTGTGTTCCACTCCAAAGTGTTCCCCAGGTTGCCTCTCCATTGCTTCGATCTTCTGGCTCTTCTTAAGTAGTTGTTGAAAACAACACTGCGTTCGGCCTACAAGTTGGGTCAGGGGTGTAGAGACGGTGTGTTCCACTCTAAGGTGTTCCCCAGGTTTCGTCTCCATTGCTTTGATCTTCTGGCTCTCGTTTAGTAGTTGTTGAAAATAACACTGCATTAGGCCTACTAGTTGGGTATGGGGTGTAGAGACGGTGTGTTACACTCCAAGGTGTTCCCCAAGTTGCCTCTCCATTGCTTCAATCTTGAAGCTCTTGTTTAGTAGTTGTTGAAAACAACACTGCATTCGGCCTACAAGTTGGGTCTGGGGTGTAGAGACGGTGTGTTCCACTCCAAGGTGTTCCCCAGGTTGCCTCTCCATTGCTTCAATCTTCTGGCTCTCGTTTAGTAGTTGTTGAAAACAACACTGCATTCGGCCTACAAGTTGGGTCTGTGGTGTAGAGACGGTGTGTTCCACTCCAAGGTGTTCCCCAGGTTGCCTCTTCATTGCTTCGATCTTCTGGCTCTTCTTAAGTAGTTGTTGAAAACAACACTGCATTCGGCCTACAAGTTGGGTCAGGGGTGTAGAGACGGTGTGTTCCACTCTAAGGTGTTCCCCAGGTTTCGTCTCCATTGCTTCGATCTTCTGGCTCTCGTTTAGTAGTTGTTGAAAACAACACTGCATTAGGCCTACTAGTTGGGTATGGGGTGTAGAGACGGTGTGTTACACTCCAAGGTGTTCCCCAGGTTGCCTCTCCATTGCTTCAATCTTAAAGCTCTTGTTTAGTAGTTGTTGAAAACAACACTGCATTAGGCCTACAGGTTGGGTCTGGGTTGTAGAGACGGTGTCTTCCACTCCAAGGTGTTCTCCAGGTTTCCTCTCCATTGCTTCAATCTTCATGCTCGTCTTACGTAGTTGTTGAAACAACACTACATTAGGCCTACAAGTTGGGTCTGGGTCGTAGAGACGATGTCTGCCGCTCCAAGGTGTTCTCCAGGTTGCCACATAATCGAAGCTGCATAGAGCCTATTTTGTAATTTTACGCCTACAAAGTCTTTCTGCGGTCCCTCCTTCCAATTGTCCTCCACTGAGCACAACAATGCAGAACGTGTACCCATGTAACCTTTTTTAAACCAGCGTCGAGCCAACTTTGTGGTTTAAGGCCTACTTGTAGTGTCTGGCTGCGCCACTCAATACAGCTGTCCTCTTTACAAAAAATGACCTACAATTATCTGGTTTTCAGCCTATTGGAATTTTAAAACTGCAGTGGGCCTACTAGTTGGGTTGGGGCCTTCTATCTGTGTCTGCCGCTCCTTGCTGTTCTCCTACAGTGAACAAAGCTGTGCCGCCTGTTTACTACTCTTGCCAATTTTGAGCTGCATTTAGACTACTTACAGATTTGGGCCTACTCTCTGTGTCAGCCTCTCATTCCAGTTGTCCTCCACTGAACAAAACAATGCCCCCTGGTTAGTCCTGTTACCAATTTTGAACTGCATTTAGCCCACTTTATTCTTTGGGCCTATATCTGTGTTTCCTCCTCATCCTGCCCATTGCCCAGCCAGTGATAGATGAGTCTGCTGGTACATTGACCCATAACGCAACATTCCCCGTGCACGCTACACTGCAAGATTGTGACCCTGCTAAAAGTCAGGTCCCCCTTCCCGCATACCATACCACCTTACACGGGGACAAAGAGGAAGGTGCAGATGAAGGTGCAGGTTCCTTCATCAGGTGGGGGGAGGAATACTCGTTGGCGACGTCACTGGCACAGCGCCCCTCATAGTACACAAAAGTGTTGCTGCCGGTGGGAGGCGCCCCCGCCGTGCAAACACACCGCTGTACTTTGAGGGGCCCTGTGCCAGTGCCAATGCCAACGAGGGGGCCCCCCTGCTTGCTCAGGATCACAGCACTTGCAAAGTTGAAATACTTATCTCTCCCTGCTCCACTGCCGTGACGTGGTCCAGATTTACTGGGCCCATTACTTGAACCAGCCCTACCCCCCCCCCCAACTTTAGCCAAATGACCCCCAATTTCAAATGACTTACAATTATTATAAGCTAAATTAAGATTGACAAGCTTCAGTAACAAGAATGGATGTTTTTGCCATTAAAATGGGCTCTGTACATGTTTTCCTGGCCTCTACTTACTGCCAACTATGCTCCCCCATTGACTTGCATTGGGTTTCGTGTTTCGGTCGATCCCCGACTTTTCGCGATAATCGGCTGATTCCACTCGACTCGACTTTTGAGATAGTCGGGTTTCGCGAAACACGACTCGACTCTAAAAAGGTCAAGGTCGCTCAACCCCAGTCCTGATCATTCCCAGCGACCAACGATCTCCCAGCAGGGGCCTGATCGTTGGTCGCTGTCACGCTTAACGATTTCGTTAACGATATCGTTGCTACGTCACAAAAAGCAACGATATCGTTAACGAAATCGTTATGTGTGAAGGTACCTTTAGGCCCCATTTAGCACCAACAATCTGGCTAAATAAATCTGGAATAAGCGGAAGGGGATAAGGGTCCCAGATGGTAATCAGATTTAACTCACGAAAGTCTAAACAAGAATGCAGACTCCCATCTTTTTTCTAGAAAAGAAAAACTCTGCTGCCCCCCGGAGAAGAGCAGGCTGTAATGTGTCCCTTTGCAAGACTTTTGGTGATATATTCTTTCATAACCTGCATTTCAGGGTCAGAATGATTGTACAATCTGGTTTTTGGCAGTTTTCTCCAGGGAGTAAGTTCAAAGGGGCAATCATAAGCACGATGGGGGGCAATTCTTGCCACCCTTTTTGATACATCCTCAAAGCTAGACAAAAAAAGAGGGTAATTTTTTTTAGACCCGGTTATTATCCCGCCAGTTATTTGGGGTGCGGGGCATATTGTGGCGTGAGGATTCAATAGGGGTTATTTAAGTCCGCTCATTTGACCGCCAGCTTATGTCAGCTATCATCATGACATCCGGCATCGTAAATATCTACATTACCTACTGATGAACCGTGACAAAGGGGAAACGCGTTGGGGTGTCTCCAACACATGCTAAGTTATTTTTTATTAAAGTATGTCTATTTATAATAATGTTTGGCCAAGTTACTATCTGACAGGCAATTTTTGCTATGTATCTTTGAAGATTCTACATATGTTGTTGGATGGGAATTGTTACTATCCATGCGGGGTGTCTCCAACACATGCTAAGTAATTTTTTCAATTAATATGAATGATGGGCCAAGTTGTTATTTGACAGGCAATTTTTGCTATGTATCTTTGACGATTCTTTACATGTTGTTGGATGGGATTTGATGTGTTTTTATCTATGGTTGCTCTACAAGGTCCTTACGGGGAATTTTTTTTTATAATTTATCCTTTTTTCATCCCTTCTGTTTGCTATATTGTTTTCCCACCTACATTGATAGGGTGGCTGTAGGGAAGTGAGGCACAGTCCACGGTGAGTGGAGGCACCAAAAAATCATTTTCTTAGGGTGCCAACCTCCACAGCCAGGCAGGGTTGATTTTTAGGCCTTATGTAGTGTCTTGTTAGGCATCTATATGGTCAATTTTTGTATTTTTGGTATCTAACCAATTATTTCACTGGGTTGGTGTTTTTTTTAATTTTTGAATATTAAAGGTTCATTTTTTAAAGGGATTATAGGTTCACATATAATTTTTTAGTGGAGATGGTACTCAGTAGAGTATTGAAGCAGTTATTCTTATAGAAATCACTCCACCTAACTATCTGGGGTCAGAAGTTTTCCAACGGCTTTTTCTGTTTAGGTATGGAGGGACATAATCTAATGAAATTACCCCTTTGACTGCAAAATAAACAAACAAACCTTCTTACAGTGAATCGTAGGAGATCCAGACTGGGAAGAAGAACCCAACTGCATGGGTTCATCAGAGCATACGGGAAGGATTTACTCCAAGAGAGTACTACTGAGGAAGGTGTCATCACACATCTTTTCTGAGACATTTATCTGAATCACTAAGGCCATAGTGGCCTCCAAGGACTCAGGAGTTTCAAACAAAATAAGAGCGTCTTTTACCTTTTAAGACAGACACTGAAAAAAAATAACTTCTAACAGCATGGTCCACCTGGCTGGTCGATCCCCGTGCTGAAGCTTACTTAGTTTGGACTCAACAAGGGAGACTTGGTCAGGATCATTATATATGAGGCCTAGGGCCACAAATAAACTTATCTACCGACCGGAGCGACTGTGAGTCAGTCGGAAGGCAAACAGCCTAGGATTGAGGATTACCTTGAAGGAGAGAAACAGAAGTCCCCGACCGCTGCTCCTCACTCCCAGAGGAACGTGAATGAAGCCTGAAGTAGAGTTTGCAAGCTTCTCTAAACACCTCACCACAGGCTGGGTGGGCCTTCTTAGGTTCAAGTTGAGTCTGGCTGGCTGCAGGGATGTTTTGCAAGAGCGGCGATAGGATCCATGTTAGAATCCTGAAAAGAAAATGGGCCGGTTATAATGTCACGTCAGAGCAAGGAAATGCCCGGCGTGTGGCGCAAAAGAGGGAAAGAAGGTAAAGGGTGCCCTGATGATAGAGAAAGGGGAGACCCCTAAAAACTCACCTAACTGTGCACCCTGCTCTCCCAATCGCCCCTAGTTGGGTCCTTCCCCTATGTGCAAACACGTGCCTAAACCCTGGCTGAGCTAGCCCTAACTAGTGATTTGGACAGCAACAGAAATACAGAGAGGGAGACCAACAGGGAGAAGTAAAAAAACAACAACATATTACTATTTATTCTTTTACTTTAGGGTATTTCCTCATTTTTTTTTCATTCAAGGTTTTGTCTTTTAACCCCAAACCTGTTTTCACCTTCCTGACCAGGCCAAAATGTACAACTCTGACCACTTTATGAGGTAATAACAGGGACATATCACAGTAATTCTGATAGGGATTCTAGATTGTGAGCCCCATCAGGGACTGCGATGATAATGTGTGAAAAACTGTAAAGCGCTGCGGAATATGTTAGCGCTATAGAAAAATAAAGATTATTATTATTATGACATGTTGTACTTTACATTAGTGGTAAATTTTGGTCTATATTTTTTGCGTTTATGAAAATATAAACATTTTTACAACAAATGTGAAATCTTCCACATTTTTAAACTTTGAATTTTTATGCTTTTAAACCAAATAGTTCTACTACACAAAATTCATAATAACATTTACTACATGTCTACCTTATAGCAGTATCATTTTTTAGACATTTTTTTTGTTATGAGGGTTAAATGTTGATCTGTAATTTTTAATTTTTCTAACAAAATATACAAAACTATTTTTTTTAAGGGAGCACATAAAAAATGAAGTGACTTTGAGAGCTACAGTTGTGGCCAAAAGTATTGACACCCCTGCAGTTCTGCCAGATAATACTCAGTTTCTTCCTGAAAATGTTTGCAATCACAAATTCTTTGGTATTATTATCTTCATTTAATTTGTCTTAAATGAAAAAAAACACAAAAGAGAATGAAACAAAAAGCAAAACATTGATCATTTCAGACAAAACAAAAAATGGGCCAGACAAAAGTATTGGCACCCTCAGCCTAATACTTGGTTGCACAACCTTTAGCCAAAATAACTGCGACCAATCGCTTCCGGTAACCATCAATGAGTTTCTTACAATGCTCTGCTGGAATTTTAGACCATTCTTCTTTGGCAAACTTCTCCAAACTGCCATTTTTATCTCTCCACAGGTGTTCTATGGGATTCAGGTCTGGACTCATTGCTGGCCACCTCAGAAGTCTCCAGTGCTTTCTCTCAAACCATTTTCTAGTGCTTTTTGAAGTGTGTTTTGGGTCATTGTCCTCCTGGAAGACCCATGACCTCTGAGGGAGACCCAGCTTTCTCACACTGGGCCCTACATTATGCTGCAAAATTTGTTGGTAGTCTTCAGACTTCATAATGCCATGCACACTGTCAAGCAAAGCAACCCAAAAACATCAGGGAACCTCCACCATATTTGACTGTAGGGACCGTGTTCTTTTCATTGAATGCCTCTTTTTTTGTCCTCTAAACTCTATGTTGATGCCTTTGCCCAAAAAGCTCTACTTTTGTCTCATCTGACCAGAGAACATTCATTCAAAATGTTTTAGGTTTTTTCAGGTAAGTTTGAACTTGTTTGGATGTTAGTCGAGGTTCTTTATCCAACATCCGCACAATCTTGCATTGAAATCTCTTGTCAATTTTTCTTTTCCGTCCACATCTAGGGAGGTTAGCCACAGTGCCATGGGTTTTAAAATTCTTGATGACACTACGCACGGTAGACACAGGAACATTCAGGTCTTTGGAGATGGACTTGTAGCCTTGAGATTGCTCATGCTTCCTCACAATTTGGTTTCTCAAGTCCTCAGACAGTTCTTTGGTATTCTTTCTTTTCTCCATGCTCAATGTGGTACAGGTTGAGTCAACTTTAATCCATGTCAACTGGCTGCAAGTGTGATTTAGTTATTGCCAACACTGGTTAGATGCCACAGGTAAGTTGCAGGTGCTGTTAATTACACAAATTAGAGAAGCATCACATGATTTTTCGAACAGTGCCAATACTTTTGTCCACCCCCTTTTTTACGTTTGGTGTGGAATTATATCCAATTTGGCTTTAGGACAATTCTTTTTGTGTTTTTTCATTTAAGACAAATTTAATGAAGATAATAATAACAAAGAATTTGTGTTTGCAATCATTTTCAGGATGAAACTGAGTATTATCTGACAGAATTGCCGGGGTGTCAATACTTTTGGCCACAACTGTATATGATCAAAAATACCAAAAAATGACACCATTTTAGAAACTCCACCTCCCAAAGTACTCAAAATCACATTCAAGACGTTATTTAAGCATTTACGTGCTTTACAGGAATGAAAGCAATGTGGAAAGAATAAATTAAAATAGAAAATTTTCCCAAGAAAATGTTGCTTTAGCCCACATTTTTCATTCTGACAAGGGTAACAGGAGAATTTGAATGGTACAATTTGTTGTGCAATTTCTCCTGAGTTCATCAATATTCCATGTGTGGTGGAAAACTTCTGCTTGGGCACATGGCAGGGCTAGCAAGGGAATGAGCACCATTTGACTTTTGGAGCACATAATTTGGCGGAATAGATAGCGGATGCCATATCGCGCTTGCAGAGCCCCTGATGTACTTAAACAGTGGAAACTCCCCACAAATGACCCCATTTTGGAAACTACTCCCTTCGAGGAACTTAACTAGAGGTGTCGTGAGCACCTTGAGCCCACAGATGCTTCTCAGAATTTAATGACGTTGAGCTGTGAGATTTTTTTTTTCAGCAAAAATTTAGATTTAGCCCTAAATTTTACATTTTCACATGACAACTGTTGATGGAAAGAGCGCAAATAGTGTCTTATCTAAGAAGGTTAAAAGGTTATTCCATAAGATTGCACTCACCAGATGTAGCTGAGTTGAAGCATTGAAAGGATTCGCTGCAGCAGATCCACGAGTCCAGGAAGGACCATCCGTTAGATAGAGATTGGGAAAATTGGGGTAAATTTCTGCGCTGCTGAATCACTAGAATTCCAGAATTATTAGTACATGTGGCTTTATTATTCACAAGTTTCAGAGTTCAAGACTCCTTCATCAGGAACCACCACAGGAACATGTCAATGCAGTTTTTACACCATTCTTTAAATAGACAAACAGTTCAAATGACAGTCACCTGATCAGCAGTGTCAAAGTTCATTGACAAGACACATGAGTAATAGGAGAAAGTGGAACATATAATTTGTTGTGCAATTTCTCCTGAGTACACTGATACCCCATGTGTGGTGGAAAACTACTGCTTGGGCACACGGCTGGGCTCAGAAGGGAAGGAACGACAATTGAATTCAGGAGCACAATTTTGGCTGGAATAGATTGAATATGTCATATCACATTTGAAGAGCCCCTGAGATGTCAAAACAGCAGAAGCCCCCACAATTGGCCCATTTTGGAAGCTAAACCTATTGCGGAATTCATTTAGGTGTCATCAAAGTGTAGTGATAGAGGATACGGTAGTAGAGAAAAAGCGCAAATAGGGTCTTATGCGATGGAGATCACAGAATATAAATGAGTTTGCACTCACCTGATATTTCTTGAAATTAAGGCATAAAAGGAACTCATCAGAGTTAGCAGCTGCCGGAGATCCACTGGACAGACAATGACCGATTCAGGATTTTCAATTGGAGAGATTCGTGAACATTACCCATGCTGCTGGATAAAGGAATGTCCAGGCATATTGGAGATACAAATGGTTGTGTATTCTCAACGCGTTTCAAAGTCACTAGAACGTCTTCAGGAGCGAAGAAGTCCTAATGACTTTGAAACGCGTTGAGAATAAAATACCATTTGTATTTTACAATACTCCTGGACATTCCTTTATGCAACAGTGTGTGTAATATCCACGAATCTCTCCAATTAAAAAAATCAAAGTGTAGTGAGCATTTTAACCTTCAGACAATTCACAGATTTGTATAACATTGGGCTGAGTAAATGGAAAAATTACACTTTTTTCCACAAAAACAAAATTGCTCTAGCCCAAGTTTTCCATTTTCAAAAGGGATATTAGGAGAAAATGAACAGTACAATTTGTTAGGCAATTTCTCCTGAGAACACCAATACCAGAGTGCAAAGCTCAGACGAGAAGAAGCGCCATATTGAAGTTCAGATTTTGTTGGAAAGGTTTGAGGGTGCCATGTTACATTAGCAGAGCCCCTGAGGTGCTAGAACAGCAGAACCCATCCAGAACTGATGACATTTTGCAAACTGCACCCTACAATGAATTCATCTAGGGGTGCAGTGAGCAAGTTGACTCCACATGTGCCTCACATAATTTTATACTATTGGATGGTGTAGAGAGAATAATTAAATTTTTACCACTAAAAATGTTGTTGATTTTAATTTTTATAAAGGCCATTAAGAAATTCACAGGAAAATGTATAATTAATTTAGCTGGGAGCATGTTCATACAAAAAAACAGCATAATCCCCTAACAATGATTCAAATATGAATGTAAAATAGAAGAAACTCCTGTTCAATTGCACAATATATGATCAATTATCAAAACTTTATTAATTGAAAACACATTGTGTTTACAAAATAATCACATAAGAAGTGAACATAAAGGAGATATGTTTCACTCTGGGAATAACAATCAAAAGTAAATGATGGTAAGTAGCTATGCCAAGAAATAGTTACAGGAAAAGAGGGAGATAGTGCAAAGTACATAATCCCATAACTTTCCCATCCTACAATCCCCATATGCTCATAACCAGAACGAGCACCGATCTATCAGCAAAGAGCTTAGCCATCATAAAGTGCAAGTGCAGACTCCCAATTGACAGTCCCCATATTGTTGTTTTTAATTTTTATAAATGCCAGGATGAAAAATGGGCTGCATAGTTTGTTGTGCAATTTCTAATGAGTGCACCAATACCCTACATGTAATCGAGAACTACTTTTCAGTCACCGTGGAAAGCTCAGAAAGGCAGGAACATCATATTATAGTACATATTTTGCTGTTATGATTTGCGGGTGCCCTGCTTCACTGGGAGAGTCCCTGAGGTACCAGAAAAGCAGAACCCCTCTATAAGTGACCCCATTTAACACACTAGACCTCTCAATCAATTAATCTAAGGGTACAATTATCATGTTGGCACAAGTGTGTCACAAAATTTTATACCATACTAGCTGAAGAGCCCGGCATTGCCTGGGCATAGTAAATATCTGTGGTTAGTTATAGCACGTCACTTCTCTTATTTTCCCATCACGCCTCTCATTTTCCCAATCACATCTTTAATTTTCCCCCTCACATCTCTCATTTTCTCCCTCACACCTCTCATTTTCTCCCTCACTCCTCTCATTCCCGCCTAACACTTGTCATTTCGACCTCACATCTGTCATTTTCCGATCCCTACACTATTTTCCCTCACTCCTCTCATTTTGCACTCACACCTTTTCATTTTCACCTCACACCTCTCATTTTCACCTCAGTATATACATGTTTGTCATCTCCCTTATATATATAGTATACACCTGTATGTCATCTCCTGTATATAGTATATACCTGCATGTCATCTCCCCTGTATATAGTATATACCTGCTGTGTGTCATCTCCCCTGTATATAGTATATACCTGTATGTCATCTCCTCCTATATATAGTATATACCTGTATGTCATCTCCTCCTATATATAGTATATACCTGTATGTCATCTCCCCTGTATATAGTATATATCTGTGTGTCATCTTCTCCTGTATATAGTATATACCTGTATGTCATCTTCTATATATAGCATATACCTGTATGTCATCTCCTCCTGTATATAGTATATACCTGTAGGTAATCTGCTCCTGTATATAGTATATACCTGTGTGTCATCTCCTCCTGTATATAGTATATACCTGTATGTCATCTCCTCCTGTATATAGTATGTACTTGTATGTCATCTCCTCCTTTATATAGTATATACCTGTGTGTCATCTCTCCTGTATATAGTATATATCTGTGTGTCATCTCCCCTGTATATAGTATATACCTGTGTGATCTCCTGTATTAGACCTCGTTAACACGTTATTTGCTCAGTATTTTTACCTCAGTATTTGTAAGATAAATTGGCAGCCTGATAAATCCCCAGCCAACAGGAAGCCCTCCCCCTGGCAGTATATATTAGCTCACACATACACATAATAGACAGGTTATGTGACTGACAGCTGTCGTATTTCCTATATGGTACATTTGTTGCTCTTGTAGTTTGTCTGCTTATTAATCAGAATTTTATTTTTGAAGGCTAATACCAGACTTGTGTGTGTTTTAGGGCGAGTTTCGTTTGTCAAGTTGTGTGTGTTGAGTTGTGTGTGGCGACATGCATGTAGTAATTTTTCCGCATGTGCAAGTTTTGCGCGTGGCGAGTTTTCCATGAGGTGAGTTTTGCACTTGTGGCGAGTTTTGCGTGAGCCTATTTTTTGCATGTGGCGAGTTTTGCGCGTGGTGAGTTTTGAGCGGCGACTTTTGTGTTTCGACTTTTATGTGGAGAGGTTGGTGTATGTGTGGTGAAATGTGTGCTGAGGGTGGTATATGTGTTCAAGCACGTAGTAGTGTGTGGCGCATTTTGTGTGTGTGTTCATATCCCCGTGTGTGGTGAGTATCCCATGTCGGGGTCCCACCTTAGCAACTGTACGGTATATACTCTTTGGCGCCATCGCTCTCACTCTTTAAGTCCCCTTTGTTCACATCTGGCAGCTGTCAATTTGCCTCCAACACTTTTCCTTTCACTTTTCCCCATTATGTAGATAGGGGAAAAATAGTTTGATGAATTGGAAAGCGCGGAGTTAAAATTTCACCTCACAACATAGCCTATGACGCTCTCGGGGTCCAGACGTGTGACTGTGCAAAATTTTGTTTCTGTAGCTGCGACGCCTCCAACACTTTTCCTTTCACTTTTTTCCCCATTATGTAGCTAGGGGCAAAATTGTTTGGTGAATTGGAAAGCGCGGGGTTAAAATTTCACCTCACAACGTAGCCTATGACGCTCTCAGGGTCCAGACGTGTGACTGTGCAAAATTTTGTTTCTGTAGCTGCGACGCCTCCAACACTTTTCCTTTCACTTTTTTCCCCATTATGTAGATAGGGGCAAAATTGTTTGGTGAATTGGAAAGCGCGGGGTTAAAATTTCACCTCACAACGTAGCCTATGACGCTCTCAGGGTCCAGACGTGTGACTGTGCAAAATTTTGTTGCTGTAGCTGCGACGCTTCCAACACTTTTCCTTTCACTTTTTTCCCCATTATGTAGATAGGGGCAAAATTGTTTGGTGAATTGGAACGCGCGAGGTTTAAATTTCGCCTCACAATATAGCCTATGACGCTCTCGGGGTCCAGACGTGTGACTGTGCAAAATTTTGTGGCTGTAGCTGCGACGGTGCAGATGCCAATCCCGGACATACACACATACACACACACACACACATTCAGCTTTATATAGTAAATACCATAATATAACAATTTAGTTTTAGCCTTGGATTTTTTATTTTTACACAAGTAGATTGGTAAAAATGGCACCAAAATTTGTCACACAATTTCTGCTGAATGTGGCAATACCCCATATGTGGCTGTACAGTACTGCCTAGCCCCACTGCGAGGCTCGGGAGGGAAGGAGCGCTATGAAATTTTCATAGTATGGTTTGCGGACTCCATAGACAGAGGCCCTAATTGGCAGAGAAGAAGAATCTCTCCCTCAAGCGACTCCATTTTGGAAATTACACCCCTCCAGGAATTCATCTACAGGTGTAGCGATCATTTTGACTCCATATGTGTTTTCCAAAAACAAGCAGCAGTGGATGTTGCTCAGTTAAAATTGAAAATCTGTCATTGTAGTGCCCAGTAAGTTGCAGTCACCAGTATGTTGTAGTGTCCAGTAAGTTGTTGTGCCTGTACATTATGCCCAGCTCGTGCTTCTGGAAACATGGATAAATTAAGTGGACTCATCGTTACTGAAATGCCAAACATGTGAATGCTAAATGTGGTTTAGACAGACTGGGGCTCAGAAGGAAGGGGGGCATTTGGATTAGGGAGGACAGGATTTGTTGGATTTGTTTTGGGGTGCAAGGAGTCATAGCGCTTTTCCAGAGCCTTTGTGCTACTAGTAATGTTGTAACCCCCATATTTCCATAGACAGATTACGGACCTGAGTGGGGACTTGCTTTGTTTTGGAGATTGAGTTGAAGTCTATATTAGAAACTTTTTACATAACATTTTGGATCATATTTATTCTTTGCTCTATGCTGAGCACTTTCATGTGGGTTTTGATTTAAATCTTCAGATCATGTGATTCAGATGAAACTTCAAGGTATCCATTCACTATAATGAGGCACCAGAGTTACTCTGGACTCCGTCTGGCCTCTGTTCAGTGCTGTCCTTCTTGTCAGAGGTGCACAAAACGGTGTCCGACTGCGCTTTTATGCACGCTTAAAAAGACGGACACAATTGGAACACAGATCAGACAGAGTCCATGGTGTTTCCATCTGCCTCATTACAGGGAATATTCCACCAGGGTTTCCATCTGAATCACATATTTCAGAGATTTACACTGAAACCCCATTGAAAGTGCTCAGCATAGAAAGCAGGATAAATGTAGGCTGAGCCTTACTGCAATCTTTGGGAGGCAGAATGAACAAATTAATAGCAGATCGAGAATTGCTTTTATTTATCTTTACCGTGGAGTATAAATTATTAGACAGCTTTACTCTTTGGGTCAGTGCAATTACAAAGATACTAGATTTATATTATTTCATGTTTAGCTACTACCACACACTAAAAAACAATTTTTTTTACAAAGAAACGTTTTTGCATCACCATATTTTGAAAGCTAGAAATTGTCTAAATTTTTGTTGTCGACAGAGTCATGTGAGGGCTTGTTTTTTGCGGGATAAGTTGAATTTTTTATTAGTACCATTTTCGGGCACATAACAATTTTTGATCACTTTCTGTTATGATTTTTGAGAGACAGAACAAAGAAAAAACAGCAATTAACAAAATGTTTTGGGGGTTTATTTTAAATGCCATTTACCATGTGATAAAAGTAATAGGAAGTTTACGCTAAAATTTTTTTTTTTTTTAGAAAAAAGATTTGTTTTTGCATAGTTATATTCTGAGGACTGTGGCTTTTTATTTCTCAACTTTTTTTCTCCAGGACAAGATGGTGTTTTTAGTGATAACATTTTTATTTTCATTCGCCTTTTTGATCACGCTTTATTCCAATATTTGTTCTGCAGGATGATGAAAACCCATATTTTTTTGCCAAGCTTTTAATTTACTTTTTGTACTCTGTTCACTGAAATGGGTAACTAGGTTGACAGTTTTATAGGTCGAGTTGTTCATGTTATTACCTAATGTGTGTACTTTTTTTGTTTATTTTGCATAAATATATGTATTTATCAATATAACAGTTTTTTTTTAATTTTTTTGTGCTTTTCTAAAAATACTTTTTACAATTTTCTTAAACTTTTTTTTCTTCACTTTTTTTTACTTAGTTCCTCTATAGACTTTAACTTTGTTTTACTCTGATCACTGATATAATACATTGCAATGCACCAGCGCTACAATGAATTATTCCTGTCGGTATTACACTGATAGAACACCTTTTAGACTATGCTGCTGGCATGGTATACACAGGCCACCGTTGATGGCAGACGTGGAGGTCGTCATTTGACCTCGGGTTGCCATGACAATGATTGGCAGCCCGCAATGATGTCATGGAGGTGCCGATCAGACAGGGAGCCCCCTCCCTTCCCTAGTCTCCTAAATGCTGCAAACACTATTGATTGTGGCATTTAGAGGGTTAAACAGCTGTGGCTTGGCTACAACTTAAGCTTGTGTGCCTTCACAATTGCCAGGATGTACTTTTACATGCATTTGCAGGAACGCACCGCAAAATAAGACGTACCAGTGTGTCCAATGTTGGGGAGGGGTTAAATTGAGTGTGAATATTCACCTAGACATTGCACTTATATTAGCATGCATTCCTGCTCATTTCTTTGGCTTCATTTTATTAATAGCAGATCTCAAATGGGATCATTTTTTCACTCCTACTAAAGAAGAAGCCATTGCTTCTTCAACTTTAAAACATTTTTCATTTAGCAAAGAACTAATCTCTTGATTCTCCCTGTTTTTGTATCACTGCTTCATTTGTTTGCACCCTCTGTGTATAAATACCAGCAAGGCAGAGATAATTTTTGGACAATTTTTACAATTACGTAGCGATGAGTGGATACATTCAAGTGAAATTGAATATTACAAAAATTTGCATTCACTAAAATGTGAAATTTTTGTAATTGACTTCCATGTGGATTCAACAAAATGGCGTCCGCTTGCTGTAAAAGTTTAAAATAATATATTTATGAAAATACTATATCTTACCTCACTGGCTGTTGCGTCCCATGAATGGGAACAGCTTTTTGTATGTTTTCTATGTTATGCATTGTATTTTGTTGTTGCTAGGCAGATGCACTGCCTTTTGATGTTTGTCCCTACTCCTCCACTGTAGTTGTTGATGTTAGCACTTGCTCCTCCCTTGATCGTCATTATTAGTTTGCTGTAGCAATCTTTGGATGTACATGTGCATTTCTCTGTTTGGGATTACTCTTTCCACCTGCTGCATTGTACTTAATGCAAGATTTTCAAAGAAAATCAACTCTGTTTCTCCTGGACTCTTATTACAAGTCAGTGTGGACAAGTTGGAACTATCTGAGGATGCTTTGCATGTGAGTACAACAATCATACAGTTATCTAAAGGATTGATGGCTAGGGATTTAGAGACTCATACTGCCTTGAAAAGTCAGAATACTGGCTCCTCTGCTTCTCACCATCACCTGTCAGGTCTTCATTGCATCTTCTAATTGCTAGGGTGAGAGCTGAAGTTCCTGGTTCTGAGTATGCATGTGTAAAGTAATGGCGCACATCATGATATCATGACATTGTGACCTTACGCATATGTAGTGACCCAGTTGAGAGTGTGTCCTTCCCTTTAAGTAATCCTGGATTCTGAGTAGCTTCTGTACACTACAGCTGACTACATTATTCCCTGCATTTGTGAGCTGCAATTCTCCATTTCTAGTCACCTCCATTTTAGATGCAATGCATTTCTCATTTGCTATGTTCTGGCCCCATCTAATGGTGAAAGTGTACAATGTCTCAAAATTATTGTTTTGTAAGCATCTGAGATGTGAATCAGGTGTCCTATAGGCCAGCTCCTAGTCACATGGTCAATAGGAGGAGCTGTTTTCCAGGCAAGTCTAGAATGTTCTTTAGTCTGAGGGATGCCCTCAGGGAGAGCAGAACACATGTGGAGGCTGTTTTCACTACAAGATGTCATGCAGGCCTAAGAGCCTGGGTTCCCTCTAAAACCTCTACAGACATCATTCTAAAGTCTTTCTGACTGGAATCACCTCAGATTTTACATTCACCTATAAGTGACATCATTATAAAGTCTTTCTGACTGGAGTCACCTCAGTTTTTACATTCACCTATAAGTAGTTGTGCACATGCCATGACACAGTGTGGAGCTAACCCCGAGTACAGGTCTGTAACCTCTAATTGCTGAGTCTACCTCCTTCTGTAAGCTATCAAAATACACTGTCTAGTAGGGTTGAGCGACCTTTACTTTTATAGGATCGGGTCGGGTTTCACGAAACCCGACTTTTTCAAAAGTCGGGTCGAGTGAAATCGGCCGATCCTATAAAAAAGTCGGGGTCGGGGTCGGCCGAAACCCGAAACCCAATGCAGTGCATTGGGTTTCCATGGTTCCCAGGGTCTGAAGGAGCGGAAACTTTCCTTCAGGCCCTGCGATCCATATTTTAGTGTAAAATAAAGAATTAAAATAAAAAATATTGCAATACTTACCCTCTGACGCGCCCTGGTACTAACCGGGAACCTTCCTTCCTTAGAATCAGCCTTCCAGGACCTTGCGGTGACGTCGCGGTGACGTCGCGGCTTGTGATTGGCCGCGCGGCCGCCCATGTGACTGCTCGCGCGACCAATCACAAGCCGCGACGTCACCGCAACGTCACCGAAGGTCCTGGAAGGGCTGATTCTTAGGAAGGAAGGCTGCCGGAAAGAAGCAGGGCGCGTCCGAGGGTGAGTATATTCCTATTAGGTATATACTCACCCTCGGACGCGGCTTGTGATTGGTCGCGCGAGCGGTCACATGGGCGGCCGCGTGGCCAATCACAAGCCGCGACGTCACCGCAAGGTCCTGGAAGGCTGATTCTAAGGAAGGAAGGTTCCCGGTTAGTACCAGGGCGCGTCAGAGGGTAAGTATTGCGATATTTTTTATTTTAATTCTTTATTTTACACTTAAATCTGAATTCCGATACCAATTCCCGATATCTTAAACATATCGGGAATCGGTATCTGAATTCCGATTCTAGATTCAAAAGATCGCCGACTTCATGGCCGACCCCACACAGGGGTCGGGTCGGGTTTCATGAAACCCGACCTTGCCAAAAGTCGGCGACTTTTGAATATTTTCGACCCGTTTCGCTCAACCCTACTGTCTAGTGCTCTTAAAGCTCCAGACCTGAATCACATCTCAACATCTAAGTGTGAACTGTAATTGCCGTGGACTATCCATGAGAGACTGTTCCTTATTTGTTCCACGTTATAATTCCCGTTCCTGCTGAAGTAAAAGCAACTGTTATCCCCAAGACCGACCGGTGTGTGTGTCATAATTCCTACGGCTGCGGACACCGTGTGGGGGTGGAAAGCAGGAAACGTTCGGCCTGGTCATTACACATGTTTATGCAAAGCTCTTCTGAGCCTCATTAGCTGGAAGTCCTGCCCTAATATAAGAGGCATAAGTGATTTCAACGCTTACAACAGGGATAAGAATATATGGTGAGGACCAGAGAGGTGACTGTGGGGAGCAAAGAGGTGAGCGATAAAGTGGTATAAGGATTTTATTTTACAGTTCATTATAAAATAACTTTTCTGCTAATGATATTTCCTGGGAATATCGGCATAAAGAGGAAAATTTATCTGAATTTTATCTGATCCACTTATCCCTAAATTTAAAGGGAACCTGTCACCTCGTTTTGCCGCTATAAGATGCGGCCACTACCTTTCAGGGCTTATCTACAGCATTCTGTAATGCTGTAGATAAGCCCCCAGTCCAACTTGAAAGAGAAGAGAAACAAGTTTTAGTATACTCAACCCTGGGGGGGGGGGGAGAGAGGGGTGATCCGGCCCGATGGGTGTCGCAGGTCCCGGGTCCGGCACCTCCCATCTTCATGCGATGTCATCCTTTCTTCGTGCCGTGCTCCTGCACAGGCGTGCTGATTTACCCTGTTGAGGGCAGTGGAACGTACTACAGGCGCCGGGAAAGGTCAGAGAGTCCCAGCACCTGCGCACTGCAGTACTTTGTTCTGCCCTCAACAGGGTAGATCAGTACGCCTGTGCAGGAGCGCGGCACAAAGCAAGCAGGATGACGACATCGCATAAAGATGGGAGACGCTGGAACCAGGACCTGCGACACATCAGACTCGACCGCCCCCGGATGAGTATAATAAAACTTGTTTTTCTTCTCTTTCAGGTCAGACTGGGGGGCTTATCTACAGCATTATAGAATACTGTAGATAAGCCCCGAAAGGCAGTGGCTGCACCTTATAGCGGCAAAACGAGGTGACAGGTTCCCTTTAAGTATCATAAAAAGTCTGATTCTTCAGTTTGCTGCTAAGTTGTCTGTTGGCTTCCACTCCTTTTCCCCCTAGCCAGGTAGCTTGAGGTCTCTTGGACATTAACAAGGCTGTATGTGCATTTAAAAGCTCAAAAGGGGTTCAATATAGTCCTAAGAGACTTCAGAGCGCTATACTCATATTTTCTGAGCTCATTTCTAGTCTCTTCAGAATTAGCTGATAACAAAGTTTCAGTCTGCTGGGATTCCCAGTAATTATCTGTAAACATTGTCAGTTAAGCTGTATTTAAACTGCAAGAGGATCGTGACGAGTGTTGTAAAAACCGCTTCTTTCATGATTAATTTGCCGTGTAAACAGGCTGCCGATCACCCTATAAATTAGCAAATTAGGAGCTGGCTGTCAGTCAGCATAACATCGGCAATGATGCCCTATCGACAGAACAGAGTGGAAGAGAAGGAGCTGCTCTGTTGACGTGACATCACTGGAAGTAGGAGAATTGACAACAGGAATTGTTCATGACCTTTCTAAACAGGAACAGATTGTTGCAGGACAGAACAGGCATGTTGTTAGCAATTGTTTGCCAGTGAGTTCTTAGCCCCATAGTCAAAAAGTGCATCTTCTTCATTGCATCTTCCCAATTAAATGACCGCCAGTCCCCTTTAAATGAACGCCAATTGGTAAAAGTTTACTGATTGGCGGTGGTATTGTGTGTGACGTTCAGTCCATGTAAACAGATCTTTAGGCTATGTTCACACATTGTGATTTTGCCGCTGCGGGTCCGCAGCAGTTTCCATAGCATTTACAGTAACATGTAAACCCTATGGAAACCGCAAACCTCTGTGCACATGCTGCGGGAAAAACCGCGCGGAAACGCAGCGGTTTACAACCCGCAGCATGTCACTTCTTTGTGCAGAATCGCAGCGATTCTGCACCCATAGAAATGCATTGATCCACTTACTTCCCACATGGGGCTGTGCCCACCATGCGGGAAGTAAGCGGATAATGTGCGGATGGTACCCGGGGTGGAGGAGAGGAGACTCTCCTCCAGGCCCCGGGAACCATATTTGTGTAAAAAAAAAAGAATTAAAATAAAAAATAATGATATACTCACCTCTGAAGTCTCAGCGCTGCACGCGGCCGTCCGGTCTCAGGTTTGCTATGTGACCAGGACCTGCGGTGACGTTGCGGTCACATGACCGTGACGTCACGAAGGTCCTGGTCGCACAGCATCTTTGGAACCAGACCGCCACCTGCAGCGCCGAGGAGATCGGGACGTCAGAGGGTGAGTATATAATGATTTTATTATTTTTAACATTACTATTGATGCTGCATATTGCTGCATATGCAGCATCAATAGTAGGAGTAAAATCCCGCAGCGGAACCCGCAGGACAAACCGCGATAAATCTGCAGATTTATCAAATCCGCTGCGGGAGAACCCGCAGGGACAGGACGCTATGTGTGAACATAGCCTTAGGGTGCAAGTTCCTTGTAGCACCACACGATAGGATATGAAGCATTTTGACAAATGCAGGTACAAATTACTATAAATAAATTAGAAGTTCCGCTTTAGGAAAAAGGCATATGGAATGTATTTCGACATCATATTTCTGGGAACTTTATCCTGATAGTAAATGGGTTAATCCTCCACCTGACAATAGAGTTTAAAAAAAGACATTCCTTCCTTCTGTTGCCCCACCCACCCCTCTTAACAAAAGCTGGAAGGAGACAGTGGCTGAGCATTCCATCTTTAATCATAGATACATTTCAAACACAAGTTGTACGTCTGAATGGCACCGGTAAGACAGCTGCAGAGCAGCAAATCCTCGTACCAAACAGCACACTGTACACAGAGCAGTCAGCTTTGATGTTATTTCCAGTAACATTTACATCCAGTCCCTAGGAGACGGCTGGTAATAGGAGAGCGCACCCAGCAAAGAAAGGAAATTATTCTAAAGTCTTCTCTGCAGAAAGAGGAAAACAAGACAAGAAGCAGCTTGCCAAGTTCTCATTATATGATGCTGTCTCTATAGGATCTGTCAATCATAAATGTGAAAGGAGCAAGGCCATCTAAAACACCCAATTGTAAACTCACCTGACATTTGTAACTCGAGGGTGCAGGGCTTAGCCGGGAATTCACTGTGAATCAGAACTATGCAAAATATAGATTTCTAAATCGTGAGCATGAAAGTTATGGATACCTTATAGAGGATAGGTTTACATGAAACTGACAATCATTCATGACTTACTATGATAAGTACAGTCTTCTGGTTAACATTAATTTTACTCTTTAATACACTACAGTATAAATCAAAAACAAATGCAGCCTGAGCCAACCCATACTCGGCAAGCCTCATGAAACATTCAGGGGCCATTACAAATAATTTCTTGTGCATGATTCCAAGATGATCCATTGTCATCATCAGACGTTGCTCCAGCATCCAATTACACATTTAGAAAACTGGAATATGGAGAGCCAAATATATGTCCAGAAAGCATGGCCTGTAAAATAGGTCATAGTTGTGTCATAGTGGGAAACGTTTCATGTGGAGCACGCTATGGGATCAATTGCAGTGTGAATCCACTTGGGAAAATCGAGAGATCTGTGCAGCTTTGGACAAGGCATGGTTCTTGATGTTAGACTAGCTGCAGCCGGTATTTCAAAAGCACCCAACTTTGTGAGATTTTACCGAGAGCTTCTCAAGAGTAGTGTCAAGGAAAAACCTTGATGACAAGAGAAATGTGCTGCCCAGTGACAGAAAGCTTGGTCTCAGTCGCAGGTCATGGGTCTTGCAACAGGATAATGACCCAAAACACACAGCTAAAAACACCCAAGAATGGCTAAGAGGAAAACATTGGACTATTTTGAAGTGGCCTTCTATGAGCCCTGACCTAAATCCTATTGCGCATCTTTGGAAAGAGCTGAAACATGCCATCTGGAAAAGGCAACCTTCAAACATGAGACAACTGGAGTATTTTGCTCTTGAGGAGTGGGCCAAAATACCTGTCGAGAGGTGCTGACGTCTCATTAACAGTTGCAGGAATCATTTGATTGCAGTGATTGCCTCAAAAGGTTGTGCAACAAAATATTAAGTTAAGTGTACCATCATTTCTGTCCATGGCTATTTCATGACTTTTATTTTTGTTTTTAATTCTGTGGATTCATGTTTGAAAAGCAATATCTGACTTTCGTTTGTTCATTTTCATAGATTTTTTTATTTATTATTACTTTTGTCAGATTCAAGTTATTTCTGTGACGATTGTGGGTTTTACTAAATGAGGGGTACCAACAATTTTAACCACGTGTGTAACAGTTGCTAGTAGATCTCTCCACAGGTGTTCAATGGGATTTAGATCCAGACTCATTGCTGGTCACTTCAGAACTCTTGAGCACTTTGTTTCCATCCAATTTTGGGTCCTTCTTGAAGAATATTTGGGGTCACTGTCCTGCTGGAAGACCCATGGTCTAGAACGCAAACACAACTTTCCGACACGGGGCATTACATTGCAACCCAAAATCCTTTGGTAAGCTTCAGATTTCATGATGCCTTGCCCATAGGCAAGGCACTCAGTGCCAGAGGCATCAAAATAACCCTAAAACATTTTTGAACCTTCACCATATTTAACTGTAGGTATTGTGTTTTTTTTCTTTGTAGGCCTCAGTCCATTTTCAGTAAACAGAAGAATGATGTGCTTTACCAAAAATCTTTATCTTGGTTTCATCTGTCCACAAGTCCCTTTTCCAGAAGGATTTTGGCTTACTCATGTACATTTTTGGCAAACTGAAGTCTAGCTTTTTTATTTCTCTGCGTCAGCAGTGGGGTCCTTCTGGGTTCCCTGCCATAGTGATGAATAGTTCACGCTGACACTGATGCACCCTGAGCCTGAAGGACAGCTTGAAGTTCTTTGGACCTTGGTTGGGGCTGCTTATCCACCATTCAGACTGTGCTGCATTGCAACCTTTCATCAATTTTCTCTGCCGTCCACGTCCAGGGAGATTAGCTACAGTGCCATGGGTTGTAAACTTCTTGATTACATTGTGTACCTTTGGCAAAGGGACCTCAAGGACCTCAAGATCTCTGGAGATGGACTTGTTGTCTTGAGATTGTTGATATTTTCAACACCTTTGGTTCTCAAGTCGTCAGACAGTTCTCTTATTTCTGTCCTCGATGTTTAGTGTGGTAAACTTCTTCCCTTTTTATCTGGTTTCAGTTGTGATTTTTATTTTGCCCAGACCTGTTACTTGTTATCGGTGAGTATGAACGAGCATCACATGCTCAAAACATAGTTGTTTACCCACAATTTTGGAAAGGTGCTGACTATTTTGTCCTGGACATTTTGGGGGTTTTGTTTGAAATTATGTCCAATTTTCCTTTTTTTCTCTGATTTTATGTGTTGTTCCAATACACACCTAGAAAATAAACATGTGTATAACAAAAATGTGTAACAGCAATAATTTTCTGGGAGAAATTATTCATTTTATGAAACAATTTCAAGGGTGCCAACACTCTCGGCCATTGCTGTATTATCAAAATCTATCTCTTGCAAGTCCCTTTGCAATTATTGACCAATGACAACCCAGATATGCTCAATGGGAGACAAGTTCAGAGAAGCTGCAAGCCATGGTAACACACTTATGCCATGTAGGATGCTTACAGTCACATGTGCAACATATGCCCTGGCATTGTCATTTTGAAAAACGGCTCCTGAGACACTTTGTGGAAATGGCTGTATCATTGGTTCCATGACCAAATTAATGTACTGCACAGCTGTTAGTGCACATAGAATAAAGACTAAATGTGGTCTAACTACCGAACATTATGGTACCCCACTCCATGAGAAGAGCACAGCAATAGGTTACAAACCATATACCCAGTTACAGTTGTTCCTGTGACCTCACTCCTATGCTCTCAAAAGCTGTAAGGGTACATTGCAAAACTGCAATGGAGGCTTGGAATAGAAGTCTATCTTCTTCAGCAATGAGTCCCACTTTTATCGTGGATGCAAAGACTGTCAGAGATTGATATCTGGTGACCAGCATGTTGCTCTCTCTACTGTGAGCCCCTGTGTGACCTAAAAGTGCTACTATGGCCTGCAGTGTGTATGACAGTGTATTGTCTCCTATTAAGCACAACTGGGACATCACTGGTCAGCAACTGCAAAAGGAGCAGCTGGCAGCGGATCTTGACGATTTTCATGCCAAAGTGCATTCAGGGTTGCAGATTATTCCTCAGACAACCGTAAATAATAATAATAATAATAATAACAATAATAATAATATAAGGAGATGTAAAAAGGGCTAATAGGACATACAGTTCTGTTATAATTTAGGTACAAGCCTATCTCTATAGTTTTTGATGTCATCTAAATATGAGTTAAATTTCAGTTTTGGTTTGCCAACATATGACAATGGGCACAGTCATGTGCAGAGAGAGACCACCCCAACTGTATGACAATTTGCAAAGTCTCTGGATTTAATCTATAATAGCTGTCGGGCAACGAAAAACCATTTTGATACCTAGATTGACGGACAAGCTTTGCAATGTGGACAGCAATCTGTGCCTTCAGTTTTTCTCTTAAGCCAAGTACCTTCCATGGCTGGCAGGTTATAGAGACTGTGAACCAGATGATCACCAATACTTCTGTCTCTCAAATGTAGTATGTGATGAATTCAGAATTAAATCTGAGACTAATATATCCATTTTAAGAATCAGCCAAAACGATGTCATAATTTCAAATATCTGAGGTTCTGGTGATCAAAGTACTGATCAGTCTGGCTATATTTTTATTTCATATTTTATGGTGTACCTGAAGGAGGTTCCTCCTATCAAAGGCCAATGCATTATTATAAGCTTGAATCAATATTCTATTTGGATAACACCTGTCTCTGAATTTGATTTTCAGCTTATTGACCAGTGACCACCTTTTTGAATTCCAATCCCATGTCTAAGTAGACAAATGGCTGGACCAACATGGGAAATTATTACCTGTCAGTTTTCTAAATACCTTTGTGTCAAGTCTGCCTCAATAATTTCAATAGCGTTGTTCATCAATAAATGAGATGGTATCCCCATTAATTTCATATGTAACCTATATTGTTATTATTTAGGTGATCAATTAATCATTTAAATTCCTAATGTATGCAAGTCCAAAAAATCATAATGTGATTGATGTGTCATCTCACTAGCCAAGAAACAAGTTGGCATAGGTAGGTGTCACCTGATTGCTCATAGCAGTGCCCTGAGCTAGTGGTATTTTTGAAAGTCAGATAAATAATTGTAATTAAGTACATATTGTAACAACTGTAAAGTTCATTATGTGCTTGGAGATGGATATTTCTTGTGCATAAAAAAGTTCAATGGCCTGCAAACCAAAATTATCTGGGACAAAGCTAATAATGGGATTTACATCATTATGTAGGAGACAATTCTCTTAGAGAGTAACTTCATCTAATTTCTATAATAGATCCTTTGCGTCATAAATGTAAGATGGGAAGGCCTGAAAAAAGGGGTGTAAGACCTGGTACAGGTAGATACCTACAGTACAGACCAAAAGTTTGGACGCACCTTCTCATTTAAAGATTTTTCTGTATTTTCATGACTATGAAAATGGTAAATTTACACTGAAGGCATCAAAACTATGAATTAACACATGTGGAAATATATACTTAACAAAAAAGTGTGAAACAACCGAAAATATGTCTTATATTCTAGGTTCTCCAAAGTAGCCACCTTTTGCTTTGATGACTGCTTTGCACACTCTTGGCTTGGCATTCTCTTGATGAGCTTCAAGAGGTAGTCACCAGAAATGGTCTTCCAACAATCTTGAAGGAGTTCCCAGAGGTGCTTAGCACTTGTTGGCCCTTTTGCCTTCACTCTGCAGTCCAGCTCACCCCAAACCGTCTTGATTGGGTTCAGGTCTGGTGACTGTGGAGGCCAGGTCATCTGGCGTAGCACCCCATCACTCTCCTTCTTGGGTTCATTGTCCTGTTGAAAAATAAATGACGGTCCAACTAAATGCAAACTGGATGGAATAGCATGCCGCTGCAAGATGCTGTGGTAGCCATGCTGGTTCATTATGCCTTCAATTTTGAATAAATCCCCAACAGTGTCACCAGCAAAGCACCCCCACACCATCACACCTCCTCCTCCATTCTTCACGGTGGAAACCAGGCATGTAGAGTCCATCCGTTCACCTTTTCTGCGTCACACAAAGACACGGTGGTTGGAACCAAAGATCTCAAATTTGGACTCATCAGACCAAAGCACAGATTTCCACTGGTCTAATATCCATTCCTTGTGTTCTTTAGCCCAAACAAATCTCTTCTGCTTGTTGCCTGTCCTTAGCAGTGGCTTCCTAGCAGCTATTTTACCATGAAGGCCTGCTGCACAAAGTCTCCTCTTAACAGTTGTTGTAGAGATGTGTCTGCTGCTAGAACTCTGTGTGACATTGCCCTGGTCTCTAATCTGAGCTGCTGTTAACTTGCGATTTCTGAGGCTAGTGACTCAGATAAACTCAGAAGCAGATGTGACTCTTGGTCTTCCTTTCCTGGGGCGGTCCACATGTGAGCCAGTTTCTTTGTAGCGCTTGATGGTTTTTGCAACTGCACTTGAAGACACTTTCAAAGTTTTCCCAATTTTTCGGACTGACTGACCTTCATTTCTTAAAGTAATGATGGCCACTCGTTTTTCTTTACTTAGTTGCTTTTTTACTGCCATAATACAAATTCTAGCAGTCTATTCAGTAGGACTATCAGCTGTGTATCCACCAGACTTCTGCTCAACACGACTGATGGCCCCAACCCCATTTATAAGGCAAGAAATCCCACTTATTAAACCTGACAGGGCACACCTGTGAAGTGAAAACCATTTCCGGTGACAACCTCTTGAAGCTCATCAAGAGAATGCCCAGAGTGTGCAAAGCAGTCATCAAAGCAAAAGGTGGCTACTTTGAAGAACCTAGAATATAAGACATATTTTCAGTTGTTTCACACTTTTTTGTTAAGTATATAATTCCACATGTGTTAATTCATAGTTTTGATGCCTTCAGTGTGAAGTCATGAAAATACAGAAAAATCTTTAAATGAGAAGGTGTGTCCAAATTTTTGGCCTGTACTGTACATCTTGTACTACATTTTTAATCCATAACATTGTTGGTCAACACTTTTATGGGAGCCTGTCATGTCAAAATAAGCTGTTGGCCTGCATATATTGGGTTTATCTACAAGTCAAGAGTCGCCTCTGACTGACTGCGCCTCCTCTCTCTGTATCACCCCTGACTGACTGTGCCTCCTCTCTCTGTATCACCCCTGACTGACTGTGTCCCCTCTCCCTGTATCGCCCCTGACTGACTGCGCCTCCTCTCTCTGTATCACCCCTGACTGACTGCGCCCCCTCTCCCTGTATCGCCTCTGACTGACTGTGCCTCCTCTCCCTGTATCACCCCTGACTAACTGCGCCTCCTTTCTCTGTATCACCCCTGACTGACTGCGCCCCCTCTCCCTGTATCGCCCCTGACTGACTGTGCCTCCTCTCCCTGTATCACCCCTGACTGACTGCGCCTCCTTTCTCTGTATCACCCCTGACTGCCTGCGCCCCCTCTCCCTGTATCGCCCCTGACTGACTGAGCTTCTTCTCCCTGTATGATGCCTGACTGACTGCGCCCCCTCTCCCTGTATCGCCCCTGACTGACTGCGCCTCCTCTCTCTGTATCACCCCTGACTGACTGTGTCCCCTCTCGCTGTATCACCCCTGACTGACTGAGCCCCCTCTCCTTGTATCGCCCCTGACAGACTAAAGTATTTTTCTCCCACCACTAAGAAAATGAGGGCCTTCATAAAACAATATGGCCTTATACTGTAGGTAGCAAAGATTTCTGTAAAAATTGTATGGGGGATGTGAGGGAACGTTCTTTTTCAATATCACTAATAATGCCATACATAAGTGATCTAGGGCCCCCACCACTATAAGTGGATACATTCACATAATGTATTTGCTGCAGAATTTCTACCATGGAAATCCCACAGTAAATTAACAGCGTTAATATCCACAGAGACATTGTGCAGATATTGCTGCGTTTACTACTATGTAATGATAACCTTTACCGCTGCCCTGATCCTTTGTATTGCAAAGGCTAAAATTGGTGGTAAATATCCGCAGCATGAATTGACAAATTGTTTATGTCAAATCTGCAGCTTTCGGTCAATTCAAGACGTGGATTTTTTCAGTGTATAGATGAGATGTCATGAAATCCCATCCATTGCGCTGGTGCTACAACACATTGGTTTAGTGGTTAATACACATCACAGGACATTTATTATTGAGTCTGCACCAAAATGTGGGCGCCAACTGTTTCTATATCATTAGGAAGGGTGCTATCTTATATTATACCCTGATATTAGAGCGTTTTACCATACAACTGGTGGTCTTGTATCAATTTCGATGTAGCTACATAGTGGGCCTCCAGAATGATTTTGTCTGGTGGGCCCAAGGTGCTCCAGTCCGACGCTGACTGAGAACATAACACATCTTTTATTGGTAGGTGTAAATTTTGTCCCTTTCTACTGGGACACATGAGGATGCCATATTCAGTGCTCTGTACATGTATTAGATAGATTGTTTGTTTTGGTATTTAAGTCAAGTCCTGTGAAAAAAATCTATTTTCCTGTGGCTCCGGAATTAGAGCGCAAACATAGTAATGATTACACAGGTCTACAAAAACATTTTTTTTTGAGTGCCAAGGTTTTTGGAATGGATAAAGTATTTTAAGGGTGCTGAATTAAAAAAAAATCCATTTCTTTTGATGAATTGCTTTTAGATTTTTAGATAATTTATCTGTGAAAATAATGCATTCCCCCAATAGAACTTGTGTGTGATGATAAATGCAATTGCTTTGGTCTTTTGACAATTTAACAGTATTTTAAGTAATGAAATATCTGATATAATTATTTTGTATTTCAATTTATAGCCTTCCAATGCTATAAAACTTTTTGAAGCCAGAATTCTATTGTAATTAATTAAGTATAAAAATATCTCAGAACCTAGAGCCAATCTGGCAAAACCAAAGTTATGTTCTTAACCCCTTTCTGTCATTGGACGTACTATTCCGTCCATGTGGGGTGGGCCTAAATTCCCATGGACGGAATAGTACGTCCAGCGCGATCGGCCGCGCTCACCGGGGGAGCGTGGCCGATAGCGGCCGGGTGTCAGCTGCCTATCGCAGCTGACATCCGGCACTATGTGCCAGGAGCGTCACGGACCGCCCCCGGCACATTAACCCCCGGCACACCGCGATCAAACATGATCGCGATGTGGCGGCGGTACAGGGAGGGGCAGCATCGCACAGGGAGGGGGCTCCCTGCGGGCTTTCCAGACACCCCCGCAGCAACGCGATGTGATCGTGTTGCTGCGAGGGTCTCTTACCTCCCATCCTTGCAGCAGGCCGGATCCGAAATGGCCGCGGCATCCGGGTCCTGCAGGCAGGGAAGTGGCTTACCAAGTGCCTGCTCAGAGCAGGCGCTTGGTAAGCCTGCAGTTCTCTAAGTCAGATCGCTAATCTGACAGAGTGCTGTGCAATCTGTCAGATCAACGATCTGTGATGTCCCCCCCAGGACAAAGTAAAAAAGTTAAAAAAAAATTTTTCCACATGTGTAAAAAAAATGTAAAAAAAAAATCCTAAATAATGAACAAAAAAAAATATTCCCATAAATACATTTCTGTATCTAAATAAAAACAAGCAAACAATAAAAGTTCACATATTTTGTATCGCCGCGTCCGTAACGACCCAACCTATAAATCTGTCCCACTAGTTAGCCCCTTTAGTAAACACCATAAGAAAAAAAAAAACGAGGCAAAAAACAACGCTTTGTTATCATACCACCAAACAAAAAGTGGAATAACACGCGATCATAAAGACAGATATAAATAACCATGGTACCGCTGAAAACGTCATCTTGTCCCGCAAAAAACGAGCTGCCATAGAGCATCATCAGCAAAAAAATAAAAAAGTTATAGTCCTCAGAATAAAGCGATGCAAAAATAATTCTTTTTTCTATAAAATAGTTTTTATCGTATAAAAGTGCCAAAACATAAAAAAATTATATAAATGAGGTATCGCTGTAAATGTACTGACCCGAAGAATAAAACTGCTTTATCAATTTTACCAAACGCGGAATGGTATAAACGCCTCCCCCAAAAGAAATTTATGAATAGCTGGTTTTTGTCATTCTGCCTCACATAAATCGGAATAAAAAGCAATAAAAAAATGTCATGTGCCCGAAAATGTTACCAATAAAAACGTCAACTCGTCCCGCAAAAACAAGACCTCACATGACTCTGTAGACTTAAATATGGAAAAATTATAGCTCTCAAAATGTGGTAACGCAAAAAATATTTTTTGCAATAAAAAGCGTCTTTCAGTGTGTGACGGCTGCCAATCATAAAAATCCGATAAAAAAACCCGCTATAAAAGTAAATCAAACCCCACTTCATCACCCCCTTAGTTAGGGAAAAACTAAAAAATTAAAAAAATGTATTTATTTCCATTTTCCCATTAGGGCTAGGGTTAGGGCTAGGGTTAGGGCTAGGGTTAGGGCTAGAGTTAGGGCTAGGGTTAGGGTTAGGGTTGGGGCTAGGGTTAAGGCTACAGTTAGGGTTGGGGCTAAAGTTAGGTTTGGGGCTAAAGTTAGGGTTAGGGTTTGGATTACATTTACGGTTGGGAATAGAGTTGGGATTAGGGTTAGGGATGTGTCTGGGTTAGAGGTGTGGTTAAGGTTACCATTGGGATTAGGGTTAGGGGTGTGTTTGGATTAGAGTTTCAGTTATAATTGGGGGTTTTCCACTGTTTAGGCACATCAGGGGCTCTCCAAACGCAACATGGCGTCCGATCTCAATGCCAGCCAATTTTGCGTTGAAAAAGAAAAACAGTGCTCCTTCCCTTCCGAGCTCTCCTGTGTGCCCTAACAGAGGTTTACCCCAACATATGGGGTATCAGCGTACTCAGGACAAATTGGACAACAAGTTTTGGGGTCCAATATCTCCTGTTACCCTTGGGAAAATACAAAACTGCGGGGGGGGGGGGATTTTTTTATTTTATTTTTATGGCTCTGCGTTATAAACTGTAGTGAAACACTTGGGGGCTCAAAGTTCTCACAAGTTCACAACACATCTAGATAAGTTCTTTGGGGGGTCTAGTTTCCAATATGGGGTCACTTGTGGGGGGTTTCTACTGTTTAGGTACATTAAGGGCTCTGCAAACGCAATGTGACGCCTGCAGACCATTCCATCTAAGTCTGCATTCCAAATGGCGCTCCTTCTCTTCTGAGCCCTCCCATGCACCCAAATGGTGGTTCCCCCCACATATGGGGTATCAGCGTACTCAGGACAAATTGGACAACAACTTTTGGGGTCCAATTTCTCCTGTTACCCTCGGGAAAATACAAAACTGGGGGCTAAAAAATAATTTTTGTGGGAAATTTTTTTTTTATAAACTTCTGTGAAGCCCTTGGTGGGTCAAAGTGCTCACCACACATCTAGATAAGTTCCTTAGGGGGTCTAATTACAAAATGGTGTCACTTGTGGGGCGTTTCAATGTTTAGGCACATCAGTGACTCTCCAAACGCAACATGGCGTCCCATCTCAATTCCTGTCAATTTTGCCTTGAAAAGTCAAACGGCGCTCCTTCCCTTTCCGAGCTCTCCCATGCGACCAAACAGTGGTTTACCCCCACATATGGGGTATCAGCGTACTCAGGACAAATTGTACAACAACTTTTGGGGTCCAATTTCTTCTCTTACCCTTGAGAAAATAAAAAATTGGGGGCGAAATGATAATTTTTGTGAAAAAATATTATTTTTTATTTTTACGGTTCTGCATTATAAACTTCTGTGAAGCACTTGGTGGGTCAAAGTGCTCACCACACCCCTAGATAAGTTCCTTAGGGGGTCTACTTTCCAAAATGGTGTCACTTGTGGGGGGTTTCAATGTTTAGGCACATCAGTGGCTCTCCAAACGCAACATGGCGTCCCATCTCAAATCCAGTCAAATAAGCGCAGGTAATATCAAATAAATTTTACCACTATCATGAAGTACAATATGTCACGAGAAAACATTGTCAGAATCACTGGGATCCGTTGAAGCGTTCCAGAGTTATAACCTCATAAATGGACAGTGGTCAGAATTGTAAAAATTGGCCTGGTCATTAACGTGCAAACCACCCTTGGGTCAGCACCATAAACTTAATATAAAACCGTTTAGACATCGTTGGCACTAAAATCACCATTGTTATTTGTCACTTTAAGGCTATGTGCACATGTTCAGGAAAGTTTGCAGAATTTTCCTGAGAAGATCCGGACTACTTTCACAAGAAATTCGCTCATGTTTTTTGCACGTTTTTTGTGTGGTTTTGTTTTTGCGGATTTTTAGCATATTTATCCGGAGGTTCCCAGTGCAATAATATAGCGGCAAATCCGTGAAAAATCAGCAAAATGAACATGCTTTGGTTTCAAAGTAATTCCACTGTCACGGTCACCTGACGGCGACGTCATCGAAGGTCCTTCACTCTATGGATTCTTAGGAACGGAGGCAGACGCTTGCAGCGGTGACAGCCAGGGTTCGTCGGAGGGGTGAGTATATCCATATTTTTTATTTTTATTCTTTATTTTTTACATGAACATGGATCCCAGGGCCAAAGTCGCGTTTCAATGACGCGAAAAGTGCCATTTCTCAGCCAATGAAGGTAAATGCAGAGTGTGGGCAGCGTGATGACATAGGTCCTGGTCCCCACCATCTTAGAGAAGGGCATTGCAGTGATTGGCTTGCTGTCCGCGGTGTCAGAGGGGCTATAAAGGGGCGTTCCCGCCGACCGCCATGTTACTGCTGCTGATCTGAGCTTAGGGAGAGGTTGCTGCCGCTTCGTCAGAAGCAGGGATAGCGTTAGGCAGGGTCCATTAACCACTAAACCGCTTGTGCTGTAGCGATTTCCACTGCCCAACACCACCTTCGGTGTGCAGGGACAGTGGAAGCTACATTTTTTTTTCCCCTCAGCGCTGTAGCTCATTGGGCTGCCCTAGAAGGCTCCCTGATAGCTGCATTGCTGTGTGTACGCCGCTGTGCAAACCAACTGCTTTTTTAAAAGCACAAATCCTCTTGTTCCTTCCTTTCTGCACAGCTATCTTTTTTGTTTGTCCACACTTTTTATTTAATTTGTGCATCAGTCCACTCCTTATTGCTGCCTGCCATACCTGGCTGAGATTACTGCAGGGAGATAGTAATTGTTGGACACTCCCTGTTTTTTTTTTTTTTTTTTTTTTGTGGGAGATTAAGATTGACATTTCAGCTAGAGTGCCATCCCTGTGTGTGCCATCTCTCACTCAGTGGGCCATAGAAAGCCTATTTATTTTTTTGCTTGATTTGGGTTATAAAATCTACCTGAAAAAATCACTACATCAATCAGTGGGAGAAAAATATTGGCCTCAGGGCTTGTGTGCCACTCCTGACTCCTGTGTGCATCATCACTCACTCAGTGGGCCATAGAAAGCCCATTTCTTTTTTTTTTTGCTTTATTTGGGTTCTAAATTCAACCTGAAAAAATCAATAAATCAATCAGTGGGAGATTAATATTGGCCTTTGGGCTTGTGTGCCAGTCCTAAGCGTGCCATCTCTCTCTCTCAGATAGTGGGCCATAGAAAGCCTATTTATTATTTTTTTTATTGGGTTTATAAATTTTCCCTGGAACAAAAAAAAAAAAAGTGGGAGATTAATATTGGCCTCTGGGCTTGTGTGCCAGTCCTGAGCGTGCCATCTCTCTCACAAATAGTGGGCCATAGAAAGCCTATTTATTTATTTTTTTTGGTTTTATAAATTCTCCCTGAAAAAAAAGGGAGATTAATATTGGCCTTTGGGCTTGTGTGCCAGTCCTAAGCGTGCCATCTCTCTCTCTCAGATAGTGGGCCATAGAAAGCCTATTTTTTTTTTTTTATTGGGTTTATAAATTTTCCCTGAAAAAAAATAAAAAGTGGGAGATTAATATTGGCCTCTGGGATTGTGTGCCAGTCCTGAGCGTGCCATCTCTCTCACAAATAGTGGGCCATAGAAAGCCTATTTATGTTTTTGGTTGATTTGGGTTCTAAATTCTACCTGAAAAAATCAATAAATCAATCAGTGGGAGATAAATATTGGCCTCTGGGCTTGTGTGCCACTCCTGACTCCTGTGTGCGTCATCTCTCACTCAGTGGGCCATAGAAAGCCTTTTTTTGTTTTATTTGTTTTCTAAATTCTCCCTGAAAAAATCATTTTATTTGGTTTCTAAATTCTTCCTGAAAAAATCATTTTATTCTATTATTTTTTTTCCCTAATGTCTCCCTGAAAAAACAAACAAAAACAAATCAGTGGGAGATTAATATTGCCCTTTCTGCTTGTGTGCCAGTCTTGACTCCTGGGTGTGCCATCTCTCTCTCTCTCTCTCCAATTGTGGGCCATAGAAAGCCTATTATTTTTTTAGCTTGATTTGGGTTCCAAAATCTACCTGAAAAAATCACTACATCAATCAGTGGGAGATAAATATTGGCCTCTGGGCTTGTGTGCCACTCCTGACTCCTGTGTGCGTCATCTCTCACTCAGTGGGCCCTAGAAAGCCTTTTTTTGTTTTATTTGTTTTCTAAATTCTCCCTGAAAAAATCATTTTATTTTATTTGGTTTCTAAATTCTTCCTGAAAAAATCATTTTATTCTATTATTTTTTTTTCCTAAAGTCTCCCTGAAAAAAAAAACAAAAAACAAATCAGTGGGAGATTAATATTGCCTTTTCTGCTTGTGTGCCAGTCTTGACTCCTGGGTGTGCCATCTCTCTCTCTCTCTATCTCCAATTGTGGGCCATAGAAAGCCTATTATTTTTTTTAGCTTGATTTGGGTTCCAAAATCTACCTGAAAAAATCACTACATCAATCAGTGGGAGATAAATATTGGCCTCTGGGCTTGTGTGCCACTCCTGACTCCTGTGTGCGTCATCTCTCACTCAGTGGGCCATAGAAAGCCTTTTTTTGTTTTATTTGTTTTCTAAATTCTCCCTGAAAAAATCATTTTATTTTATTTGGTTTCTAAATTCTTCCTGAAAAAATCATTTTATTCTATTATTTTTTTTTCCTAAAGTCTCCCTGAAAAAAAAAAAAAAACAAATCAGTGGGAGATTAATATTGCCCTTTCTGCTTGTGTGCCAGTCTTGACTCCTGGGTGTGACATCTCTCTCTCTCTCTCTCTCCAATTGTGGGCCATAGAAAGCCTATTATTTTTTTAGCTTGATTTGGGTTCCAAAATCTACCTGAAAAAATCACTACATCAATCAGTGGGAGATAAATATTGGCCTCTGGGCTTGTGTGCCACTCCTGACTCCTGTGTGCGTCATCTCTCACTCAGTGGGCCATAGAAAGCCTTTTTTTGTTTTATTTGTTTTCTAAATTCTCCCTGAAAAAATCATTTTATTTTATTTGGTTTCTAAATTCTTCCTGAAAAAATCATTTTATTCTATTATTTTTTTTCCCTAAAGTCTCCCTGAAAAAAAAAACAAAAACAAATCAGTGGGAGATTAATATTGCCCTTTCTGCTTGTGTGCCAGTCTTGACTCCTGGGTGTGCCATCTCTCTCTCTCTCCAATTGTGGGCCATAGAAAGCCTATTATTTTTTTAGCTTGATTTGGGTTCCAAAATCTACCTGAAAAAATCACTACATCAATCAGTGGGAGATAAATATTGGCCTCTGGGCTTGTGTGCCACTCCTGATTCCTGTGTGCGTCATCTCTCACTCAGTGGGCCATAGAAAGCCTTTTTTTGTTTTATTTGTTTTCTAAATTCTCCCTGAAAAAATCATTTTATTTTATTTGGTTTCTAAATTCTTCCGGAAAAAATCATTTTATTCTATTGTTTTTTTTTCCTAAAGTCTCCCTGAAAAAAAAACAAAAAACAAATCAGTGGGAGATTAATATTGCCTTTTCTGCTTGTGTGCCAGTCTTGACTCCTGGGTGTGCCATCTCTCTCTCTCTCTCTCTCTCTCCAATTGTGGGCCATAGAAAGCCTATTATTTTTTTAGCTTGATTTGGGTTCCAAAATCTACCTGAAAAAATCACTACATCAATCAGTGGGAGATAAATATTGGCCTCTGGGCTTGTGTGCCACTCCTGACTCCTGTGTGCGTCATCTCTCACTCAGTGGGCCATAGAAAGCCTTTTTTTGTTTTATTTGTTTTCTAAATTCTCCCTGAAAAAATCATTTTATTTTATTTGGTTTCTAAATTCTTCCTGAAAAAATCATTTTATTCTATTATTTTTTTTTCCTAAAGTCTCCCTGAAAAAAAAACAAAAAACAAATCAGTGGGAGATTAATATTGCCTTTTCTGCTTGTGTGCCAGTCTTGACTCCTGGGTGTGCCATCTCTCTCTCTCTCTCTCCAATTGTGGGCCATAGAAAGCCTATTATTTTTTTTAGCTTGATTTGGGTTCCAAAATCTACCTGAAAAAATCACTACATCAATCAGTGGGAGATAAATATTGGCCTCTGGGCTTGTGTGCCACTCCTGACTCCTGTGTGCGTCATCTCTCACTCAGTGGGCCATAGAAAGCCTTTTTTTGTTTTATTTGTTTTCTAAATTCTCCCTGAAAAAATCATTTTATTTTATTTGGTTTCTAAATTCTTCCTGAAAAAATCATTTTATTCTATTTTTTTTTTTCCTAAAGTCTCCCTGAAAAAAAAAAAAAAACAAATCAGTGGGAGATTAATATTGCCCTTTCTGCTTGTGTGCCAGTCTTGACTCCTGGGTGTGCCATCTCTCTCTCTCTCTCTCCAATTGTGGGCCATAGAAAGCCTATTATTTTTTTAGCTTGATTTGGGTTCCAAAATCTACCTGAAAAAATCACTACATCAATCAGTGGGAGATAAATATTGGCCTCTGGGCTTGTGTGCCACTCCTGACTCCTGTGTGCGTCATCTCTCACTCAGTGGGCCCTAGAAAGCCTTTTTTTGTTTTATTTGTTTTCTAAATTCTCCCTGAAAAAATCATTTTATTTTATTTGGTTTCTAAATTCTTCCTGAAAAAATCATTTTATTCTATTATTTTTTTTCCCTAAAGTCTCCCTGAAAAAAAAAAAAAAAACAAATCAGTGGGAGATTAATATTGCCCTTTCTGCTTGTGTGCCAGTCTTGACTCCTGGGTGTGCCATCTCTCTCTCTCTCTCTCCAATTGTGGGCCATAGAAAGCCTATTTTTTTTTTAGCTTGATTTGGGTTCCAAAATCTACCTGAAAAAATCACTACATCAATCAGTGGGAGATAAATATTGGCCTCTGGGCTTGTGTGCCACTCCTGACTCCTGTGTGCGTCATCTCTCACTCAGTGGGCCATAGAAAGCCTTTTTTTGTTTTATTTGTTTTCTAAATTCTCCCTGAAAAAATCATTTTATTTTATTTGGTTTCTAAATTCTTCCGGAAAAAATCATTTTATTCTATTATTTTTTTTTCCTAAAGTCTCCCTGAAAAAAAAAAAAAAAACAAATCAGTGGGAGATTAATATTTACATTTGTGCTTCAGTGACAGTCCTGCGTGTGTGGCATCTCTCTCATTTGTTGCCACCAACAACAGAGTGTGTAACATTGTGCCTGATTTTCGTTGTGGTCTCACTCACCTGTAAAGGGGTAGCTAAATCATACTGAAGTTATAGCTCACCGTGTAAGTTGTGTGACAGCAACAAATACCGTTAGTTTGTTTACGTTTTTAAAACAATGAGGAAGTCTGGTGGAAGAGGTCGTGGCCGGGGGCGTTCATTGTCAGCTGATAATGAGGGTAGTGGTAGTGGTGGAGCATCAGCTGGTCGTGGGAAAAAAAATATTGCACCTAAGTCTGGAGCTGTGGAGCCAGGTTCGTCGTCTGGCTACACAAGGCCTCGAACGCTCCCTTTTCTGGGAGTAGGAAAACCGCTTTTAAAGCCGGAGCAGCAAGAGCAAGTTTTGGCTTATCTTGCGGACTCAGCCTCTAGCTCTTTTGCCTCCTCTCGTGAAACTGGTAAATGTCAAAGCAGCGCGTCGTTAGTGGATGTTCACGGTCAGGGACAAGTCGCTTCCTTGTCCTCTTCAGCAAAAACAACAACAGAAAAGAATGCAGCAGGCGACACAACGGGTTACTCCATGGAGCTCTTTACACATACCGTCCCTGGCTTAGAAAGTGAAGCAGTTAACAGTCCATGCCCATTACAAGTTGAATCTGACATGGAGTGCACTGATGCACAGCCACAGCCAGACTACTATGCTGGTCCTTTGACTCAGACCACAACATTGCCCTCGCAGGGTAATGATCAAGAATCAGACCCTGATTAGACTATGTTGCCCCATCACGAAAGCTATACCACCGACCGACACGGTGACACAGACGAAGTTGCACACGAGCTACAAGAAGAGGTAATAGATGACCCAGTTCTTGACCCCGATTGGCAGCCATTGGGGGAACAGGGTGCAGGCGGCAGCAGTTCTGAAGCGGAGGAGGAGGGGCCGCAGCAGGCATCAACATCGCAACAGGTTCCATCTGCCGGGCCCGTATCTTGCCCAAAACGCGTGGCAAAGCCAAAACCTGTTGGAGGACAGCGTGGCCATCCGGTTAAAGCTCAGTCTGCAATGCCTGAAAAGGTATCCGATGCTAGAAAGAGTGCAGTCTGGCATTTTTTTAAACAACATCCAATTGATCAGCGCAAAGTCATCTGTCAAAAATGTTCAACTACCTTAAGCAGAGGACAGAATCTGAAAAGTCTCAATACAAGTTGCATGCATAGACATTTAACCACCAAGCATTTGCAAGCCTGGACTAACTACCAAACGTCCCTTAAGGTTGTAGCACCCTCGGCCAATGAAGCTAGTCAGCAACGCAACATCCCTTCCGGCAGTGTAGGGCCACCATTTTCCGCACCACCTGCAGTATCTGTGCAGGTTTCTTTGCCAGGCCAAAGCAGTCAGGGTCAGGGAATCACCAGTTTCGTAGTAGGAAACACTGCATCTAGGGCACCGGCGGCAACAATACCATCTCCCACCGTCTCTCAGTCTGCCATGTCCACCGGCACCCCCGCTAGTTCCACGATCTCCAGCTCTCCAGTCCAGCTCACCCTACATGAGACTATGGTTAGAAAAAGGAAGTACTTAGCCTCGCATCCGCGTACACAGGGTTTGAACGCCCACATAGCTAGACTAATCTCGTTAGAGATGATGCCCTACCGGTTAGTTGAAAGCGAAGCTTTCAAAGCCCTGATGGACTACGCTGTACCACGCTACGAGCTACCCAGTCGACACTTTTTTCCAGAAAAGCCATCCCAGCCCTCCACCAGCATGTTAAAGAGCGCATCGTCCATGCACTCAGGCAATCTGTGAGCACAAAGGTGCACCTGACAACAGATGCATGGACCAGTAGGCATGGCCAGGGACGTTACGTGTCCATCACGGCACACTGGGTGAATGTTGTGGATGCAGGATCCACAGGGGACAGCAAGTTTGGGACAGTTCTGCCTAGCCCACGGTCTAGGAAACAGTTGGCTGTAGCCGTTCGCACCCCCTCCTCCTCCTCCTCGTCCTCCTGCAGAAGCGAGAGCTCGTCCACAGACCGCAGTCGCACAACCACTCCATCCGCAGCTGCCACTGTTGCACACCAGGTCTCCCATTATGGGGCAGCTACTGGCAAACGTCAGCAGGCTGTATTGGCTATGAAGTGTTTGGGCGACAACAGACACACCACGGAAGTTCTGTCCGAGTTCTTGCAGAAAGAAACGCAGTCGTGGCTGGGCACTGTAGATCTTGAGGCAGGCAAGGTAGTGAGTGATAACGGAAGGAATTTCATGGCTGCCATCTCCCTTTCCCAACTGAAACACATTCCTTGCCTGGCTCACACCTTAAACCTGGTGGTGCAGTGCTTCCTGAAAAGTTATCCGGGGTTATCCGACCTGCTCCTCAAAGTGCGCGGACTTTGCTCACATATCCGCCGTTCGCCCGTACACTCCAGCCGTATGCAGACCTATCAGCGTTCTTTGAACCTTCCCCAGCATCGCCTAATCATAGACGTTGCAACAAGGTGGAACTCAACACTGCACATGCTTCAGAGACTGTGCGAACAGAGGCGGGCTGTTATGTTTTTGTGGGAGGATACACATACACGGGCAGGCAGTAGGATGGCAGACATGGAGTTGTCAGGTGTGCAGTGGTCGAAGATTCAAGACATGTGTCAAGTCCTTCAGTGTTTTGAGGAATGCACACGGCTGGTTAGTGCAGACAACGCCATAATAAGCATGAGCATCCCCCTAATGCGTCTGCTGATGCAAAGTTTGACGCACATAAAGGATCAGGCGTCTGCAGCTGAGGAAGAGGAAAGCCTTGATGACAGTCAGCCATTGTCTGGCCAGGGCAGTGTACAGGACGAGTTAGCGGGCGAAGAGGAGGAGGAGGACGAGGAGGATGATGGGGATGATTATATTTTTAATGAGGAAGCTTTTCCGGGGCCACTGGAAATTGGTGGCGCGGCAAGGCCGGGTTCTGGTTTTTGGAGGGACACAAGTGACGTGGATTTGCCTGAAACTGCCCCTCAACCAAGCACAACCGCAGATTTGAGAACTGGAACTTTGGCCCACATGGCGGATTATGCCTTACGTATCCTCAAAAGGGACACACGCATAACTAAAATGATGAACGATGACGATTACTGGTTGGCCTGCCTCCTTGATCCTCGCTATAAAGGCAAATTGCAAAATATAATGCCACATGAGAACTTGGAACTAATATTAGCAACCAAACAATCAACTCTTGTTGACCGTTTGCTTCTGGCATTCCCTGCACACAGCGCCCGTGATCATTCTCACACGAGCTGCAGGGGCCAGCAGACCAGAGGAGTTAGAGGGGCAGAAATCAGAAGTGGCGTTGGCAAGAGGGGTTTTCTGACCAGGTTGTGGAGTGATTTTGCTATGACCGCAGACAGGACAGGTACTGCAACATCAATTCAAAGTGACAGGAGACAACATTTGTCCAGTATGGTTACAAACTATTTTTCATCCCTTATCGATGTTCTCCCTCAACCGTCATTCCCATTTGATTACTGGGCATCAAAATTAGACACCTGGCCAGAATTGGCAGAATATGCATTGCAGGAGCTTGCTTGCCCGTCAGCTAGTGTCCTATCAGAAAGAGTATTCAGTGCTGCAGGTTCAATACTAACAGAAAAAAGGACTCGTCTGGCTACCCAAAATGTAGATGATCTAACCTTCATTAAAATGAACCACAACTGGATTTCGAAATCTTTTGCCCCACCTTGCCCGGCTGACACCTAGCTTTCCTATGAAAAGGTCTTGCCTGTGGACTATTCTGAATGCCTTTTCCAATCTCATAATTTTCTGCACCTGATTGTCCAGCATACAACATGTTTACACCTCACTAAATGGCCAAACTCCCCACACGGGGCCGTGGTATCGACACTTGGCGACAGCACCCGTGAGAGTGCTGTTTGTCTGAAGAGGTGGGTGTGCCCGCTTTTGGTCGATGGCACTGCCACTGGGTCCCTCCTAGTACAATAAAGTGTCTCTGGCGGTGGTGGTGCGCACCCAACATCAGACACACCGTTGTAATATGAGGGGCCCTGGGCCTGGACCGCCGGCCACAAGACAGTTACCCCCCCAGCTCAAACAGTGCTCTACCACTTGCAAAATTATCTCACAGCTCCACCAATGTTTAGTCTATGCGCTGACATCCTTCAATGCCTGCCACTGACAATACCATTGTATTGTCATTTTTGTTATGTTAGGCCTTCGAAGCCTGTCTGCGGTCACTCCTTCCACTAGGCCTCCACTGACCACACCACTGCTGCCCGTGTACCCCTGGAACCAATTTAAAATTGCCTACAGCCATGTGTTATTATTTTAGGCCTTCGATGCCTGTTTGCGGTCACTCCTTCCACTAGGCCTCCACTGACCACACCACTGCTGCCCGTGTACCCCTGGAACCAATTTAAAATTGCCTACAGCCATGTGTTATTATTTTAGGCCTTCGATGCCTGTCTGCGGTCACTCCTTCCACTAGGCCTCCACTGACCACACCACTGCTGCCCGTGTACCCCTGGAACCAATTTAAAATTGCCTACAGCCATGTGTTATTATTTTAGGCCTTCGATGCCTGTCTGCGGTCACTCCTTACAATATGCCTCCACTGACCACACCACTGCTGCCCGTGTACCCCTGGAACCAATTTAAAATTGCCTACAGCCATGTGTTATTATTTTAGGCCTTCGATGCCTGTCTGCGGTCACTCCTTCCACTAGGCCTCCACTGACCACACCACTGCTGCCCGTGTACCCCTGGAACCAATTTAAAATTGCCTACAGCCATGTGTTATTATTTTAGGCCTTCGATGCCTGTCTGCGGTCACTCCTTACAATATGCCTCCACTGACCACACCACTGCTGCCCGTGTACCCCTGGAACCAATTTAAAATTGCCTACAGCCATGTGTTATTATTTTAGGCCTTTGATGCCTGTCTGCGGTCACTCCTTCCACTAGGCCTCCACTGACCACACCACTGCTTCCCGTGTACCCCTGGAACCAATTTAAAATTGCCTACAGCCATGTGTTATTATTTTAGGCCTTCGATGCCTGTCTGCGGTCACTCCTTCCACTAGGCCTCCACTGACCACACCACTGCTGCCCGTGTACCCCTGGAACCAATTTAAAATTGCCTACAGCCATGTGTTATTATTTTAGGCCTTCGATGCCTGTCTGCGGTCACTCCTTACAATATGCCTCCACTGACCACACCACTGCTGCCCGTGTACCCCTGGAACCAATTTAAAATTGCCTACAGCCATGTGTTATTATTTTAGGCCTTCGATGCCTGTCTGCGGTCACTCCTTCCACTAGGCCTCCACTGACCACACCACTGCTTCCCGTGTACCCCTGGAACCAATTTAAAATTGCCTACAGCCATGTGTTATTATTTTAGGCCTTCGATGCCTGTCTGCGGTCACTCCTTCCACTAGGCCTCCACTGACCACACCACTGCTGCCCGTGTACCCCTGGAACCAATTTAAAATTGCCTACAGCCATGTGTTATTATTTTAGGCCTTCGATGCCTGTCTGCGGTCACTCCTTCCACTAGGCCTCCACTGACCACACCACTGCTGCCCGTGTTCCCCTGGAACCAATTTAAAATTGCCAACAGCAATGTGTTATTATGTTAGGGCTTCGATGCCTGTTTGCGGTCACTCCTTCCAATAGTTCTCCACTGACCAGACCAATGCTGGCCGTGTACCCCTGGAACCCAGCTGAAAGTGCATGTAGCCTCCTTTTTTTCTTTGTTTTATATTTAGAAAGCCCAGATGAACTACGCTGTGCAACGGTTCAAGCTACCCAGTCGACATTTCTTTTGCGAGAAAAGCCATCCCAGCCCTCCACCGGCATGAAAAAGTCTGCATTGTCATAGCACTCAGGCAATCAAACAGTAGAAAGGTGCACCTGACAAGAGACGCATGGACCAGTAGGCATGTCCACAAAAAGTTACGTGTCCATTATGGCGCACTGGGTTAATGTGTTGGATGCATGGTCCACAGGGGACAGCCTATAAAGTCTGTTTGCAGTCCCTAATTCCAATTTTCCTCCGCTGACCACACCACTGCTGCCCGTGTACCCCTGGAACCAATTTTACAGTGTCTACAGCCTAACTTTTATTATGTTAGGCCTACTACGCCTGTCTGCGGTCCCTCCTTCCAATACTCGTCCACTGACCACACCACTGCTGCCCGTGGACCCCTGGAACCTATTTTTAATTGCATAGAGCATCCTTTTTTTAATAGTAGGCGTACAAAGTCTGTCTGCGGTCCACTATTGAAATTGTCCTCCACTGCCCAGAGCACTGCTGCTTGTGTACCCCTGTAACCTTTTTTAAGCTGCAGTGAGCCACATTTTTGGGTTAACTCCTACTACCTGTGTCAGTCTGCGCCACTCAATTCAGCTGTGTTCCTTTGAAAAAAGCTGAGCGTCAATAGTCTTGTTTTCAGCCTCTAGGAATTTTAAAACTGCATTGGGGGTACAACTTTGGTAGGGCCTACTAACGGTGTCTGTCTCCCCAAGGTGTGCCCCAGGTTTCCTCGCCATTGCATCGATCTTCCGGCTCTCATTTAGTAGTTCTTAGAAACTACACTGCATTAGGCCTACACATTTGGTATGGGGTGTAGAGACGGTGTGTTCCACTCCAAGGTGTTCTCCAGGTTGCCTTTCCTGAGCTTCGATCTTCCGGCTCTCGTTTAGTAGTTCTTGGAAACTACACTGCATTAGGCCTACAAATTGGGTATGGGGTGTAGAGAGATGGTGTGTTCCACTCCAAGGTGTTCTCCAGGTTGCCTTTCCTGAGCTTCGATCTTCCGGCTCTCGTTTAGTAGTTGTTTGAAACTACGCTGCATTAGGCCTACAAATTGGGTATGGGGTGTAGAGAGATGGTGTGTTCCACTCCAAGGTGTTCTCCAGGTTGCCTTTCCTGAGCTTCGATTTTCAGGCTCTCGTTTAGTAGTTCTTGGAAACTACACTGCATTAGGCCTACAAATTGGGTATGGGGTGTAGAGAGATGGTGTGTTCCACTCCAAGGTGTTCTCCAGGTTGCCTTTCCTGAGCTTCGATCTTCCGGCTCTCATTTAGTAGTTCTTGGAAACTACACTGCATTAGGCCTACACATTTGGTATGGGATGTAGAGACGGTGTGTTCCACTCCAAGGTGTTCTCCAGGTTGCCTTTCCTGAGCTTCGATCTTCCGGCTCTCATTTAGTAGTTCTTGGAAACTACACTGCATTAGGCCTACACATTTGGTATGGGGTGTAGAGACGGTGTGTTCCACTCCAAGGTGTTCTCCAGGTTGCCTTTCCTGAGCTTCGATCTTCCGGCTCTCGTTTAGTAGTTGTTGGAAACTACACTGTATTAGGCCTACAAATTGGGTATGGGGTGTAGAGAGATGGTGTGTTCCACTCCAAGGTGTTCTCCAGGTTGCCTTTCCTGAGCTTCGATCTTCCGGCTCTCGTTTAGTAGTTGTTGGAAACTACACTGCATTAGGCCTACAAATTGGGTATGGGGTGTAGAGAGATGGTGTGTTCCACTCCAAGGTGTTCTCCAGGTTGCCTTTCCTGAGCTTCGATCTTCCGGCTCTCGTTTAGCAGTTCTTGGAAACTACACTGCATTAGGCCTACAAATTGGGTATGGGGTGTAGAGAGATGGTGTGTTCCACTCCAAGGTGTTCTCCAGTTTGCCTTTCCTGAGCTTCGATCTTCCGGCTCTCGTTTAGTAGTTGTTGGAAACTACACTGCATTAGGCCTACAAATTGGGTATGGGGTGTAGAGAGATGGTGTGTTCCACTCCAAGGTGTTCTCCAGGTTGCCTTTCCTGAGCTTCGATCTTCCGGCTCTCGTTTAGTAGTTCTTGGAAACTACACTGCATTAGGCCTACAAATTGGGTATGGGGTGTAGAGAGATGGTGTGTTCCACTCCAAGGTGTTCCCCAGGTTTCCTCGCCAATGCTTCGATCTTCATGCTCTCGTTTAGTAGTTCTTGGAAACTACACTGCGTTAGGCCTACAAATTGGGTATGGGGTGTAGAGAGATGGTGTGTTCCACTCCAAGGTGTTCTCCAGGTTGCCTTTCCTGAGCTTCGATCTTCCGGCTCTCGTTTAGTAGTTGTTGGAAACTACGCTGCATTAGGCCTACAAATTGGGTATGGGGTGTAGAGAGATGGTGTGTTACACTCCAAGGTGTTCTCCAGGTTGCCTTTCCTGAACTTCTATGTTCAGGCTCTCATTAAATTGTGGTTAAACGGAACAACTGCATTTGGCGTACTAGTTGGTTTGGGGCCTACTATCGGTGTCTGCCACTCCTTGCTGTTCTCCTGGTTTCCTGTCCTGAAATTCCATTTTCAGGCTCTCGTTAAGTAGTTGTTAATGTTAGACTGCATTTGGCCTACCAGTTGGGTTGGGGCCTACTATCGGTGTCTGCCACTCCTTGCTGTTCTCCTCCACTGAACAAAGCTGTGCCGCCTGTTTACTACGGTTGCCAATTTTGAACTGCATTTCGACTACTTACTGATTTGGGCCTACTCTCTGTGTCAGCCTCTCATTCCAGTTGTCCTCCACTGCAATGCCCCCTGGTTAGTCCTGTGTTACCAATTTTGAACTGCATTTAGCCCACTTTATTCTTTGGGCCTATATCTGTGTTTCCTCCTCATCCTGCCCATTGCCCAGCCAGTGATAGATGAGTCTGCTGGTACATTGACCCATAATGCAAAATTCCCCGTGCACGCTACACAGCAAGATTGTGACCCTGCTGAAAGTCAGGTTCCTCTTCCCGCATACCATACCACCTTACACGGGGACAAAGAGGAAGGTGCAGATGAAAGTGCAGGTTCCTTCATCAGGTGGGGGGAGGAATACTAGTTGGCGACGTCACTGGCACAGGGCCTCTCATAGTACGCAAAAGTGTTGCTGCCGGTGGGAGGCGCCCCCGCCGTGCAAACACACCGCTGTACTTTGAGGGGCCCTGTGCCAGTGCCAATGCCAACGAGTGGGCCCCCCCTGCTTGCTCAGGATCACAGCACTTGCAAAGTTGAAATACTTACCTCTCCCTGCTCCACTGCCGTGACGTGGTCCAGATTTACTGGGCCCACTAATTACTTGAACCAGCCCTACCCCCCACAACTTTAGCCAAATGACCCCCAATTTCAAATGCCTTCCAATTATTATAAGGTAAATTACGATTGACAAGCTTCTTTAACAAGAATGGATGTTTTTGCCATTAAAATGGGCAGTGTAGGTGTTTTCCAGGCCTCCACTCACTGCCGACTATGCTCCCCCATTGACTTGCATTGGGTTTCGTGTTTCGGGCGATACCCGACTTTTCGCGATAATCGGCCGATTCCACTCGACTCGACTTCTAAGATAGTCGGGTTTCGCGAAACACGGCTCGACTCTAAAAAGGTCAAGGTCGCTCAACCCTACTTAACACTAGTCATGGTAAATATGCTTGAATATTTAATTTTTGTTTTCCTTGGCAAATAATTATCAAACTGTTCCTGGTTTACCTACTGTGAGGGTGTGACCCCTGTCAAAGCTAGGGGTTGCTGTTTGTGCTCTCCAGAATGCGCAAGGAGGCAAATGAAGGCCATAGGTGTGCATGGCAGTCGCAGGTGTAGCTATGATTGCAATGTGAGACAGTGACTCATGTCACAGGTAGGGGTCACTGTGTGCTCTCCCCAGGTTGTGCATGCAGACGGATGTGCATGGGAGTCACAGATTTCCGGTCCGTGTTTTCCATGTGGCTGAAGGCCACAGGTTTGTGTGTGTTAAAAGCCCTGTAGTAAGAGGTTGGGTGTGTCAGGTGTGTGAGGTGCACGTCAGTGTCAGTCTGGTGTGTGCTGGTGTGCAGAGCAGAGGCCTGCAGAGCGCTGGCTGAGTGCATGGAGGCACAGGCCAGCGGAGCCAGCACCCAAGGCAGCTGAATAGCCTGGCACCCGCAGTGTATACAGCGATGCAAATCATCCGTGGTACTGGCCTTGGATGTGGACAGTCCTGTGCCCAGAGGGGGATGTCCTGTGCCCGAAGGAGTCGGATGTGGACAGTCCTGTGCCTGGAGATGGATGTCCTGTGCCTGAAGGAGTTGGATGTGGACAGTTTTGTGCCTGGAGGTGGATGTACTGTGACCGAAGGAGTCGGATGTAGACAGTCCTGTGCCCAGAGGTGGATGTCCTGTGCCCAAAAGAGACGGACGTGGACAGTCCTGTGCCCAAAAGAGGACTAGCATGTGTAGTGATTGCAAACAGGTGAATATGGTGCCCGGCTGCTATCTGGAGGATATCCTGGGCTGTGTACGGCTGTGTGAGTAAAGGGATTGTAAGAGACTGTGATACAGTGATGCAGGACACCCATGGTAACTAGTCGTAGGGGGCTGGCGTGTGTAGTGTCTGCAACATATGAGGCTGTGAGTATGGAGACTGTAATATGGCGTGCGGTCGCCCAGGGAAACTGGACAAGGGAAGTCTGGCCTGTTTAGGGACTGTAAATCTAAAGCCATATGATATGTATTGCTATGAACTGGTGTGAATTGAACACTGATAATATACACTGAAGTTCTATTGATTTGTGTGAATTGGACTTTAGTGCTGTGAGAAAACACATTAAAGAGACTTTTGTGTTGGAACTTTGTGGGTCACTGTCTCTTCACTACGTACGATGCTACTACAATCTTACACTACCCTGAGATCCTCCTTACTTTTGCTCATGTTAAATATTCCTGCATATTGAGATGGGTATAAGTGTGTCAGGCCAAGACACTGTAAATAAGTACAGCATAGTTTCCCGGTGCTCCACTCTTGAACTATATAAAGGCATTTTCGAGATGCCTGTAATTTTAAAGCACTGATGCTGTGAAGTGATCGTTGACACTGTGTGCTAGTGAAGGCTTACATTCTGTCAAAGGGTCTTAAGGTTCTTTTGGCAGATTCTTATGTCATTGAGTGAAGCATCCACTTCACAGACAATTCCTTGGGCCACTCTTACCCTTGTGGATATCAAGCAATACCATTGCAATGGAGGAATTAATGAAACTAACACATTATGACTATAATATAATATAATATAACTTTTCAGATAATTTTTCCATACGCCAAAAAATAATTACTGAGATCCCTAGGTGTGCTCAGGAAATTTTCCCTTCTCTGTGTGGCGATTGCTGAAAATACAGCAAGCAACAATATTTATGGGCAAAACAAGCAGAGTCGCTAGTCTATATGAAATACTGACAGTTTCCAATGGTAGGTAAATTGCCTGACAGACTGTAAATGTAGTTAACTTTCTTCAAGTGTTTGTAAAAAAAATATTTAATTTTATTTTTATTTTTAAAGCTGTGGTGATGATATAGGTAGCCGCAAGAGTAATTTTCATTATTTTACATCTTGCAGTAAAGGTTGACAAAGAGTTCACATCAGCACTCAGCCTTAGGACATATAAAACTTATAATCTGTATAATTAATTTTGATTTCCTAATTTGACGGGGTTTTTTTTTATAAAATGTTCAGAGACCAGAAGAATTACAGTTGGCAATTCTGATTTCAAGGGAGAGAAGACTTTATGTTTCTAATGTTTAAAAGCATATGCTATAGCTTGTTGAGTTTTTTTTCATTGCTGCAACATGGAAATATGAAAAATGAAATCTGACATAAAATCAGGAGCATAATAATAAACAGGTGATAAAATCCAAAGACTCAGTCTGAAGTTGTGTATGGATGCAACAGACACAACCTGTCTCTCATCGCATAGGCTGGGTATGAGATATTCTTGATCCACATCATTTGTTGTTCAATGGTTGCTCTTTTATTTACCTCTTATAAAAAGTGTTCATGCCATGGCAAAGGACATATTACACCCAGCTGTCTATGTCCTCCCACGAGCCCTGCCTCTAGGAATGCACAGATGGGAGTGTTTACTCCGAACAGGGATGTCAATCCTTGTGCTCCTGGCTCCATACTGTCACCACACTTTAGCTATTGAAGAATTAATGAGGTTGGGAGAAGCAATTATAGATGAACAGATGACCCTACGGGAATCATAGAAATATTTATATGCTAGAATAAGAAGATGCATAGAAGAAGAAGGTACATTTCAGAGTAGTCAGTAGTTGCCATTCAGCTTCTAGTTGTAGAATGATATGTTCCATTTCATGGGTGTCAACATCAAAGAGATTGATGGGAAGGTCAAACAAGTGTAGAAAGATGAATGACCTCATAAGAATAACGATGATGCCATACAAACTAATCCCACTCTAATCAAATACCGAGCAACGAGCCAATTGGTAAAAAATGTAGCCTGGTCCACAGTAAATATGTTTTAATTAACTGCTCAGCTTATGCTCTGAACCTCAAAGATCAAAGCCTCGGATACATGAAGTTTGCTGACTTGAGATTACTGATAGCAATGTCTACTCTATAAACAGGATTCTAAAGATAACCATACACGAGACTGATATTAGCCAAACTAGTCAATTCATTGGACCAACTCACCATGCTATATGGATTAGATGTTTAGCCAGTGTTTGTTTGGTAGATGTCAGGGTAAAACGGATCAGCATTTTGAGATCGACATGACCAATGCTTTTCTTCTCACAGGAAATGAGAAGTCACCAAGGTTGTCAGAAAACACCATAACCACCTATTCTCTTTGAGAATGCATGCACGATTGGCCAATTTTTTGGTGCATGAGTATGAGGATATTGGGGGGAATACTTGACAGCTGAATGAACATTTGACCAGTATATACTGAAAGTGGAAGTCCACATTCATTTGCTACATCAGCTGTAACCTATAGACAATATCCTATCCACATGGGCATACAGTCATGGACAAAATTGTTGGTACCCTTCTGTTAAAGTAAGAAAAACTGACAATGGTCAATGAAATAACTTGAAACTGACAAAAGAAATTGTCAATGTAAATTTACTGAATGAAATCTAATGGAAATCAGACATTGCTTTAGAACTGAGAGCCAATAGAAAGAACAAAGATCCTCCACAGCTTTAAAACTGTATTCAATAGAATAAAAAACTAATAAAAATGACCTAGGCAACAATGAGGGTTTAACTCAATATTTTATTACACAATTTTTTGCGGCAATCATTGAAAACGAACGACTTCTGTAACTCTCAATGAGACTTCTGCACCTGCCGACAAATATTTTGGTCTACTCGTCCAACTGCTCCAGATGTCTCAGGTGTGAAGGTGCCTTATCCAGACTGCATTTTTCAACTCTTTACATAGATAATTCAATAGGTTTTAGATCAGGGCTCATAGAAGCCACTTCAGAATAGTCCAATGCTTTGCATTCCTGGATGTTTTTAGCTGTGTTTTGGGTAATTATCCTGTTAGCGGACTCATGACCTGCGACTCAGACCAAGCTTTCTGAGCACATTTCTGCCTTGATAGTCTTGAGATTTCATTATACACTGCACAGATACAAGACACCTTGTGAGAGATGTGGAGCGCCTGCCTGGGCCAAGGGGTACTCAGCACAGGGTCTGGTCATCATTAAAAGGGTAGTCACGGTGGCAGCGACCCTGTTCCTGGCCCTGGGCGTCCAAATTAAAGGGAAGGTCTTTAAAGGGGTTATATGAATAAAGGATAAAGTTTGTTCATGACGCCACCTGTGGTATTTGGTCAGGGATGACCGATGCTGCTTAAAGGGGTCCACTGGGGTGATGTTATGGCAGCAAGGATGGTATGTCTTCCCTCAGGTGAAGCTGGTTATACAGGGCTCCCGGTGTAGTAGATAAAGATGGTGTAGTACCAAAACAGACACAAGGTTGCAATCTCTTCACCTCTTTACTGGTGTAAGGCAGCCATAGTCCAGGGTACTGGATCACAGGTACTGGTATGGTCCGGCCAGCTTGGAAGCGATTCTTAGATCCCCCAGGTGGGGTTGGAAGCCTTCCTTTCAGCGCTGTGTTGTAGTTTCTTGCTGCCTTAGGCCTTACACAAGGTCACTACCCGTATGGCAGGTAACTCAAGCCTTTTTACAGGGTCTCTCAGGATGACTACAGGCTCTATCGGTTACTGTGCCTTTGGGTGTTAATGGTGGACAAGCAACCTGCAATCTACTGTCCACCGGATTCTGCTGTGGGGCATGAAGTTTCCCCCACAACCTTGGTCTTCCGGCTACCGGTATTCTGCGCTTCAGCGTGGAGGAAGCTCAGTCGCAGCTTCCCTCTAGCTCTTTATTCCGCCTTTGCTCCTTACTCCTTCACACTCTCTACAAAATGTTCCGTTCCTCTCTTTCCTTTCCAGGAGCTGCAGATCTGCTCATCTGAACGGCCCCAGCTCTCTTCCTGAACTCTCTCAGTCTGCGTCCTCTCTCTCCACTCTCCTCTCACAGACTACTCTCTAACTCTTCCTCCAGTCAGAATATATATCTAAGGGAGCCACCCACAAACTAGATCAGAGCTTTCCCTCCTGGCCTGGAATCAGAACGTGTTACATGTATGTGTTGCCTGTTAAAGGGATCTTTTCCTAACTTCCAAGCATGGCATCACCCTCCCCGAAAGGAAGGCAACACCACTGTAACAACCGGTTACCTGGGGTGTTACACTCCCCCCCGTTAAATATAGTACTCCTGGACTGGGAAAACAAAAACAATATCAGGTTAAAGACATACAAAAATTTTTTAAATGCGTTATAACAGGTTATATAACCATGCTTCCCTTTATGGGAGGTTGTTTTCTTGAACGTTACATAATTACCATATATACTCGTGTATAAGCTGAGTTTTCAGCTCGTTTTTTGGCTAAAAAAGACCCCCCTCAGCTTATACACGAGTCGCAGTCCCAGTGTGGAGGTCTCCGACATCTCCGGAACTTGTCCGCGTTCCCCTGCAGCCTCTGTAAGTGTTCCAGTGGCGGCTGACGGGGCCGGCGGTCGGCATTGGCACCGGGACAAGTAGCGGGCTCCTGAGCAGGTGGGGACATCAGCGTGGTATGGGGGCCATATGCCTGTGCCACCGCTTGCTCAAGACACCAGGACTTGCGATATTCACATGTCCCCATTCCACAGCTGCGCTGTGTCTTCCGCATCCTCTGGCTGTGACGTTCATGTCAGAGGGCACGATCACGTGATTAGTGTGTGCACCCTCTGTCGCAGAGGAGCAGCAGGCAGCGACGAGAGGTGAGTATGTCATTTTTTTTATATTGCAGCAGATATACAGTACGGCAATCATATCAGCATGAACTAGACTTATATGATGGGCATTATATGTGGCATATTTTCTATGGAGCATCTTATGGGGCTATAATCAACTTTTATGCAGCATTATATGGGGCAAATTTTCTATGCAGCATCTTATGGGGCCATAATAAACTTTTATGCAGCATTATGTGGGGCAAATTTTCTATGGAGCATCTTATAGGGTAATAATTAACCTATACGCAGCATTACATAGGGCAACATTTCTATGGAGAATCTTATGGGGCCATAATCAACTTTTATGCAGCATTATATGGGGCAAATTTTCTATGGAGCATCTTATAGGGCCATAATCAACTTTTATGCAGCATTATATGGCCCAAGTTTTCTATGGAACATCTTATGGGACCGTAATCAACCTATATGCAGCATTATATGGAGCAAATTTTCTATGGAGCATCTTATGGGGCCATAGTCAACTTTATGGAGCATTATATGGGCCCATCATGAACTTTATGGAGCAATATATGGGCCCATCATGAATTTTATGGAGCTTTATATGGGCCCATCATGAACTTTATGGAGCATTATATGGGCCCATCATGAACATTATGGAGCATTATATGGGCCCATCGTGAACTTTATGGAGCATTAAATGCGGTGTATTTTGTATGGGGCATCTTATGGGGCCCATCATGAACTGTATGGAGCATTATATTGGGCTCTTGATTCAATATGGATATTCAAAAACACTTAACCTACTGATGTCTCAATTCATTTTACTTTTATTGGTATCTATTTTTGTTTTTGAAATTTACCAGTAGCTGCTGCATTTCCCTCTCTAGGCTTATACTAGAGTCATTCAGTTTTCCCAGTTTTTTGTGGCAAAATTAGGGGTCTCGGCTTATACTCGGGTAGGCTTATACTTGAGTATATACGGTATATATAAAGTGCAAAACATTAACTTTACCAAAAATATAGCATATATTAACTTATAAAATATGATTCTTCTCCCTTTTACAGGTTAACTTTTTCTATCAGTATCAAATACTATCACTTTTAATAAAGTGCAAAAGGGTCAACATTTAAACGTGCAAACATTCAAGTACTTCACATTACATCAATAACAGTTTCATTTAGTACATTGTGAGATCTCTCTCACCAACAACAGCAATGATGCGGGGGACCCCTTCTAAACCTGTAACGTAGTGTTGGGTGGGCTGCAAGGTGTAAGTGGTCTCCATTCTAGACCGCTTCTTCGGCCACGCCAACCGGTTTTTCTTCTCGGTCTCTTTAAGACAAATAAACTTTAGTGTAAACAACAGACAGTATCTTCAATGGTTTCATGTAAAACCGGTAGGAAGCACCTTAAGAGATGCCAACTATTTACAAGGGAATGTTTCTTGATCATTCACCGTCCATGATCCGAATGTCTTTTCAAACAAATTAACTTTTTAACTTTAGCAGTCATTTTAAACTCTTTACTTCCTCTTATGCCTGCCGGGTCTGGAATTGCTGCCTCTCCTGCTCCTCCTGACGTCTACAGTTTCCCTGCCAGGTTATAATGAGGATTTCTCCTTGGAGCGCTATCATGTCTGCCCCTGCGGGTCCCTCTTCAAACACCACGGGTTCAGTATAGTTAACCCAGGGCCCACTGGCCGGAACTAGTGGAGCTGTCATATGGTCCAGGCTGCCGTCCCCCTGGTCCCAGTGTAGTCGATGGTCTATTCCTCCGGGCCTTGGAGTCGGTGGGGTCAATAAGGGTCCCTCCAGGGTGTCATCTGGCGCAGGGGTTGCTGCGGGACTTGAGGCCGGGGTACTCTCGGTGTACGGTGACATTTCACCGACGGACCCAAAACCCTGGTCGGGTGTGTACAGCGGTGGGGGTAACTCAGGCCTAGCCGTTGGGCCTTCCGCCGCCAAGGTCAGGGTCGTACCTATTGCCTTTTCTTCTGGAGCGCCAGATCTTCTTTCCCACTTCAGGCCGGACGAGGTTGTTGGCGGCCGACCGGTAAGGTTTCCTAGGAAGGCCTCTTTCCACCTAGTTACAGCCTCCAGCTGCATCAGCACAAGCTGCCAGGTAAGTTCCTCCACTTCCTTACGCAGGAGGTCCGGATCCAACGTTGGTGGCGGGGAAGGATCATCCATGGCTCGGCTGGGGGAGTCCTCTTGCTTCACCCCACGCTCCAGTATCTGTCCTCCGCTTCCCGCCATGTTGCTTTCTGGCACTTCCTCTCCAGTCTCATTTCTCGTGGTTTCACTCTACCACGCCTGTCTTCCTGGGTGGTTCCTCTTCTTCTTCCCACCATCCCAGACCAGGAGGGGGACTTCTCTGGTTGATGGGCATACTTCTCTTACATAGTAGTATTGGTGAGGGGAGGCCATAGCTTTCGCGCCGCTCCTCCAAGCTCCTCCCATGACAACACCCCCTTCTCCTCCTGCATGCCACATGCTGCGGTAATGGCGGCAATTTAACAGTTCAATAGTCTCTCAATAAACACAGTCTCTAAGGCACCCAAGACCCAGTTTGTTGGGTCGGTCCATCCTGTTAGTGACTCCAAGTTTGGAGCGCCCGCCTGGGCCTAGGTGTACTCGGTACTGGGTTCAGTCGCTATTAAAGAGGTGGTCACAGGGGCAGTGACCCGGTCCGTGGCCCTGGGCATCCAAATTAAAGGGAAGGTCTTTAACCCCTTAGTGACAGAGCCAATTTGGTACTTAATGACCGAGCCAATTTTTGCAATTCTGACCATTGTCACTTTATGAGGTTATAACTCTGGAACGCTTCAACGGATCCCGCTGATTCTGAGATTGTTTTTTCGTGACATATTGTACTTCATCTTAGTGGTAACATTTCTTCGATATTACTTGTGATTATTTATGAAAAAAACAGAAATATGGCGAAAATTTTTGAAATTTTGCAATTTTCAAACTTTGTATTTTTATGCCCTTAAATCAGAGAGATATGTCATGAAAAATAGTTAATAAATAACATTTCCCACATGTCTACTTTACATCAGCACAATTTTGGAAACAAAATTTTTTTTTGTTAGGGAGTTATAAGGGTTAAATTTGACCAGCAATTTCTCATTTTTACAACACCATTTTTTTTTAGGGACCACATCACATTTGAAGTCATTTTGAGGGGTCTATATGATAGAAAGTAATGAAGTGTGACACCCTTCTAAAAACTACACCCCTCAAGGTTCTCAAAACCACATTCAAGAAGTTTATTAACCCTTTACGTGCTTCACAGGAACTGAAACAATGTGGAAGGAAAAAATGAACATTTAAATTTTTTTTGCAAACATCTTAATTCAGAACCATTTTTTTTATTTTCACAAGTATAAAAACAGAAATGTAACCATAAATTTTGTTTTGCAATTTCTCCTGAATACGCCAATACCCCATATGTGGGGGTAAACCACTTTTTGGGCGCACCGCAGAACTTAGAAGTGAAGGAGCGCCGTTTGACTTTTTCAATGCAGAATTGGCTGGAATTGAGATCGGACGCCATGTCACGTTTAGAGAGCCCCTGATGTGCCTAAACAGTGGAAACTCCCCACAAGTGACCTCATTTTGGAAACTAGATCCCTTAAGGAACTTATCTAGATGTGTGGTGAGCACTTTAAACCCCCAAGTGCTTCACAGAAGCTTATAACATAGAGCCATGAAAATAAAAAATCGCTTTTGTTTACGCAAAAATGATCTTTTCGCCCACAAATTCTTATTTTCACAAGGGTAACAGGAGAAATTAGACCACAAAAGTTGTTGTGCGATTTCTCCTGAATACGTCGATACCCCATATGTGAAGGTAAACCACTGTTTGGGCGCACCGCAGAGCTTGGAAGTGAAGGAGCGCCGTTTTACTTTTTCAATGTAGAATTGGCTGGAATTGAGATTGGACGCCATGTCGAGTTTGGAGAGCCCCTGATGTGCCTAAACAGTAGAAACCCCCCACAAGTGACCCCATTTTGGAAACTAGACCCCTTAAGGAACTTATCTAGATGTGTGGTGAGCACTTTGAACCCCCATGTGCTTCACAGAAGTTTATAATGTAGAGCCATGAAAAAAAAAATCGCATTTTTTCTACAAAAATGATCTTTTTGCCCACAAATTTTTATTTTCACAATGGTAACAGGAGAAATTAGACCACTAAAGTTGTTGTGCTATTTCTCCTGAGTACGCTGATACCCAATATGTGGGGGTAAACCACTGTTAGGGCGCACCGCAGAGCTTGGAAGAGAAGGAGTGCCGTTTTACCTTTTCAATGTAGAATTGGCTGGAATTGAGATCGGACGCCATGTCGCATTTGGAGAGCCCCTGATGTGCCTAAACAGTAGAAATCCCCCACAATTGACCCCATTTTGGAAACTAGACCCCCCATGGAACTTATCTAGATGTGTGGTGAGAACTTTGAATGCCCAAGTGCTTCACAGAAGTTTAGAATGCAGAGTCGTGAAAATAAAAAATATTTTTTTTTCCACAAAAAAATATATTTTAGCCCCCAAGTTTTTATTTTCACAAGGGTAACAGGAGAAATTGGACTGTAATAGTTGTTGTCCAATTTATCCCGAGTACGCTGATGTGCCATATGTGGGGGTAAACCACTGTTTGGGCGCACGGCAGAGCTCGGAAGGGAAGGAGCGCCTTTTTGGAATGCAGACTTTGATAGAATGGTCTGTGGGCATTATGTTGCGATTGCAGAGCCCCTGATGTACCTATACTGTAGTAACCCCCCACAAGTGACCCCATTTTGGAAACTAGACCCCCCAAGGAGCTTATCTAGATGTGTGGTGAGAACTTTGAATGCCCAAGTGCTTCACAGAAGTTTAAAATGCAGAGTCGTGAAAATAAAAAATATTTTTTTTTTCACAAAAAAGATATTGTAGCCCCCAAGTTTTTATTTTCACAAGGGTAACAGGAGAAATTGAACTGTAATAGTTGTTGTCCAATTTATCCCGAGTACGCTGATGTGCCATATGTGGGGGTAAACCACTGTTTGGGCACACGGCAGAGCTCGGAAGGGAAGGAGCGCCTTTTTGGAATGCAGACTTTGATAGAATGGTCTTTGGGCATTATGTTGCGTTTGCAGAGCCCCTGATGTACCTAAACAGTAGTAACCCCCCACAAGTGACCCCGTTTTGGAAACTAGACCCCCCAAGGAACTTATATAGATGTGTGGTGAGAACTTTGAATGCCCAAGTGCTTCACAGAAGTTTATAATGCAGAGTCATAAAAAAAATATATATATATATTTTTCCACAAAAAGGATTTTGTAGCCCCCAAGTTTTTATTTTCACAAGGGTAACAAGAGAAATTGGACCCCAGAAGTTGTCCAATTTATCCTGAGTATGCTGATGCCCCATATGTGGGGGTAACCTACTGTTTGGGCGCACGGCAGAGCTCAGAAGGGAGGGAGCACCATTTGACTTTTTGAGTGCAAAATTGGCTATCGTGTTTGGAGACCCCCTGATGTACCTAAACAGTGGAAACCCCCCAATTCTAGCTCCAACCCTAACCCCAACACACCCCTAACCCTAATCCCAACCTGATCCATAATCCTAATCACTAACCCTAACCATAATCACAACCCTTACCCCAAAACAACCCTAATGTCAACCCTAACCATAACCCTAATCAAAACCCTAAATCCAACACACCCTTAATCCTAATCTCAACCCTAACCTCAAACCTAACCCTAATCCCAATACACCCCTAATCACAACCCTAACCTTAACCCTAATCCCAAACCTAACCCTAATCCCAAGCGTAACCCTAATGCCAACCCTAACCCTAATACCAACCCTAATCCAAACCCTAACCCTAATCCCAACTCTAACCCTAACTTTAGCCCCAACCCTAGCCCTAACTTTAGCCCCAACCCTAACCCTAGCCCTAAGGCTACTTTCACACTTGCGATGTTTAGCATCCGTCGCAATCCGTCGTTTTGGACAAGAAACGGATCCTGCAAATGTGCCCGCAGGATGCGTTTTTTGCCCATAGACTTGTATTGCCGACGGATCGTGACGGATTGCCACACGTCGCGTCCGTCGTGCACTGGATCAGTGTTTTGGCGGACCGTCAGCACAAAAAAACGTTCAATGTAACGTTTTTTTGTACGTCGCATCCGCCATTTTTGACCGCACATGCGTGGCCGTAACTCCGCCCCCTCCTCCCCAGGACATAGATTGGGCAGCGGATGCGTTGAAAAACTTCATCCGCTGCCCACGTTGTGCACAATTTTCACAACGTGCGTCGGTATGTCGGACCGATGCATTGCGACGGCCCCGTACCGACGTAAGTGTGAAAGAAGCCTAACCCTAAATTTAGCGCCAACCCTAACTCTAAATTTAGCCCCAACCCTAACCCTAAATTTAGCCCCAACCCTAACCCTAAATTTAGCCCTAACCCTAAACCTAATCCTAGCCCTAACCCTACCCCTACCCCTAGCCCTAACCCTAGCCCTAACCCTACCCCTAACCCTACCCCTAGCCCTAACCCTACCCCTACCCCTAACCCAACCCCTAACCCTAACCCTACCCCTACCCCTAACCCTACCCCTAACCCTAACCCTACCCCTAACCCTACCCCTAACCCTACCCCTAGCCCTAACCCTAACCCTAACCCTACCCCTAATTTTAGCCCCAACTGCTCTTCTCCTGCCGGCCGGCAGATGGAGACAGATGGCGGGTGCACTGCACATGCGCCCGCCATTTTCTTTTGCCGGCGGCCAGGAGGAGCAGCAGGAGGACCCAGGGACACAGGTGAGTATGGCAGGGTCCCTGAATCCCCCTATTTCTCTGTCCTCTGATGTGCGATCACATCAGAGGACAGAGAATTACACTTTGACTTTTTTTTTTTTTTTTTGCGGTCGCCGGTAAACAGTTAATTACCGGCGATCGCAAAACAGGGGTCGGTAAAACCGACCCCGATCATGCTCTTTGGGGTCTCAGCTACCCCCAGCAGCTGAGACCCCAAAGATTCTCGCGGGGCCGGCCGGCGGGCGCACTGCGCATGCGCCCGCCATTTTGAAGATGGCGGCGCCCACCGGGAGCCACGAGGACCACCGGGGGAGACAGGTAAGTATTGGGGGGCTACCTGGGACCCCTTTTCTCTGTCCTCCGATGTGCGATCACATCGGAGGACAGAGAAATTAAAAAGAGATCGTGTTTCTTTTTTTTTGCGATCGCCGGTAAACGGCAGCCGAGACCCCGGAGAAAATCCGACTCTGGGGGGCGCTATTTACTTTTTCCACAGCGCCGTTAATTAACGGCGCTGTGGTTTAAGTACCCTTAGCGGCCGCCGTTAAAAGGCGTATCGGCGGTCGCTAAGGGGTTAAAGGGTTTATATGAATGATGAATACAGTTTTTTCGTGACGCCACCTGAGGTATTTGGTCAGGGATAAATGAACCAAAAAAAGGTAATAAGCCAGCTCACCATAGACGCAGGTGCACGGAACTCCGATGCAGGAAATCGAATGTAGTCCAGAGGAAAAAAAAAAATGGCCATTTGCTCCTCACATTGAGATGTTCACCGGAGGGAGCATAGCTATGTGTCTCATTTTTATTGTTGGACTTCATTAAACTTTTGCATTTTACGGAGCTGGAACTCAACCCCTTTTTTTTTTCATTTGGTCAGGGATGACCGCCGCTGCATAAATGGGTCCACTGGGGTGATGTTATGGCAGCAGGGATGGTATGGCTTCCCACAGGTGAAGCTAGGTCTCCAGGGCTCTCAGTGTAGTAGATAAAGATGGTGTAGTAAGAAAACAGAGGACACAAGTTTGCAGTCTCTTTACCTATTTACTGGTGTAAGGCAGCCACAGTCCAGGATACCAGATCACAGGTAGTGGTATGGTCCGGCCGGCTTGGAAGCAATTCTGAGATCCCCCTAGCCAGGTGGGGTTGGAAGCCTTCCTTTCAGCGCTGTGTTGTAGTTCCTTGCTGCCGTAAGCCTCACACAAGGTCCTCACGTTCTCTCTGTCCCCCTTGTTGGTAGGACACTACACGCATGGCAGGTAACTCGAGCCTTTGTACAGGGTCTCTCAGGATGACTCCAGGCTCTATCTGTTACTGTGCCTTTGGGTGTTAATGGTGGACAGGCAACCTGCAATCTACTGTCCACCGGTTTCTGCTGTGGGGCATGAAGTTACCCCCACAACCTCGGTCTCCGGCTATCAGTATTCTGTGCTTCAGCGTGGAGGAAGCTCAGTCTCAGCTTCCCTCCAGCTCTTTACTTCACCTTTGCTCCTTCCTCCTTCACACTCTCTACAAACTGTTCTGTTCCTCTCTTTCCTTTCCAAGAGCTGCAGATCATGCTCATCTGCATGGCTCCAGCTCTCTTCCTGAACTCTCTCTCTGTCTGCTTCCTCTATCTCCACTCTCCTCTCACAGACTACCCTCTAACTCTTCCTCCAGCCAGAATATATATCTAGGAGAGCCACCCACAAACAGGATCATAGGTCCCCCTTCTGGCCTGGAGTCAGAACATGTTGCATGTATGTGTTAGCTGTTAAAGGGATCTTTTCCTCACTACCAAGCATGGCATCACCCTCCCCGAAAGGAAGGCAATACCACTGTAACAACCGTTTACCTGGGGTGTTACAGATGCAACAATGCAGCCCCAAAACATAACACTGGTCAACACAAAAATCATTAGCAAAGGTAATACAGTATGTGTGTTTTATGGAGTCTGATGTGCTGATTCCAAAATTATGCTTAGTTTTGCTCTATCACATAAAGTTTCTTAGATAGAAGTACCGTATTTTTCGGACTAAAAGACGCACTTTTTCCCCCCAAAAAAAGGGGGGAAAATGGGGGTGCGTCTAATAGTCGCAATGCAGGCTTACCTAGGTGGCAGAGGTGCGGTGGCAGAGGTCCGGTGGCAGAGGTGCGGTTGCGGGGGTGTGGCGGCAGAGGAGGCGCAGTAAGCGGGGTCCCTTTCCCCGGTATGCTGATGCAGCAGGCCCGGTATGCAGCAGAGCCGGGTGAATCCTCTTGTTATCGGTGGTGGCGGCCATTTTCTGGAGGCCGCGCGTGCGCAGATGGAGCGCTCTGCTTCCCGGGGCTTCAGGAAAATGGCCACCGCGATCTCCATCTGCGCACGCGTGGCCTCCCGCGGCCATTTTCCTGAAGCCCCGGGAGCAGAGCGCTTCATCTGCACACACGCGGCCTCAGGAAGATGGCCGCGCCCACCGATAACAAGAGGATTCACCCGGCTCTGCTGCATACCGGGCCTGCTGCATCACCATACCGGGGAAAGGGACCCCGCTTACTGCGCCTCCTCTGCCGCCACACCCCCGCCACCGCACCTCTGCCACCGGACCTCTGCCACCGCACCTCTGCCACCTAGGTAAGCCTGCATGGTACGCCAGGGACCCCTCTCACGCCATACCTCTCACTGCACCTCCTGATCCCAGCACCTCCTGATCCCAGCACCTCCTGATCCCAGCACCTCCTGATCCCAGCACCTTCTCATCCCAGCACCTTCTCATCCCAGCACCTCCTCATCCCAGCATCACCCCACCTCTGCCGACACCTTGCCTCCTGTGACCCTGCTCTGCCACCGCCATAAGATACTGTAAATTCGGACAATAAGACGGACCCCCATGTTATAAAAAATATTTTTTTCTGCAATTTTCACCCCAAATTTGGGGTGCGTCTTATGGTCCGGTGCGTCTTATAGTCCGAAAAATACGGTATTTTTGTCATTACGCTATTTCTGCATTTTCAATGTATGTGGTTTTTATGTTATTCCCATTTCTTTGCTTGTCTTACTTAATTGAGAATTTTATTACAGGGACAACATCAGTAAAAGTTTTAGTGAGTTTTATGGGAAGGAGTATTGACAGTCCAGTCAACCAATGACTGCTTCTCGGAAAGTGACATGTTATGGAAAGGAGCTAACTGTTATGTGGCGGTAAGATTTGAGTGAGTCACCAAATCTCGAGGCTCGAAGAATTATCCAGTTGGGAAATGAATAGTCACGATCTGTACGTTAAGGTTTGGGCCCCCTGGAAAGATATACGAGCAAACGGGTATAATTAACTCACTTCCACTTCTTACTGTATCCCCAAGATGTTCTTAGGTTGTATTTTCATAGAAATTTCTTGTTATTTGCTAGGACTTAATTTATGGTACCATTTCACTTTGTGCTAGTTGAAACCCTCCTACCCCTCCCTTGGATCCCTCCCTTGTTTTCCTGTTCCCTTCCCCACCCTTTAATACCCCTAACCCTAATACACCACATACACCACATTGTTTTCCTTTCCCCTTTTTTATTATACATCCCCTTTTCCCGCCTTTTAACAACATAGTCTCTGAAATCTCAATGCTGATTTTCAATATATTTGCCAAATCTGTGTGTTTTTGCTTCTGTACCTGTGTTTATTCAAAAATAAAGAATTTACAAAAAAAAGATTTGAGTTAGTCAGAAAAGGATGGTGATGGCAGCAAGGACTGTTATGTGAAACTGACAGGAGACAGGCCTCTACAGGGATCTGAGCCCTGCTACAGGCAGATAGAAGGGAAAGCAGTGGAGAGCCATCATTGTGAGAGGATTTTCACTGCATTTCTGGGAGGGCAAGTCGCCTCAGAGGGAAGAAAACAGCTCAGCCACTGAGGTGTAACTGAGTGAGGGTCTCCACATAGAGAGATCCTGAAAGCAGCCAATATTGCACTGAGAAGCTGCCTGTCTGCAAATGTTCATCTGTAAGGAATAGGCTGACTTATTTACCTCATAACTGTATATAGTTATCTACTAGATTACCTCCAGTAAAATCAGTTCTAAATACAAGCTGCCTCTGTCATCTCTGGGGAAATATTTACATATAGTCGATCGGCTCATTGCATTTTTTTTTAGTTTGTCACCACCATTGAATTGAACTTACTCTTCTGTTTAATTTGATTTAAAGAAGAAAAATGCCATGACAGTGTATCAATCATCTGATTCTGCTATGTGTGTGGTTCTTTTACACCAAAAGGTGAAGTATGTTCAATCACTGATGATATTAAAAAGATGTAGCAGATGTACTTTAAGTGTCCACTTGGTGAACAAGACAAAAGCTGGACCCCTCATGTGATATGCTCAAGTTGTTCAAATGATCATTGTGACTGGGTGAATATGAGGAAAGTGGCTATGCCATTTGCTGTTCCCATGATTTGGAGAGAACCCAAAAATCATAGTGATGACTGCTACTTTTGTTTTGTCAAACTGAAGGGCTTTCCTACAAAGAACAGACATAAGATTAAGTACCCTAAACTTGATTTGCGATTAGGCCAGTTCCACATGATGGTACATTGTCAGTTCCAGTACCAACGTTGTCTGGATTGGATGAAAATGAACTAGAATATGAAGACTATGGAGCTGAAACTACTGGTGGTGAGACATGGAGACCTCGAGTCAAGATGAGTAGGGTTGAGCGACCTTGACCTTTTTAGAGTCGAGCCGTGTTTCGCGAAACCCGACTATCTTAAAAGTCGAGTCGAGTGGAATCGGCCGATTATCGCGAAAAGTCTGGTATCGACCGAAACACGAAACCCAATGCAAGTCAATGGGGGAGCATAGTCGGCAGTGAGTGGAGGCCAGGAAAACACCTACACTGCCCATTTTAATGGCAAAAACATCCATTCTTGTTACAGAAGCTTGTCAATCGTAATTTACCTTATAATAATTGGAAGGCATTTGAAATTGGGGGTCATTTGGCTAAAGTTGTGGGGGGTAGGGCTGGTTCAAGTAATTAGTGGGCCCAGTAAATCTGGACCACGTCACGGCAGTGGAGCAGGGAGAGGTAAGTATTTCAACTTTGCAAGTGCTGTGATCCTGAGCAAGCAGGGGGGGCCCACTCGTTGGCATTGGCACTGGCACAGGGTCCCTCAAAGTACAGCGGTGTGTTTGCACGGCGGGGGCGCCTCCCACCAGCAGCAACACTTTTGCGTACTATGAGGGGCCCTGTGCCAGTGACGTCGCCAACTAGTATTCCTCCCCCCACCTGATGAAGGAACCTGCACTTTCATCTGCACTTTCCTCTTTGTCCCCGTGTAAGGTAGTATGGTATGCGGCAAGAGGAACCTGACTTTCAGCAGGGTCACAATCTTGCTGTGTAGCGTGCACGGGGAATGTTGCGTTATGGGTCAATGTACCAGCAGACTCATCTATCACTGGCTGGGCAATGGGCAGGATGAGGAGGAAACACAGATATAGGCCCAAAGAATAAAGTGGGCTAAATGCAGTTCAAAATTGGTAACACAGGACTAACCAGGGGGCATTGCAGTGGAGGACAACTGGAATGAGAGGCTGACACAGAGAGTAGGCCCAAATCAGTAAGTAGTCGAAATGCAGTTCAAAATTGGCAACAGTAGTAAACAGGCGGCACAGCTTTGTTCAGTGGAGGAGAACAGCAAGGAGTGGCAGACACCAATAGTAGGTCCCAACCCAACTAGTAGGCCAAATGCAGTCTAACATTAACAACTACTTAACGAGAGCCTGAAAATGGAATTTCAGGACAGGAAACCAGGAGAACAGCAAGGAGCGGCAGACACTGTTAGTAGGCCCCAAACCAACTAGTACGCCAAATGCAGTTGTTCCATTTAACAAATATTTAACAAGAGCCTGAAGATAGAAGCTCAGGAAAGGCAACCTGGAGAACACCTTGGAGCGGAAGACACCGTCTCTACTAGGGTTGAGCGAAACGGGTCGTTCATTTTCAAAAGTCGCCGACTTTTGGCAAAGTCGGGTTTCATGAAACCCGATCCGACCCCTGTGCGGGGTCGGCCATGCGGTACGCGACTTTCGCGCCAAAGTCGCGTTTCAATGACGCGAAAAGCGCCATTTCTCAGCCAATGAAGGTAAACGCAGAGTGTGGGCAGCGTGATGACATAGGTCCTGGTCCCCACCATCTTAGAGAAGGGCATTGCAGTGATTGGCTTGCTGTCTGCGGCGTCACAGGGGCTATAAAGGGGAGTTCCCGCCGACCGCCATGTTACTGCTGCTGATCTGAGCTTAGGGAGAGGTTGCTGCCGCTTCGTCAGAAGCAGGGATAGCGTTATGCAGGGTCCATTAACCACCAAACCGCTTGTGCTGTAGCGATTTCCACTGCCCAACACCACCTTCGGTGTGCAGGGACAGTGGAAGCTACATTTTTTTTTTTTCCCCCCTCAGCACTGTAGCTCATTGGGCTGCCCTAGAAGGCTCCCTGATAGCTGCATTGCTGTGTGTACGCCGCTGTGCAAACCAACTGCTTTTTTCAAAGCACAAATCCTCTTGTTCCTTTCTTTCTGCACAGCTATCTTTTTGGTTTGTACACACTTTTTATTTAATTTGTGCATCAGTCCACTCCTTATTGCTGCCTGCCATACCTGGCTGAGATTACTGCAGGGAGATAGTAATTGAAGGACACTCCCTGTTTTTTTTTTTTTTTTGTGGGAGATTAAGATTGACATTTCTGCTAGAGTGCCATCCCTGTCTGTGTCATCTCTCACTCAGTGGGCCATAGAAAGCCTATTTATTTTTTTGCTTGATTTGGGTTATAAAATCTACCTGAAAAAATCACTACATCAATCAGTGGGAGAAAAATATTGGCCTCAGGGCTTGTGTGCCACTCTTGACTCCTGTGTGCATCATCACTCACTCAGTGGGCCATAGAAAGCCTATTTATTTTTTTGCTTGATTTTGGTTCTAAAATCTACCTGAAAAAATCACTACATCAATCAGTGGGAGAAAAATATTGGCCTCAGGGCTTGTGTGCCACTCCTGACTCCTGTGTGCATCATCACTCACTCAGTGGGCCATAAAAAGCCCATTTTTTTTTTTTTTTTGCTTTATTTGGGTTCTAAATTCTACCTGAAAAAATCAATAAATCAATCAGTGGGAGATTAATATTGGCCTCTGGGCTTGTGTGCCAGTCCTGAGCGTGCCATCTCTCTCACAAATAGTGGGCCATAGAAAGCCTATTTATTTTTTTTTTTTTGGTTTTATAAATTCTCCCTTACAAAAAAAAAGGGAGATTAATATTGGCCTTTCGGCTTGTGTGCCAGTCCTAAGCGTGCCATCTCTCTCTGTCTCTCAGATAGTGGGCCATAGAAAGCCTATTTATTATTTTTTTTATTGGGTTTATAAATTTTCCCTGGAACAAAAAAAAAAAAGTGGGAGATAAATATTGGCCTCTGGGCTTGTGTGCCACTCCTGACTCCTGTGTGCGTCATCTCTCACTCAGTGGGCCATAGAAAGCCTTTTTTTGTTTTATTTGTTTTCTAAATTCTCCCTGAAAAAATCATTTTATTTTCTTTGGTTTCTAAATTCTTCCTGAAAAAATCATTTTATTCTATTTTTTTTTTTCCTAAAGTCTCCCTGAAAAAAACAAAAACAAAAAAACAAATCAGTGGGAGATTAATATTGCCCTTTCTGCTCTTGTGCCAGTCTTGACTCCTGGGTGTGCCATCTCTCTCTCTCTCTCTCCAATTGTGGGCCATAGAAAGCCTATTATTTTTTTAGCTTGATTTGGGTTCCAAAATCTACCTGAAAAAATCACTACATCAATCAGTGGGAGATAAATATTGGCCTCTGGGCTTGTGTGCCACTCCTGACTCCTGTGTGCGTCATCTCTCACTCAGTGGGCCATAGAAAGCCTTTTTTTGTTTTATTTGTTTTCTAAATTCTCCCTGAAAAAATCATTTTATTTTATTTGGTTTCTAAATTCTTCCTGAAAAAATCATTTTATTCTATTTTTTTTTTCCTAAAGTCTCCCTGAAAAAAAAAACAAAAAACAAATCAGTGGGAGATTAATATAGCCCTTTCTGCTTGTGTGCCAGTCTTGACTCCTGGGTGTGCCATCTCTCTCTCTCTCTCCAATTGTGGGCCATAGAAAGCCTATTATTTTTTTTAGCTTGATTTGGGTTCCAAAATCTACCTGAAAAAATCACTACATCAATCAGTGGGAGATAAATATTGGCCTCTGGGCTTGTGTGCCACTCCTGACTCCTGTGTGCGTCATCTCTCACTCAGTGGGCCATAGAAAGCCTTTTTTTGTTTTATTTGTTTTCTAAATTCTCCCTGAAAAAATCATTTTATTTTCTTTGGTTTCTAAATTCTTCCTGAAAAAATCATTTTATTCTATTTTTTTTTTTCCTAAAGTCTCCCTGAAAAAAAAAAAAAAAAAAATCAGTGGGAGATTAATATTTCCCTTTCTGCTTGTGTGCCAGTCTTGACTCCTGGGTGTGCCATCTCTCTCTCTCTCTCCAATTGTGGGCCATAGAAAGCCTATTATTTTTTTAGCTTGATTTGGGTTCCAAAATCTACCTGAAAAAATCACTACATCAATCAGTGGGAGATAAATATTGGCCTCTGGGCTTGTGTGCCACTCCTGACTCCTGTGTGCGTCATCTCTCACTCAGTGGGCCATAGAAGGCCTTTTTTTGTTTTATTTGTTTTCTAAATTCTCCCTGAAAAAATCATTTTATTTTATTTGGTTTCTAAATTCTTCCTGAAAAAATCATTTTATTCTATTTTTTTTTTCCTAAAGTCTCCCTGAAAAAACAAAAAAAACAAAAACAAATCAGTGGGAGATTAATATTGCCCTTTCTGCTTGTGTGCCAGTCTTGACTCCTGGGTGTGCCATCTCTCTCTCTCTCTCTCTCCAATTGTGGGCCATAGAAAGCCTATTATTTTTTTTAGCTTGATTTGGGTTCCAAAATCTACCTGAAAAAATCACTACATCAATCAGTGGGAGATAAATATTGGCCTCTGGGCTTGTGTGCCACTCCTGACTCCTGTGTGCGTCATCTCTCACTCAGTGGGCCATAGAAAGCCTTTTTTTGTTTTATTTGTTTTCTAAATTCTCCCTGAAAAAATCATTTTATTTTCTTTGGTTTCTAAATTCTTCCTGAAAAAATCATTTTATTCTATTTTTTTTTTTTCCTAAAGTCTCCCTGAAAAAAAAAAAAAAAATCAAATCAGTGGGAGATTAATATTTACATTTGTGCTTCAGTGACAGTCCTGCGTGTGTGGCATCTCTCTCATTTGTTGCCACCAACAACAGAGTGTGTAACATTGTGCCTGATTTTCGTTGTGGTCTCACTCACCTGTAAAGGGGTAGCTAAATCATACTGAAGTTATAGCTCACCGTGTAATTTGTGTGACAGCAACAAATACCGTTAGTTTGTTTACGTTTTTAAAACAATGAGGAAGTATGGTGGAAGAGGTCGTGGCCGGGGGCGTTCATTGTCAGCTGGTAATGAGGGTAGTGGTAGTGGTGGAGCATCAGCTGGTCGTGGGAAAAAAAATATTGCACCTAAGTCTGGAGCTGTGGAGCCAGGTTCGTCGTCTGGCTACACAAGGCCTCGAACGCTCCCTTTTCTGGGAGTAGGAAAACCGCTTTTAAAGCCGGAGCAGCAAGAGCAAGTTTTGGCTTATCTTGCTGACTCAGCCTCTAGCTCTTTTGCCTCCTCTCGTGAAACTGGTAAATGTCAAAGCAGCGCGTCGTTAGTGGATGTTCACGGTCAGGGACAAGTCGCTTCCTTGTCCTCTTCAGCAAAAACAACAACAGAGAAGAATGCAGCAGGCGACACAACGGGTTACTCCATGGAGCTCTTTACACATACCATCCCTGGCTTAGAAAGTGAAGCAGTTAACAGTCCATGCCCATTACAAGTTGAATCTGACATGGAGTGCACTGATGCACAGCCACAGCCAGACTACTATGCTGGTCCTTTGACTCAGACCACAACATTGCCCTCGCAGGGTGCTGATCAAGAATCAGACCCTGATGAGACTATGTTGCCCCATCACGAACGCTATACCACCGACCGACACGGTGACACAGACGAAGTTGCACACGAGCTACAAGAAGAGGTAATAGATGACCCAGTTCTTGACCCCGATTGGCAGCCATTGGGGGAACAGGGTGCAGGCGGCAGCAGTTCTGAAGCGGAGGAGGAGGGGCCGCAGCAGGCATCAACATCGCAACAGGTTCCATCTGCCGGGCCCGTATCTTGCCCAAAACGCGTGGCAAAGCTAAAACCTGTTGGAGGACAGCGTGGCCATCCGGTTAAAGCTCAGTCTGCAATGCCTGAAAAAGTATCCGATGCTAGAAAGAGTGCAGTCTGGCATTTTTTTAAACAACATCCAATTGATCAGCGCAAAGTCATCTGTCAAAAATGTTCAACTACCTTAAGCAGAGGACAGAATCTGAAAAGTCTCAATACAAGTTGCATGCATAGACATTTAACCACCATGCATTTGCAAGCCTGGACTAACTACCAAACGTCCCTTAAGGTTGTAGCACCCTCGGCCAATGAAGCTAGTCAGCAACGCAACATCCCTTCCGGCAGTGTAGGGCCACCATTTTCCGCACCACCTGCAGTATCTGTGCAGGTTTCTTTGCCAGGCCAAAGCCGTCAGGGTCAGGGAATCACCAGTTTCGTAGTAGGAAACACTGCATCTAGGGCACCGGTGGCAACAATACCATCTCCCACCGTCTCTCAGTCTGCCATGTCCACCGGCACCCCCGCTAGTTCAACGATCTCCAGCTCTCCAGTCCAGCTCACCCTACATGAGACTATGGTTAGAAAAAGGAAGTACTTAGCCTCGCATCCGCGTACACAGGGTTTGAACGCACACATAGCTAGACTAATCTCGTTAGAGATGATGCCCTACCGGTTAGTTGAAAGCGAAGCTTTCAAAGCCCTGATGGACTACGCTGTACCACGCTACGAGCTACCCAGTCGACACTTTTTTTCCAGAAAAGCCATCCCAGCCCTCCACCAGCATGTTAAAGAGCGCATCGTCCATGCACTCAGGCAATCTGTGAGCACAAAGGTGCACCTGACAACAGATGCATGGACCAGTAGGCATGGTCAGGGACGTTACGTGTCCATCACGGCACACTGGGTAAATGTGGTGGATGCAGGGTCCACAGGGGACAGCAAGTTTGGGACAGTTCTGCCTAGCCCACGGTCTAGGAAACAATTGGCTGTAGCCATTCGCACCCCCTCCTCCTCCTCTTCGTCCTCCTGCAGAAGCGAGAGCTCGTCCACAGACCGCAGTCGCACAACCACTCCATCCGCAGCTACCACTGTTGCACACCAGGTCTCCCATTATGGGGCAGCTACTGGCAAACGTCAGCAGGCTGTATTGGCTATGAAGTGTTTGGGCGACAACAGACACACCGCTGAAGTTCTGTCCGAGTTCTTGCAGAAAGAAACGCAGTCGTGGCTGGGCACTGTAGATCTTGAGGCAGGCAAGGTAGTGAGTGATAACGGAAGGAATTTCATGGCTGCCATCTCCCTTTCCCAACTGAAACACATTCCTTGCCTGGCTCACACCTTAAACCTGGTGGTGCAGTGCTTCCTGAAAAGTTATCCGGGGTTATCCGACCTGCTCCTCAAAGTGCGTGGACTTTGCTCACATATCCGCCGTTCGCCCGTACACTCCAGCCGTATGCAGACCTATCAGCGTTCTTTGAACCTTCCCCAGCATCGCCTAATCATAGACGTTGCAACAAGGTGGAACTCAACACTGCACATGCTTCAGAGACTGTGTGAACAGAGGCGGGCTGTTATGTTTTTGTGGGAGGATACACATACACGGGCAGGCAGTAGGATGGCAGACATGGAGTTGTCAGGTGTGCAGTGGTCGAAGATTCAAGACATGTGTCAAGTCCTTCAGTGTTTTGAGGAATGCACACGGCTGGTTAGTGCAGACAACGCCATAATAAGCATGAGCATCCCCCTAATGCGTCTGCTGATGCAAAGTTTGACGCACATAAAGGATCAGGCGTCTGCAGCTGAGGAAGAGGAAAGCCTTGATGACAGTCAGCCATTGTCTGGCCAGGGCAGTGTACAGGACGAGGTAGCGGGCGAAGAGGAGGAGGAGGACGAGGAGGATGATGGGGATGATTATATTTTTAATGAGGAAGCTTTTCCGGGGCCACTGGAAATTGGTGGCGCGGCAAGGCCGGGTTCTGGTTTTTTGGAGGGACACAAGTGACGTTGATTTGCCTGAAACTGCCCCTCAACCAAGCACAACCGCAGATTTGAGAACTGGAACTTTGGCCCACATAGCGGATTATGCCTTACGTATCCTCAAAAGGGACACACGCATAACTAAAATGATGAATGATGACGATTACTGGTTGGCCTGCCTCCTTGATCCTCGCTATAAAGGCAAATTGCAAAATATAATGCCACATGAGAACTTGGAACTAATATTAGCAACCAAACAATCAACTCTTGTTGACCGTTTGCTTCTGACCATTGTATTGACATTTTTGTTATGTTAGGCCTTCGATGCCTGTCTGTGGTCACTCCTTCCACTAGGCCTCCACTGACCACACCACTGCTGCCCGTGTACCCCTGGAACCAATTTAAAATTGCCTACAGCCATGTGTTATTATTTTAGGCCTTCGATGCCTGTCTGCGGTCACTCCTTCCACTAGGCCTCCACTGACCACACCACTGCTGCCCGTGTACCCCTGGAACCAATTTAGAATTGCCTACAGCCATGTGTTATTATTTTAGGCCTTCGATGCCTGTCTGCGGTCACTCCTTCCACTAGGCCTCCACTGACCACACCACTGCTGCCCGTGTACCCCTGGAACCAATTTAAAATTGCCTACAGCCATGTGTTATTATTTTAGGCCTTCGATGCCTGTCTGTGGTCACTCCTTCCACTAGGCCTCCACTGACCACACCACTGCTGCCCGTGTACCCCTGGAACCAATTTAAAATTGCCTACAGCCATGTGTTATTATTTTAGGCCTTCAATGCCTGTCTGCGGTCACTCCTTCCACTAGGCCTCCACTGACCACACCACTGCTGCCCGTGTACCCCTGGAACCAATTTAAAATTGCCTACAGCCATGTGTTATTATTTTAGGCCTTCGATGCCTGTCTGCGGTCACTCCTTCCACTAGGCCTCCACTGACCACACCACTGCTGCCCGTGTACCCCTGGAACCAATTTAAAATTGCCTACAGCCAGCCCAATTTTTTTATTTTAGGCCTTCGATGCCTGTCTGTGGTCCATTCTTTCAACTACTACTACACTGACCAGGGCACTGCTGCCCGTGTACCCCTGGAACCAATTTAAAATTGCCTACAGCCATGTGTTATTATTTTAGGCGTTCGATGCCTGTCTGTGGTCACTCCTTCCACTAGGCCTCCACTGACCACACCACTGCTGCCCGTGTACCCCTGGAACCAATTTAAAATTGCCTACAGCCATGTGTTATTATTTTAGGCCTTCGATGCCTGTCTGCGGTCACTCCTTCCACTAGGCCTCCACTGACCACACCACTGCTGCCCGTGTACCCCTGTAACCAATTTAGAATTGCCTACAGCCATGTGTTATTATTTTAGGCCTTCGATGCCTGTCTGCGGTCACTCCTTCCACTAGGCCTCCACTGACCACACCACTGCTGCCCGTGTACCCCTGGAACCAATTTAAAATTGCCTACAGCCATGTGTTATTATTTTAGGCCTTCGATGCCTGTCTGCGGTCACACCTTCCACTAGGCCTCCACTGACCACACCACTGCTGCCCGTGTACCCCTGGAACCAATTTAAAATTGCCTACAGCCATGTGTTATTATTTTAGGCCTTCGATGCCTGTCTGCGGTCACTCCTTCCACTAGGCCTCCACTGACCACACCACTGCTGCCCGTGTACCCCTGGAACCAATTTAAAATTGCCTACAGCCAGCCCAATTTTTTTATTTTAGGCCTTCGATGCCTGTCTGCGGTCCATTCTTTCAACTACTACTACACTGACCAGGGCACTGCTGCCCGTGTACCTCTGGAACCAATTTAAAATTGCCTACAGCCATGTGTTATTATTTTAGGCCTTCGATGCCTGTCTGCGGTCACTCCTTCCACTAGGCCTCCACTGACCACACCACTGCTGCCCGTGTACCCCTGGAACCAATTTAAAATTGCCTACAGCCAGCCCAATTTTTTTATTTTAGGCCTTCGATGCCTGTCTGCGGTCCATTCTTTCAACTACTACTACACTGACCAGGGCACTGCTGCCCGTGTACCCCTGGAACCAATTTAAAATTGCCTACAGCCATGTGTTATTATTTTAGGCCTTCGATGCCTGTCTGCGGTCACTCCTTCCACTAGGCCTCCACTGACCACACCACTGCTGCCCGTGTACCCCTGGAACCAATTTAAAATTGCCTACAGCCAGCCCAATTTTTTTATTTTAGGCCTTCGATGCCTGTCTGCGGTCCATTCTTTCAACTACTACTACACTGACCAGGGCACTGCTGCCCGTGTACCCCTGGAACCAATTTAAAATTGCCTACAGCCATGTGTTATTATTTTAGGCCTTCGATGCCTGTCTGCGGTCACTCCTTCCACTAGGCCTCCACTGACCACACCACTGCTGCCCGTGTACCCCTGGAACCAATTTAAAATTGCCTACAGCCAGCCCAATTTTTTTATTTTAGGCCTTCGATGCCTGTCTGCGGTCCATTCTTTCAACTACTACTACACTGACCAGGGCACTGCTGCCCGTGTACCCCTGGAACCAATTTAAAATTGCCTACAGCCATGTGTTATTATTTTAGGCCTTCGATGCCTGTCTGTGGTCACTCCTTCCACTAGGCCTCCACTGACCACACCACTGCTGCCCGTGTACCCCTGGAACCAATTTAAAATTGCCTACAGCCATGTGTTATTATTTTAGGCCTTCGATGCCTGTCTGCGGTCACTCCTTCCAGTAGGCCTCCACTGACCACACCACTGCTGCCCGTGTACCCCTGGAACCAATTTAAAATTGCCTACAGCCAGCCCAATTTTTTTATTTTAGGCCTTCGATGCCTGTCTGCGGTCCATTCTTTCAACTACTACTACACTGACCAGGGCACTGCTGCCCGTGTACCCCTGGAACCAATTTAAAATTGCCTACAGCCATGTGTTATTATTTTAGGCCTTCGATGCCTGTCTGCGGTGACTCCTTCTACTAGGCCTCCACTGACCACACCACTGCTTCCCGTGTACCCCTGGAACCAATTTAAAATTGCCTACAGCCAGCCCAATTTTTTTATTTTAGGCCTTCGATGCCTGTCTGCGGTCCATTCTTTCAACTACTACTACACTGACCAGGGCACTGCTGCCCGTGTACCCCTGTAACCAATTTAGAATTGCCTACAGCCATGTGTTATTATTTTAGGCCTTCGATGCCTGTCTGCGGTCACTCCTTCCACTAGGCCTCCACTGACCACACCACTGCTGCCCGTGTACCCCTGGAACCAATTTAAAATTGCCTACAGCCATGTGTTATTATTTTAGGCCTTCGATGCCTGTCTGCGGTCACTCCTTCCACTAGGCCTCCACTGACCACACCACTGCTGCCCGTGTACCCCTGGAACCAACATCAGAAAATATAAAAATAAGTATTTTGCTTATAAAAAAGAAAATACTGGAGAGATATCAAATGCAGACATTTTAACATTAAAAACAAACACATACAACAAAAATCTGGTACAGTACTAAAAATGGCCACCAGCTACAATAACTTTCTCCTGCAAGTAGTTAACTGAAAGGTTTTTTCAATTTTAAACACAGATATGGCATCCACCGAGTGTTGTCCTGTCGCGTCTTCTTTATATTATTGCCAAGAAGATGCAAAACAATGAAAATAATAAAATCATTATTTACCAAAAAAATAGAGTAAGTCAAAACCACATTGCAAATAAACATTCATTACAAATAAAGAAGCAGGGCGCGTCCGAGGGTGAGTATATACCTAATAAGAATATAATCACCCTCGGACGCGCCTTGCTTCTTTCCGACAGCCTTCCTTCCTAAGAATCAGCCCTTCCGTGGTGTAGAGAGAGGGTTTGTTACACTCCAAGGTGTTCCACAGGTTGCCTTTCCTGAGCTTCGATCTTCCGGCTCTCGTTTAGTAGTTGTTGGAAACTACGCTGCATTGGGCCTACAAATTGGGTATGGGGTGTAGATAGATGGTGTGTTCCACTCCAAGGTGTTCCCCAGGTTGCCTTTCCTGAGCTTCGATCTTCCGGCTCTCGTTTAGTAGTTGTTGGAAACTACGCTGCATTAGGCCTACAAATTGGGTATGGGGTGTAGAGAGATGGTGTGTTCCACTGTAGAGAGATGGTGTGTTCCACTCCAAGGTGTTCCCCAGGTTTCCTCGCCAATGCTTCGATCATCATGCTCTCGTTTAGTAGTTGTTGGAAACTACGCTGCATTAGGCCTACAAATTGGGTATGGGGTGTAGAGAGATGGTGTGTTCCACTCCAAGGTGTTTTCCAGGTTGCCTTTCCTGAGCTTCGATCTTCCGGCTCTCGTTTAGTAGTTCTTGGAAACTACACTGCATTAGGCCTACAAATTGGGTATGGGGTGTAGAGAGATGGTGTGTTCCACTCCAAGGTGTTCCCCAGGTTTCCTCGCCAATGCTTCGATCTTCATGCTCTCGTTTAGTAGTTGTTGGAAACTACACTGCATTAGGCCTACAAATTGGGTATGGGGTGTAGAGAGATGGTGTGTTCCACTCCAAGGTGTTCTCCAGGCTGCCTTTCCTGAGCTTCGATCTTCCGGCTCTCGTTTAGTAGTTCTTGGAAACTACACTGCATTAGGCCTACAAATTGGGTATGGGGTGTAGAGAGATGGTGTGTTCCACTCCAAGGTGTTCTCCAGGTTGCCTTTCCTGAACTTCTATCTTCAGGCTCTCATTAAATTGTGGTTAAACGGAACAACTGCATTTGGCGTACTAGTTGGTTTGGGGCCTACTATCGGTGTCTGCCATTCCTTGCTGTTCTCCTGGTTTCCTGTCCTGAAATTCCGTTTTCAGGCGCTCGTTAAGTAGTTGTTAATGTTAGACTGCATTTTGCCTACTAGTTAGGTTGGGGCCTACTATCGGTGTCTGCCACTCCTTGCTGTTCTCCTCCACTGAACAAAGCTGTGCCGCCTGTTTACTACGGTTGCCAATTTTGAACTGCATTTCGACTACTTACTGATTTGGGCCTACTCTCTGTGTCAGCCTCTCATTCCAGTTGTCCTCCACTGCAATGCCCCCTGGTTAGTCCTGTGTTACCAATTTTGAACTGCATTTAGCCAACTTTATTCTTTGGGCCTATATCTGTGTTTCCTCCTCATCCTGCCCATTGCCCAGCCAGTGATAGATGAGTCTGCTGGTACATTGACCCATAACGCAACATTCCCCGTGCACGCTACACAACAACACTGTGACCCTGCTGAAAGTCAGGTTGCTCTTCCCGCATACCATACCACCTTACACGGGGACAAAGAGGAAGGTGCAGATGAAAGTGCAGGTTCCTTCATCAGGTGGGGGGGAGGAATACTAGTTGGCGACGTCACTGGCACAGGGCCTCTCATAGTACGCAAAAGTGTTGCTGCCGGTGGGAGGCGCCCCCGCCGTGCAAACACACCGCTGTACTTTGAGGGGCCCTGTGCCAGTGCCAATGCCAACGAGTGGGCCCCCCCTGCTTGCTCAGGTTCACAGCACTTGCAAAGTTGAAATACTTACCTCTCCCTGCTCCACTGCCGTGACGTGGTCCAGATTTCCTGGTCCCACTAATTACTTGAACCAGCCCTACCCACCACAACTTTAGCCAAATGACCCCCAATTTCAAATGCCTTCCAATTATTATAAGGTAAATTACGCTTGACAAGCTTCATTAAGAAGAATGGATGGTTTTGACATTAAAATGGGCACTCTAGGTGTTTTCCTGGCCCCCACTCACTGCCGACTATGCTGCCCCATTGACTTGCATTGGGTTTCGTGTTTCGGTCGATCCCGACTTTACGTCATAATCGGCCGATTTCACTCGACCCGACTTTTGAGATAGTCGGGTTTCGCGAAACCCGGCTCGACTCTAAAAAGGTCAAGGTCGCTCAACTCTAGTCTCTACAACCCAGACCCAACTTGCAGGCCTAATGCAGTGTTGTTTCAACAACTACTTAACGAGAGCTAGAAGATCGAAGCTATGGAGAGGCAACCTGGAGAACACCTTGGAGCGGAAGACACCGTCTCTATGACCCAGACCCAACTTGTAGGCATAATGTAGTGTTGTTTCAACAACTACTTAACACGAGCATGAAGATTGAAGCAAAGGAGAGGCAACCTGGAGAACACCTTGGAGCGGAGGACACCGTCTCTACAACCCAGACCCAACTTGTAGGCCTAATGCAGTGTAGTTTGCAACAACTACTAAACGAGAGTAGGAAGATTGAAGCCTCTCCTAGTGTATCCTCACCCACCCCCTGCAGACTGTGAGCCCTCGCGGGCAGGGTCCTCCCTCCTTATGTACTCGTGTGCCTTGTTATCTGCTCATGTTTAATGTATTTGTCTATATTTGCCCCGTATTCACATGTAAAGCGCCATGGAATAAATGGCGCTATAAAAATGTATAATAATAATAATAATAATTGAAGCAATGTGGACGAAACCTGGGGAACACCTTGGAGTGTAACACACCGTCTCTCTACACCCCATACCCAATTTGTAGGCCTAATGCAGTGTAGTTTGAAACAACTACTAAACGAGAGTAGGAAGATCGAAGCAATGTGGACGAAACCTGGGGAACACCTTGGAGTGTAACACACCGTCTCTCTACACCCCATACCCAATTTGTAGGCCTAATGCAGTGTAGTTTGCAACAACTACTAAATGAGAGTAGGAAGATCGAAGCAATGTGGACGAAACCTGGGGAACACCTTGGAGTGTAACACACCGTCTCTCTACACCCCATACCCAATTTGTAGGCCTAATGCAGTGTAGTTTGCAACAACTACTAAACGAGAGTAGGAAGATCGAAGCAATGTGGACGAAACCTGGGGAACACCTTGGAGTGTAACACACCGTCTCTCTACACCCCATAACCTATTTGTAGGCCTAATGCAGTGTAGTTTGCAACAACTACTAAACGAGAGTAGGAAGATCGAAGCAATGGAGAGGAAACCTGGGGCACACCTTGGGGCGGCAGACACTGTTAGTAGGCCCTACCAAAGTAGTAGCCCCAATGCAGTTTTAAAATTCCTAGAGGCTGAAAACAAGAATATTGATGCTCTGCTTTTTTCAAAGGAGGACAGCTGTATTGAGTGGCACAGACAGACACAGGTAGTAGGCCTTAAACCAAAAATGTGGCTCACTGCAGTTTAAAAAAGGTTACAGGGGTACACAGGCAGCATTGCTCTGGGCAGTGGAGGACAATTTCAATAGTGGACCGCAGACAGACTTTGTATGCCTACTATTAAAAAAAGATGCTCTATGCAATTAAAAATAGGTTCCAGGGGTCCACGGGCAGCAGTGGTGTGGTCAGTGGACGAGTATTTGAAGGAGGGACCGCAGACAGGCGTAGTAGGCCTAACATAACAAAATTAGGTTGTAGGCACTTTAAAATTGGTTCCAGGGGTACACGTGCAGCAGTGGTGTGGTCAGCGGAGGACAATTTGAATTAGGGACTGCAGACAGACTTTGTAGGCTGTCCCCTGTGGACCATGCATCCAACACATTAACCCAGTGCGCTGTAATGGACACGTAACTTTTTGTGGACATGCCTACTGGTCCATGCGTCTCTTGTCAGGTGCACCTTTCTACTGTTTGATTGCCTGAGTGCTATGACAATGCAGACTTTTTCATGCCGGTGGAGGGCTGGGATGGCTTTTCTCGCAAAAGAAATATCGACTGGGTAGCTTGAACCATGGTACAGCGTAGTTCATCTGGGCTTTCTAAATATAAAACAAAGAAAAAAAGGAGGCTCCATGCGTTTTCAGCTGGGTTCCAGGGGTACACGGCCAGCATTGGTCTGGTCAGTGCAGTGAAGAACTATTGGAAGGAAGGACCGCAGACAGGCTTCGAAGGCCTAACATAATAAAATTGGGCTGTAGGCACTTTATAATTGGTTCCAGGGGTACACGGGCAGCAGTGGTCTGGTCAGTGGAGGAGTAGTAGAAAGAACAGACCGCAGATAGGCTTCGAAGGCCTAACATAATAAAATTGGCCTGTAGGCACTTTTCAATAGGTTCAAGGGGTACACGGGCAGCAGTGGTCTGGTCACTGGAGGAGTAGTAGAAAGAACGGACCGCAGACAGGCTTCGAAGGCCTAACATAATAAAATTGGGCTGTAGGCACTTTTAAATAGGTTCCAGGGGTACACGGGCAGCAGTGGTCTGGTCAGTGGAGGAGTAGTAGAAAGAAGGGACCGCAGACAGGCTTCGAAGGCCTAACATAAAAAAATTGGGCTGTAGGCACTTTTAAATAGGTTCCAGGGGTACACGGGCAGCAGTGGTCTGGTCAGTGGAGGAGTAGTAGAAAGAAGGGACCGCAGACAGGCTTCGAAGGCCTAACATAAAAAAATTGGGCTGTAGGCACTTTTAAATAGGTTCCAGGGGTACACGGGCAGCAGTGGTCTGGTCAGTGGAGGAGTAGTAGAAAGAACGGACCGCAGACAGGCTTCGAAGGCCTAACATAAAAAAATTGGGCTGTAGGCACTTTAAAATTGGTTCCAGGGGTACACGGGCAGCAGTAGACAGGTCAGTGGAGGCCTAGTGGAAGGAGGGACCGCAGACAGGCTTCGAAGGCCTAACATAATAAATTAGGGCTGTAGGCACTTTAAAATTGGTTCCAGGGGTACACGGGCAGCAGTAGACAGGTCAGTGGAGGCCTAGTGGAAGGAGGGACCGCAGACAGGCTTCGAAGGCCTAACATAATAAATTAGGGCTGTGGGCACTTTAACATTGGTTCCAGGGGTACACGGGCAGCAGTGGACTGGTCAGTGGAGGCCTAGTGGAAGGAGGGACCGCAGACAGGCTTCGAAGGCCTAACATAATAAAATTGGGCTGTAGGCACTTTGAATTCTCTTGCAGGGGTACACAGGCAGTGGGCACCATTGGTGTTGTCAGCGGCGGCCAATTGTAATGAGTGTCTGCCAGTTAGTAGTCCCAAAAAATCAATACATGTTAATGTCTCGCATTACAAAAAAAAGAAAAACCAAAAGGGTGCAATCATTAGGTACAGGGTTGGGCTCCTCTGTGTAGTTTCAGACCTAGTAATTTTGCACAAAGTATTTACTTGGGTAAATATAGGACACTGCCCCTGACTATGTTAAGTACCATCATACATGTCAACACAATGGTATTGTCAGTGGCAGTAATTTACGGATGTCAGCGCATAGACTAAACATAGGTGTAACTGTGAAAGATAATTGTGCAAGTGGTAGAGCAATGTTTGAGCTGGGGGTGGGTGAACTCTCTTGTGGCCGGCGGTACATGCCCAGGGCCCCTCATGTTACAACAGTGTGTCTGACGTTGGGTGCGCACCACCACCGCCAGAGACACTTTATTGTACTATGAGGGACCCAGTGGCAGTGCCGTAGACCAAAAGCGGACACACCCACCTCTTCAGACAAACAGCACTCTCACGGGTGCTTGCACCAAGTGGCGATACCACGGCCCCGTGTGGGGAGTTTGGCCATTTAGGGAGGTGTAAACATGTCGTATGCTGGACAATCAGCTGCTGCAAATTACGAGATTGGTAAAGTCATTCAGAGTAGTCCACAGGCAATACCTTTTCATAGGAAAGCTAGGTGTCTGCCGGGCAAGGTGGGGCAAAAGAATTCGAAATCCAGTTGTGGTTCATTTTAATGAAGGTTAGATCATCAACATTTTGGGTGGCCAGACGAGTCCTTTTTTCAGTTAATATTGAACCTGCAGCACTGAATACTCTTTCTGATAGGACACTAGCTGCCGGGCAAGCAAGCTCCTGCAATGCATATTCTGCCAATTCTGGCCAGGTGTCTAATTTTGATGCCCAGTAATCAAATGGGAATGACGGTTGAGGTAGAACATCGATAAGTGATGAAAAATAGTTAATAACCATACTGGACAAATGTTGTCTCCTGTCACTTTGAATTGATGCAGCAGTACCTGTCCTGTCTGCGGTCATAGCAAAATCACTCCACAACCTGGTCAGAAAACCCCTCTGTCCAACGCCACTACGGATTTCTGCACCTCTAAGGCCGGCGTCACACTTGCGAGTTTTACGGACGTAAGAGCGCAGAAACTACGTCCGTAAAACTTGCAGAAAATACGGCACAATTATTCTCTATGCCCCTGCTCCTATCTGCCGTATTTTACTGATCAGTATTATACGGCTTTCTACGGCCGTAGAAAATCGCAGCATGCTGCGTTTGTCACCGTATTGCGCAAATAAAACGCCAATGAAAGTCTATGGAAGCCCCAAAAATACGGATTACACACGGACCAGCAGTGTGACTTGCGAGAAATACGCAGCGCTGTTACAGAGAAAAGCCGGTAATTCAGTGCGGTGTACAGTAAAATCACACTGACAGCTTACAATGGAATAGGTAGAATAAATATGTACACATAGAATAGGTATACAGTGGGGCAAAAAAGTATTTAGTCAGTCAAAAATAGTGCAAGTTCCACCACTTAGAAAGATGAGAGGCGTCTGTAATTTACATCATAGGTAGACCTCAACTATGGGAGACAAACTGAGAAAAAAAAATCCAGAAAATCACATTGTCTGTTTTTTTAACATTTTATTTGCATATTATGGTGGAAAATAAGTATTTGGTCAGAAACAAACAATCAAGATTTCTGGCTCTCACAGACCTGTACCTTCTTCTTTAAGAGTCTCCTCTTTCCTCCACTCATTACCTGTAGTAATGGCACCTGTTTAAACTTGTTATCAGTATAAAAAGACACCTGTGCACACCCTCAAACAGTCTGACTCCAAACTCCACTATGGTGAAGACCAAAGAGCTGTCAAAGGACACCAGAAACAAAATTGTAGCCCTGCACCAGGCTGGGAAGACTGAATCTGCAATAGCCAACCAGCTTGGAGTGAAGAAATCAACAGTGGGAGCAATAATTAGAAAATGGAAGACATACAAGACCACTGCTAATCTCCCTCGATCTGGGGCTCCACGCAATATCCCACCCCGTGGGGTCAGAATGATCACAAGAACGGTGAGCAAAAATCCCAGAACCACGCGGGGGGACCTAGTGAATGAACTGCAGAGAGCTGGGACCAATGTAACAAGGCCTACCATAAGTAACACACTACGCCACCATGGACTCAGATCCTGCAGTGCCAGACGTGTCCCACTGCTTAAGCCAGTACATGTCCGGACCTGTCTGAAGTTGGCTAAAGAGCATTTGGATGATCCAGAGGAGTTTTGCGAGAATGTCCTATGGTCTGATGAAACCAAACTGGAACTGTTTGGTAGAAACACAACTTGTCGTGTTTGGAGGAAAAAGAATACTGAGTTGCATCCATTAAACACCATACCTACTGTAAAGCATGGTGGTGGAAACATCATGCTTTGGGGCTGTTTCTCTGCAAAGGGGCCAGGACGACTGATCCGGGTACATGAAAGAATGAATGGGGCCATGTATCGTGAGATTTTGAGTGCAAACCTCCTTCCATCAGCAAGGGCATTGAAGATGAAACGTGGCTGGGTCTTTCAACATGACAATGATCCAAAGTACACCGCCAGGGCAACGAAGTAGTGGCTTCGTAAGAAGCATTTCAAGGTCCTGGAGTGGCCTAGCCAGTCTCCAGATCTCAACCCTATAGAAAACCTTTGGAGGGAGTTGAAAGTCCGTGTTGCCAAGCGAAAAGCCAAAAACATCACTGCTCTAGAGGAGATCTGCATGGAGGAATGGGCCAACATACCAACAACAGTGTGTGGCAACCTTGTGAAGACTTACAGAAAACGTTTGACCTCTGTCATTGCCAACAAAGGATATATTACAAAGTATTGAGATGAAATTTTGTTTCTGACCAAATACTTATTTTCCACCATAATATGCAAATAAAATGTTAAAAAAACAGACAATGTGATTTTCTGGATTTTTTTTTCTCAGTTTGTCTCCCATAGTTGAGGTCTACCTATGATGTAAATTACAGACGCCTCTCATCTTTTTAAGTGGTGGAACTTGCACTATTGCTGACTGACTAAATACTTTTTTGCCCCACTGTACATATATATATATGTCAGTGAGACACATATATGTATATATATTCTTACTTCATACAGCCGCGATATAGCAAAAAGCCGGTAATTCAATTACCGGCTTTTGCTTTCTCCTTCCTAAAACCCGACATGATATGAGACATGGTTTACATACAGTAAACCATCTCATATCACCATTTTTTTGCATAATCCACACTACTAATGTTAGTAGTGTGTATCTGCAAAATTTGGCCGTTCTAGCTCTTAAAATAAAGGGTTAAATGGCGGAAAACATTGGCGTGGGCTCCCGCGCAATTTTCTCCGCCAGAGTAGTAAAGCCAGTGACTGAGGGCAGATATTAATAGCCTGGAGAGGGTCCATGGTTATTGGCCCCCCCCTGGCTAAAAACACCTGCCCCCAGCCACCCCAGAAAAGGCACATCTGGAAGATGCGCCTATTCTGGCACTTGGCCACTCTCTTCCCATTCCCGTGTAGCGGTGGTATTTGGGGTAATGAAGGGTTAATGCCACCTTGCTATTGTAAGGTGACATTAAGCCTAATTAATAATGGAGAGGCGTCAATTATGACACCTATCCATTATTAATCCAATTGAATGAAAGGGTTAAAAAAACCACACACACATTAATAAAAATTATTTTAATGAAATAAAAACAAAGGTTGTTGGAATATTTTATTTAACGCCCAATCCAATCACTGAAGACCCTCGTTCTGTAAAAGAAAAAACATAATAAACCAACAATATACCTACCTTCCACAGATCTGTAAAGTCCAACGATGTAAATCCTTCTGAAGGGGTTAAAACATTTTGCAGCAAGGAGTTCCGCTAATGCAGGCTGCTCCTTGCTGCAAAACCCCGGGGAATGAAGCTAAATATAGGTCAATGATCTATATTTAGCTTCATTTACGGTGAGGCGCCCTCTGCTGGCTGTTCATAGATTGTGGGAACTTTCCTAGAAAGCCTGGGAGCTTACAATAACAAGGTGGCATTAACCCTTCATTACCCCATATCCCACCGCTACACGGGAATGGGAAGAGAGTGGCCAAGTGCCAGAATAGGCGCATCTTCCAGATGTGCCCTTTCTGGGGTGGCTGGGGGCAGGTGTTTTTAGCCAGGGGGGGGGGGCCAATAACCATGGACCCTCTCCAGGCTATTAATATCTGCCCTCAGTCACTGGCTTTACTACTCTGGCGGAGAAAATTGCGCGGGAGCCCACGCCAATTTTTTCCGCCATTTAACCCTTTATTTTAAGAGCTAGAACGGCCAAATTTTGCAGATACACACTACTAACATTAGTAGTGTGGATTAGGGTTGAGCGAAACGGGTCGTTCATTTTCAAAAGTCGCCGACTTTTGGCAAAGTCGGGTTTCATGAAACCCGATCCGACCCCTGTGCGGGGTCGGCCATGCGGTACGCGACTTTCGCGCCAAAGTCGCGTTTCAATGACGCGAAAAGCGCCATTTCTCAGCCAATGAAGGTAAACGCAGAGTGTGGGCAGCGTGCTGACATAGGTCCTGGTCCCCACCATCTTAGAGAAGGGCATTGCAGTGATTGGCTTGCTGTCCGCGGCGTCACAGGGGCTATAAAGGGGCGTTCCCGCCGACCGCCATGTTACTGCTGCTGATCTGAGCTTAGGGAGAGGTTGCTGCCGCTTCGTCAGAAGCAGGGATAGCGTTAGGCAGGGTCCATTAACCACCAAACCGCTTGTGCTGTAGCGATTTCCACTGCCCAACACCACCTTCGGTGTGCAGGGATAGTGGAAGCTACATTTTTTTTTTCCTCAGCGCTGTAGCTCATTGGGCTACCCTAGAAGGCTCCCTGATAGCTGCATTGCTGTGTGTACGCCGCTGTGCAAACCAACTGCTTTTTTCAAAGCACAAATCCTCTTGTTCCTTCCTTTCTGCACAGCTATCTTGTTTGTTTGTCCACACCTTTTATTTAATTTGTGCATCAGTCCACTCCTTATTGCTGCCTGCCATACCTGGCTGAGATTACTGCAGGGAGATAGTAATTGAAGGACAGTTCCTTTTTTTTTTTTTTTTTTTTTGTGGGAGATTAAGATTGGCATTTCTGCTAGAGTGCCATCCCTGTCTGTGTCATCTCTCACTCAGTGGGCCATAGAAAGCCTATTTATTTTTTTGCTTGATTTGGGTTCTAAAATCTACCTGAAAAAATCACTACATCAATCAGTGGGAGAAAAATATTGGCCTCAGGGCTTGTGTGCCACTCCTTACTCCTGTGTGTGCCATCTCTCACTCAGTGGGCCATAGAAAGCCTATTTATTTTTTTGCTTGATTTGGGTTCCAAAATCTACCTGAAAAAATCACAACATCAATCAGTGGGAGAAAAATATTGGCATCAGGGCTTGTGTGCCACTCCTTACTCCTGTGTGTGCCATCTCTCACTCAGTGGGCCATAGAAAGCCTATTTATTTTTTTGCTTGATTTGGGTTACAAAATCTACCTGAAAAAATCACAACATCAATCAGTGGGAGAAAAATATTGGCCTCAGGGCTTGTGTGCCACTCCTGACTCCTGTGTGTGCCATCTCTCACTCAGTGGGCCATAGAAAGCCTATTAATTTTTTTGCTTGATTTGGGTTCTAAGTTCTACCTGAAAAAATCAATAAATCAATCAGTGGGAGATTAATATTGGCCTTTGGGCTTGTGTGCCAGTCCTAAGCGTGCCATCTCTCTCTCTCAGATAGTGGGCCATAGAAAGCCTATTTATTATTTTTTTTATTGGGTTTATAAATTTTCCCTGGAAAAAAAAAAAAAAAAAGTGGGACATTAATATTGGCCTTTGGGCTTGTGTGCCAGTCCTGAGCGTGCCATCTCTCTCACAAATAGTGGGCCATAGAAAGCCTATTTATTTTTTGGGTTGATTTGGGTTCTAAATTCTACCTGAAAAAATCAATAAATCAATCAGTGGGAGATAAATATTGGCCTCTGGGCTTGTGTGCCACTCCTGACTCCTGTGTGCGTCATCTCTCACTCAGTGGGCCCTAGAAAGCCTATTTTTTGTTTTATTTGTTTTCTAAATTCTCCCTGAAAAAATCATTTTATTTTATTTGGTTTCTAAATTATTCCTGAAAAAATCATTTTTTTTGTATTTTTTTTTTCTAAAGTCTCCCTGAAAAAAAAAAAAAAATCAAATCAGTGGGAGATTAATATTGCCCTTTCTGCTTGTGTGCCAGTCTTGACTCCTGGGTGTGCCATCTCTCTCTCTCCAATTGTGGGCCATAGAAAGCCTATTTATTTTTTTGCTTGATTTGGGTTCCAAAATCTACCTGAAAAAAAATCACTAAATCAATCAGTGGGAGATAAATATTGGCCTCTGGGCTTGTGTGCCACTCCTGACTCCTGTGTGCGTCATCTCTCACTCAGTGGGCCCTAGAAAGCCTATTTTTTGTTTTATTTGTTTTCTAAATTCTCCCTGAAAAAATCATTTTATTTTATTTGGTTTCTAAATTATTCCTGAAAAAATCATTTTTTTTGTATTTTTTTTTTCTAAAGTCTCCCTGAAAAAAAAAAAAATCAAATCAGTGGGAGATTAATATTGCCCTTTCTGCTTGTGTGCCAGTCTTGACTCCTGGGTGTGCCATCTCTCTCTCTCTCTCTCTCTCCAATTGTGGGCCATAGAAAGCCTATTTATTTTTTTGCTTGATTTGGGTTCCAAAATCTACCTGAAAAAATCACTAAATCAATCAGTGGGAGATAAATATTGGCCTCTGGGCTTGTGTGCCACTCCTGACTCCTGTGTGCGTCATCTCTCACTCAGTGGGCCCTAGAAAGCCTATTTTTTGTTTTATTTGTTTTCTAAATTCTCCCTGAAAAAATCATTTTATTTTATTTGGTTTCTAAATTATTCTTGAAAAATCATTTTTTTGGTATTTTTTTTTTCTGAAGTCTCCCTGAAAAAAAAAAAAAAAATCAAATCAGTGGGAGATTAATATTGCCCTTTCTGCTTGTGTGCCAGTCTTGACTCCTGGGTGTGCCATCTCTCTCTCTCTCTCCAATTGTGGGCCATAGAAAGCCTATTTTTTTTTTTGCTTGATTTGGGTTCCAAAATCTACCTGAAAAAATCACTAAATCAATCAGTGGGAGATAAATATTGGCCTCTGGGCTTGTGTGCCACTCCTGACTCCTGTGTGCGTCATCTCTCACTCAATGGGCCCTAGAAAGCCTATTTTTTGTTTTATTTGTTTTCTAAATTCTCCCTGAAAAAATCATTTTATTTTATTTGGTTTCTAAATTATTCCTGAAAAATCATTTTTTTGGTATTTTTTTTTTCTAAAGTCTCCCTAAAAAAAAAAAAAAAATCAAATCAGTGGGAGATTAATATTGCCCTTTCTGCTTGTGTGCCAGTCTTGACTCCTGGGTGTGCCATCTCTCTCTCTCCAATTGTGGGCCATAGAAAGCCTATTAATTTTTTTGCTTGATTTGGGTTCCAAAATCTACCTGAAAAAATCACTAAATCAATCAGTGGGAGATAAATATTGGCCTCTGGGCTTGTGTGCCACTCCTGACTCCTGTGTGCGTCCTCTCTCACTCAGTGGGCCCTACAAAGCCTATTTTTTTTTTATTTGTTTTCTAAATTCTCCCTGAAACAATCATTTTATTTTATTTTGTTTCTAAATTCTTCCTGAAAAATTAATTTTTTTGTATTTTTTTTTTCTAAAGTCTCCCTGAAAAAAAAAAAAATCAAATCAGTGGGAGATTAATATTGCCCTTTCTGCTTGTGTGCCAGTCTTGACTCCTGGGTGTGCCATCTCTCTCTCTCCAATTGTGGGCCATAGAAAGCCTATTTATTTTTTTGCTTGATTTGGGTTCCAAAATCTACCTGAAAAAATCACTAAATCAATCAGTGGGAGATAAATATTGGCCTCTGGGCTTGTGTGCCACTCCTGACTCCTGTGTGCGTCCTCTCTCACTCAGTGGGCCATAGAAAGCCTATTTTTTTTAATTTGTTTTCTAAATTCTCCCTGAAACAATCATTTAATTTTATTTGGTTTATAAATTCTTCATTAAAAAATCATTTTTTTTTATTATTTTTTTTTTCTAAAGTCTTCCTGTTAAAAAAAAAAAAACAAATCAGTGGGAGATTAATATTTACATTTGCGCTTCAGTGACAGTCCTGCGTGTGTGGCATCTCTCTCATTTGTTGCCACCAACAACAGAGTGTGTAACATTGTGGCTGATTTTCGTTGTGGTCTCACCCACCTGTAAAGGGGTAGCTAAATCATACTGAAGTTATAGCTCACCGTGTAAGTTGTGTGACAGCAACAAATACCGTTAGTTTGGTAACGTTTTTAAAACAATGAGGAAGTCTGGTGGAAGAGGTCGTGGCCGGGGGCGTTCATTGTCAGCTGGTAATGAGGGTGAGGGTAGTGGTAGTGGTGGAGCATCAGGTGGTCGTGGGAAAAAAAATATTGCACCTAAGTCTGGAGCTGTGGAGCCAGGTTCGTCGTCTGGCTACACAAGGCCTCGAACGCTCCCTTTTCTGGGAGTAGGAAAACCGCTTTTAAAGCCGGAGCAGCAAGAGCAAGTTTTGGCTTATCTTGCTGACTCAGCCTCTAGCTCTTTTGCCTCCTCTCATGAAACTGGTAAAAGTAAAAGCAGCGCGTCGTTAGTGGATGTTCACGGTCAGGGACAAGTCGCTTCCTTGTCCTCTTCAGCAAAAACAACAACAGAGAAGAATGCAGCAGGCGACACAACGGGTTACTCCATGGAGCTCTTTACACATACCGTCCCTGGCTTAGAAAGTGAAGCAGTTAACAGTCCATGCCCATTACAAGTTGAATCTGACATGGAGTGCACTGATGCACAGCCACAGCCAGACTACTATGCTGGTCCTTTGACTCAGACCACAACATTGCCCTCGCAGGGTGCTGATCAAGAATCAGACCCTGATGAGACTATGTTGCCCCATCACGAACGCTATACCACCGACCGACACGGTGACACAGACGAAGTTGCACACGAGCTACAAGAAGAGGTAATAGATGACCCAGTTCTTGACCCCGATTGGCAGCCATTGGGGGAACAGGGTGCAGGCGGCAGCATTTCTGAAGCGGAGGAGGAGGGGCCGCAGCAGGCATCAACATCGCAACAGGTTCCATCTGCCGGGCCCGTATCTTGCCCAAAACGCGTGGCAAAGTCAAAGCCTGTTGGAGTACAGCGTGGCCATCCGGTTAAAGCTCAGTCTGCAATGCCTGAAAAGGTATCCGATGCTAGAAAGAGTGCAGTCTGGCATTTTTTTAAACAACATCCAATTGATCAGCGCAAAGTCATCTGTGAAAAATGTTCAACTACCTTAAGCAGAGGGCAGAATCTGAAAAGTCTCATTACAAGTTGCATGCATAGACATTTAACCACCATGCATTTGCAAGCTTGGACTAACTACCAAACGTCCCTTAAGGTTGTAGCACCCTCGGCCAATGAAGCTAGTCATCAACGCAACATCCCTTCCGACAGTGTAGGGCCACCATTTTCTGCACCACCTGCAGTATCTGTGCAGGTTTCTTTGCCAGGCCAAAGCAGTCAGGGTCAGGGAATCACCAGTTTCGTAGTAGGAAACACTGCATCTAGGGCACCAGTGGCAACAATACCATCTCCCACCGTCTCTCAGTCTGCCATGTCCACCGGCACCCCCGCTAGTTCCACGATCTCCAGCTCTCCAGTCCAGCTCACCCTACATGAGACTATGGTTAGAAAAAGGAAGTACTTAGCCTCGCATCCGTGTACACAGGGTTTGAACGCCCACATAGCTAGACTAATCTCGTTAGAGATGATGCCCTACCGGTTAGTTGAAAGCGAAGCTTTCAAAGCCCTGATGGACTACGCTGTACCACGCTACGAGCTACCCAGTCGACACTTTTTTTCCAGAAAAGCCATCCCAGCCCTCCACCAGCATGTTAAAGAGTGCATCGTCCATGCACTCAGGCAATCTGTGAGCACAAAGGTGCACCTGACAACAGATGCATGGACCAGTAGGCATGGCCAGGGACGTTACGTGTCCATCACGGCACACTGGGTAAATGTGGTGGATGCAGGGTCCACAGGGGACAGCAAGTTTGGGACAGTTCTGCCTAGCCCACGGTCTAGGAAACAGTAGGCTGTAGCCGTTCGCACCCCCTCCTCCTCCTCCTCGTCCTCCTGCAGAAGCGAGACCTCGTCCACAGACCGCAGTCGCACAACCACTCCATCCGCAGCTGCCACTGTTGCACACCAGGTCTCCCATTATGGGGCAGCTACTGGCAAACGTCAGCAGGCTGTATTGGCTATGAAGTGTTTGGGCGACAACAGACACACCGCTGAAGTTCTGTCCGAGTTCTTGCAGAAAGAAACGCAGTCGTGGCTGGGCACTGTAGATCTTGAGGCAGGCAAGGTAGTGAGTGATAACGGAAGGAATTTCATGGCTGCCATCTCCCTTTCCCAACTGAAACACATTCCTTGCCTGGCTCACACCTTAAACCTGGTGGTGCAGTGCTTCCTGAAAAGTTATCCGGGGTTATCCGACCTGCTCCTCAAAGTGCGTGGACTTTGCTCACATATCCGCCGTTCGCCCGTACACTCCAGCCGTATGCAGACCTATCAGCGTTCTTTGAACCTTCCCCAGCATCGCCTAATCATAGACGTTGCAACAAGGTGGAACTCAACACTGCACATGCTTCAGAGACTGTGCGAACAGAGGCGGGCTGTTATGTTTTTGTGGGAGGATACACATACACGGGCAGGCAGTAGGATGGCAGACATGGAGTTGTCAGGTGTGCAGTGGTCGAAGATTCAAGACATGTGTCAAGTCCTTCAGTGTTTTGAGGAATGCACACGGCTGGTTAGTGCAGACAACGCCATAATAAGCATGAGCATCCCCCTAATGCGTCTGCTGATGCAAAGTTTGACGCACATAAAGGATCAGGCGTCTGCAGCTGAGGAAGAGGAAAGCCTTGATGACAGTCAGCCATTGTCTGGCCAGGGCAGTGTACAGGACGAGGTAGCGGGCGAACAGGAAGAGGAGGACGAGGAGGATGATGGGGATGATTATATTTTTAATGAGGAAGCTTTTCCGGGGCCAGTGGAAATTGTTGGCGCGGCAAGGCCGGGTTCTGGTTTTTGGAGGGACACAAGTGACGTGGATTTGCCTGAAACTGCCCCTCAACCAAGCACAACCACAGATTTGAGAACTGGAACTTTGGGCCACATGGCGGATTATGCCTTACGTATCCTCAAAAGGGACACACGCATAACAAAAATGATGAACGATGACGATTACTGGTTGGCCTGCCTCCTTGATCCTCGCTATAAAGGCAAATTGCAAAATATAATGCCACATGAGAACTTGGAACTAATATTAGCAACCAAACAATCAACTCTTATTGACCGTTTGCTTCTGGCATTCCCTGCACACAGCGCCCGTGATCGTTCTAACACGAGCTGCATGGGCAAGCAGACCAGAGGTGTTAGAGGGGCAGAAATCAGAAGTGGCGTTGGCCAGAGGGGTTTTCTGACCAGGTTGTGGAGTGATTTTGCTATGACCGCAGATAGGACAGGTACTGCAGCATCAATTCAAAGTGACAGGAGACAACATTTGTCCAGTATGGTTACTAACTATTTTTCATCCATTATCGACGTTCTCCCTCAACCGTCATTCCCATTTGATTACTGGGCATCAAAATTAGACACCTGGCCAGAATTGGCAGAATATGCATTGCAGGAGCTTGCTTGCCCGGCAGCTAGTGTCCTATCAGAAAGAGTATTCAGTGCTGCAGGTTCAATACTAACAGAAAAAAGGACTCGTCTGGCTACCCAAAATGTAGATGATCTAACCTTCATTAAAATGAACCACAACTGGATTTCGAAATCTTTTGCCCCACCTTGCCCGGCTGACACCTAGCTTTCCTATGTAAAGGTCTTGCCTGTGGACTATTCTGAACGACTTTTCCAATCTCGTAATTTGCAGCACCTGATTGTCCAGCATCCGACATGTTAACACCTCCCTAAATGGCCAAAGTCCCCACACGGGGCCGTGGTATCGCCACTTGGCGCCAGCACCCGTGAGAGTACTGTTTGTCTGAAGAGGTGGGTGTGCCCTCTTTTGGTCGACGGCACTGCCACTAGGTCCCTCATAGTACAATAAAGTGTCTGGCGGTGGTGGTGTGCACCCAACGTCAGACACACCGTTGTAATATGAGGGGCCCTGGGCCTGTACCGCCGGCCACAAGACAGTCCCCCCCACCCCAGGTCAAACAGTGCTCTACCACTTGCAAAATTTTCTCTCACAGCTCCACCAATGTTTAATCTCTGCGCTGACATTCTTCAATGCCTGGCACTGTCAATACCATTGTATTGACATTTTTCTTATGTTAGGCCTTCGAAGCCTGTCTGCGGTCACTCCTTCCACTAGGCCTCCACTGACCTGTCTACTGCTGCCCGTGTTCCCCTGGAACCAATTTTAAATTGCCTACAGCCAGCCCAATTTATTATGTTAGGGCTTCGAAGCCTGTCTGCGGTCCCTCCTTCCACTAGGCCTCCACTGACCTGTCTACTGCCGCCCGTGTTCCCCTGGAACCAATTTTAAATTGCCTACAGCCCAATTTTTGTTATGTTACGCCTTCGAAGCCTGTCTGCGGCCCGTTCTTTCCACTACTACTACACTGACCTGTCTACTGCCGCCCGTGTTCCCCTGGAACCAATTTTAAATTGCCTACAGCCAGCCCAATTTATTATGTTAGGGCTTCGAAGCCTGTCTGCGGTCCCTCCTTCCACTAGGCCTCCACTGACCTGTCTACTGCTGCCCGGGTTCCCCTGGAACCAATTTTAAATTGCCTACAGCCAGCCCAATTTATTATGTTAGGGCTTCGAAGCCTGTCTGCGGTCCCTCCTTCCACTGGGCCTCCACTGACCTGTCTACTGCTGTCCGTGTTCCCCTGGAACCAATTGTAAATTGCCTACATCCCAATTTTTGTTATGTTAGGCCTTCGAAGCCTGTCTGCGGCCCGTTCTTTCCACTACTACTACACTGACCAGGCCACTGCTGCCCGTGTTCCCCTGGAACCAATTTTAAATTGCCTACAGCCAGCCCAATTTATTATGTTAGGGCTTCGAAGCCTGTCTGCGGTCCCTCCTTCCACTAGGCCTCCACTGACCTGTCTACTGCCGCCCGTGTTCTCCTGGAACCAATTTTAAATTGCCTACAGCCAGCCCAATTTATTATGTTAGGGCTTCGAAGCCTGTCTGCGGTCCCTCCTTCCACTAGGCCTCCACTGACCTGTCTACTGCTGCCCGGGTTCCCCTGGAACCAATTTTAAATTGCCTACAGCCAGCCCAATTTATTATGTTAGGGCTTCGAAGCCTGTCTGCGGTCCCTCCTTCCACTAGGCCTCCACTGACCTGTCTACTGCTGTCCGTGTTCCCCTGGAACCAATTGTAAATTGCCTACATCCCAATTTTTGTTATGTTAGGCCTTCGAAGCCTGTCTGCGGCCCGTTCTTTCCACTACTACTACACTGACCAGGCAACTGCTGCCCGTGTTCCCCTGGAACCAATTTTAAATTGCCTACAGCCAGCCCAATTTATTATGTTAGGGCTTCGAAGCCTGTCTGCGGTCCCTCCTTCCACTAGGCCTCCACTGACATGTCTACTGCCGCCCGTGTTCCCCTGGAACCAATTTTAAATTGCCTACAGCCAGCCCAATTTATTATGTTAGGGCTTCGAAGCCTGTCTGCGGTCCCTCCTTCCACTAGGCCTCCACTGACCTGTCTACTGCTGCCCGGGTTCCCCTGAAACCAATTTTAAATTGCCTACAGCCAGCCCAATTTATTATGTTAGGGCTTCGAAGCCTGTCTGCGGTCCCTCCTTCCACTAGGCCTCCACTGACCTGTCTACTGCCGCCCGTGTTCCCCTGGAACCAATTTTAAATTGCCTACAGCCCAATTTTTGTTATGTTAGGCCTTCGAAGCCTGTCTGCGGCCCGTTCTTTCCACTACTACTACACTGACCTGTCTACTGCCGCCCGTGTTCCCCTAGAACCAATTTTAAATTGCCTACAGCCAGCCCAATTTATTATGTTAGGGCTTCGAAGCCTGTCTGCGGTCCCTCCTTCCACTAGGCCTCCACTGACCTGTCTACTGCTGCCCGGGTTCCCCTGGAACCAATTTTAAATTGCCTACAGCCAGCCCAATTTATTATGTTAGGGCTTCGAAGCCTGTCTGCGGTCCCTCCTTCCACTAGGCCTCCACTGACCTGTCTACTGCTGTCCGTGTTCCCCTGGAACCAATTGTAAATTGCCTACATCCCAATTTTTGTTATGTTAGGCCTTCGAAGCCTGTCTGCGGCCCGTTCTTTCCACTACTACTACACTGACCAGGCCACTGCTGCCCGTGTTCCCCTGGAACCAATTTTAAATTGCCTACAGCCAGCCCAATTTATTATGTTAGGGCTTCGAAGCCTGTCTGCGGTCTCTCCTTCCACTAGGCCTCCACTGACCTGTCTACTGCCGCCCGTGTTCCCCTGGAACCAATTTTAAATTGACTACAGCCAGCCCAATTTATTATGTTAGGGCTTCGAAGCCTGTCTGCGGTCCCTCCTTCCACTAGGCCTCCACTGACCTGTCTACTGCTGCCCGTGTTCCCCTGGAACCAATTTTAAATTGCCTACAGCCAGCCCAATTTATTATGTTAGGGCTTCGAAGCCTGTCTGCGGTCCCTCCTTCCACTAGGCCTCCACTGACCTGTCTACTGCCGCCCGTGTTCCCATGGAACCGATTTTAAATTGCCTACAGCCAGCCCAATTTATTATGTTAGGGCTTCGAAGCCTGTCTGCGGTCCCTCCTTCCACTAGGCCTCCATTGACCTGTCTACTGCTGCCCGTGTTCCCCTGGAACCAATTTTAAATTGCCTACAGCCAGCCCAATTTATTATGTTAGGGCTTCGAAGCCTGTCTGCGGTCCCTCCTTCCACTAGGCCTCCACTGACCTGTCTACTGCTGTCCGTGTTCCCCTGGAACCAATTTTAAATTGCCTACATCCCAATTTTTGTTATGTTAGGCCTTCGAAGCCTGTCTGCGGCCCGTTCTTTCCACTACTACTACACTGACCAGGCCACTGCTGCCCGTGTTCCCCTGGAACCAATTTTAAATTGCCTACAGCCAGCCCAATTTATTATGTTAGGCCTTCAAAGCCTGTCTGCGGTCCCTCCTTCCACTAGGCCTCCACTGACCTGTCTACTGCTGCCCGTGTACCCCTTGAACCAACATCAGAAAATATAAAAATAAGTATTTTGCTTATAAAAAAGAAAATACTGGAGAGATATCAAATGCAGACATTTTAACATTAAAAACAAACACATACAACAAAAATCTGGTACAGTACTAAAAATGGCCACCAGCTACAATAACTTTCTCCTGCAAGTAGTTAACTGAAAGTTTTTTTCAATTTAAAACACAGATATGGCATCCACCGAGTGTTGTCCTGTCGCGTCTTCTTTATATTATTGCCAAGAAGATGCAAAACAATGAAAATAATAAAATCATTATTTACCAAAAAAATAGAGTAAGTCAAAACCACATTGCAAATAAACATTCATTACAAATAAAGAAGCAGGGCGCGTCCGAGGGTGAGTATATACCTAATAAGAATATAATCACCCTCGGACGCGCCCTGCTTCTTTCCGACAGCCTTCCTTCCTAAGAATCAGCCCTTCCGTGGTGTAGAGAGAGGGTGTGTTACACTCCAAGGTGTTCCCCAGGTTGCCTTTCCTGAGCTTCGATCTTCATGCTCTCGTTTAGTAGTTGTCGGAAAGTAGGCTGCATTAGGCCTACAAATTGGGTATGGGGTGGAGAGAAATGGTGTGTTACACTCCAAGGTGTTCCCCAGGTTTCCTTGCCATTGCTTCGGTCTTCCGACTCTCGTTTAGTAGTTGTAGAAAACTACACTGCATTAGGCCTACAAAATGGGTATCGGGTGGAGAGAGATGGTGTGTTACACTCCAAGGTGTTCCCCAGGTTTCCTTGCCATTGCTTCGGTCTTCCGACTCTCGTTTAGTAGTTGTAGAAAACTACACTGCATTAGGCCTACAAAATGGGTATCGGGTGGAGAGAGATGGTGTGTTACACTCCAAGGTGTTCCCCAGGTTTCCTTGCCATTGCTTCGGTCTTCCGACTCTCGTTTAGTAGTTGTAGAAAACTACACTGCATTAGGCCTACAAAATGGGTATCGGGTGGAGAGAGATGGTGTGTTACACTCCAAGGTGTTCCCCAGGTTTCCTTGCCATTGCTTCGGTCTTCCGACTCTCGTTTAGTAGTTGTAGAAAACTACACTGCATTAGGCCTACAAAATGGGTATCGGGTGGAGAGAGATGGTGTGTTACACTCCAAGGTGTTCCCCAGGTTTCCTTGCCATTGCTTCGGTCTTCCGTCTCTCGTTTAGTAGTTGTAGAAAACTACACTGCATTAGGCCTACAAATTGGGTATCGGGTAGAGAGAGATGGTGTGTTACACTCCAAGGTGTTCCCCAGGTTTCCTTGCCATTGCTTCGGTCTTCCGACTCTCGTTTAGTAGTTGTAGAAAACTACACTGCATTAGGCCTACAAAATTGGTATGGGGTGGAGAGAGATGGTGTGTTCCACTCCAAGGTGTTCTCCAGGTTGCCTTTCCTGAGCTTCTATCTTCAGGCTCTCGTTAAATTGTGGTTAAATGGAACAACTGCATTTGGCGTTCTAGTTGGTTTGGGGCCTACTAACAGTGTCTGCCGCTCCTTGCTGTTCTCCTGGTTTCCTGTCCTGAAATTCCGTTTTCAGGTGCTCGTTAAGTAGTTGTTAATGTTAGACTGCATTTGGCCTACTAGTTGGGTTGGGGCCTACTATCGGTGTCTGCCACTCCTTGCTGTTCTCCTCCACTGAACAAAGCTGTGCTGCCTGTTTACTACGGTTGCCAATTTTGAACTGCATTTCGACTACTTACTGATTTGGGCCTACTCTCTGTGTCAGCCTCTCATTCCAGTTGTCCTCCACTGCAATGCCCCCTGGAAATTCCTGTGTTACCAATTTTGAACTGCATTTAGCCAACTTTATTCTTTGGGCCTATATCTGTGTTTCCTCCTCATCCTGCCCATTGCCCAGCCAGTGATAGATGAGTCTGCTGGTACATTGACCCATAACGCAACATTCCCCGTGCACGCTACACAACAACATTGTGACTCTGCTGAAAGTCAGGTTGCTCTTCCCGCATACCATACCACCTTACACGGGGACAAAGAGGAAGGTGCAGATGAAAGTGCAGGTTCCTTCATCAGGTGGGGGGAGGAATACTAGTTGGCGACGTCACTGGCACAGGGCCTCTCATAGTACGCAAAAGTGTTGCTGCCGGTGGGAGGCGCCCCCGCCGTGCAAACACACCGCTGTACTTTGAGGGGCCCTGTGCCAGTGCCAATGCCAACGAGTGGGCCCCCCCTGCTTGCTCAGGTTCACAGCACTTGCAAAGTTGAAATACTTACCTCTCCCTGCTCCACTGCCGTGACGTGGTCCAGATTTCCTGGGCCCACTAATTACTTGAACCAGCCCTACCCACCACAACTTTAGCCAAATGACCCCCAATTTCAAATGCCTTCCAATTATTATAAGGTAAATTACGCTTGACAAGCTTCATTAAGAATAATGGATGGTTTTGACATTAAAATGGGCACTCTAGGTGTTTTCCTGGCCCCCACTCACTGCCGACTATGCTGCCCCATTGACTTGCATTGGGTTTCGTGTTTCGGTCGATCCCGACTTTACGTCATAATCGGCCGATTTCACTCGACCCGACTTTTGAGATAGTCGGGTTTCGCGAAACCCGGCTCGACTCTAAAAAGGTCAAGGTCGCTCAACTCTAGTGTGGATTATGCAAAAAAAATGGTGATATGAGATGGTTTACTGTATGTAAACCATGTCTCATATCATGTCGGGTTTAGGAAGGAGAAAGCAAAAGCCGGTAATTGAATTACCGGCTTTTTGCTATCTCGCGCTGTGTGAAGGAATAATATATATATATATATATATATATATATATATATATATATATATATGTGTCTACTGACAAATATATATCTACTATATAAAGCTGAATGTGTGTATGTGTGTGTGTATGTGTGTGTGTGTGTATGTACGGGATTGGCATCTGCACCGTCGCAGCTACAGCCACAAAATTTTGCACAGTCACACGTCTGGACCCCGAGAGCGTCATAGGCTACGTTGTGAGGCGAAATTTTAACCCCGCGCGTTCCAATTCACCAAACAATTTTGCCCCTATCTACATAATGGGGAAAAAAGTGAAAGGAAAAGTGTTGGAGGCGTCGCAGCTACAGAAACAAAATTTTGCACAGTCACACGTCTGGACCCTGAGAGCGTCATAGGCTACGTTGTGAGGTGAAATTTTAACCCCGCGCTTTCCAATTCACCAAACAATTTTGCCCCTATCTACATAATGGGGAAAAGTGAAATGAAAAGTGTTGGAGGAGTCGCAGCTACAGCCACAAAATTTTGCACAGTCACACGTCTGGACCCTGAGAGCATCATAGGCTATGTTGTGAGGTGAAATTTTAACCCTGCGCTTTCCAATTCACAAAACAATTTTGCCCCTATCTACATAATGGGGAAAAAGGTGAAAGGAAAAGTGTTGGAGGCGTCGAAGCTACAGCCACAAAATTTTGCACAGTCACACGTCTGGACCCCGAGAGCGTCATAGGCTACGTTGTGAGGTGAAATTTTAACCCCGCGCTTTCCAATTCACCAAACAATTTTGCCCCTATCTACATAATGGGGAAAAAGTGAAATGAAAAGTGTTGGTGGCGTCGCAGCTACAGCCACAAAATTTTGCACAGTCACACGTCTGGACCCTGAGAGCGTCATAGGCTACGTTGCGAGGTGAAATTTTAACCCCGCGCGTTCCAATTCACCAAACAATTTTGCCCCTATCTACATAATGGGGAAAAAAGTGAAAGGAAAAGTGTTGGAAGCGTCGCAGCTACAGCAACAAAATTTTGCACAGTCACACGTCTGGACCCTGAGAGCGTCATAGGCTATGTTGTGAGGTGAAATTTTAACCCCGCGCTTTCCAATTCACCAAACAATTTTGCCCCTATCTACATAATGGGGAAAAAGGTGAAAGGAAAAGTGTTGGAGGCGTCGAAGCTACAGCCACAAAATTTTGCACAGTCACACGTCTGGACCCCGAGAGCGTCATAGGCTACGTTGTGAGGCGACATTTTAACCCCGCGCATTCCAATTCACCAAACAATTTTGCCCCTATCTACATAATGGGGAAAAAAGTGAAAGGAAAAGTGTTGGAGGCGTCGCAGCTACAGAAACAAAATTTTGCACAGTCGCACGTCTGGACCCTGAGAGCGTCATAGGCTACGTTGTGAGGTGAAATTTTAACCCCGCGCTTTCCAATTCACCAAACTATTTTTTCCCTATCTACATAATGGGGAAAAGTGAAAGGAAAAGTGTTGGAGGCAAATTGACAGCTGCCAGATGTGAACAAGGGGGACTTAAAGAATGAGAGCGATGGCGCCAAAGAGTATATACCGATCAGTTGCTAAGGTGGGGCCCCGACATGAGATACTCACCACACATGGGGATATGAACACACACACAAAAAGCGCCACACACTACCACGTGCTTGAACACATATACCACCCTCAGCACACATTTCACCACACATACACCAACCTCGCCACATAAAAGTCGAAACACAAAAGTCGCCGCTCAAAACTCACCACGAGCAAAACTCGCCACATGCAAAAACTAGGCTCACGCAAAACTCGCCACAAGTGCAAAACTCACCTCATGGAAAACTCGCCACATGCAAAACTTGCACACGCGGAAAAATTGCCACATGCACAAAATTTGCAACACATGCAAAAGTTGCCTCACACAAAACTTGCACGTACTCAAAAGGCACCAGACATAAAACTCACCACGTGCAAAACTCGCCATGCGCAAAACTTGCTGCACACAACTTGCTACACTAACCTGTCACATGCAACTCGACACACAAAAAGTTGCTACACGCATGTTGCCACACAAAACTCATCTCACAAAAGTCGCTACATGCATGTCGCCACACACAACTCAACACACACAACTTGACAGACGAAACTCGCCCTAAAACACACACAAGTCTGGTATTAGCCTTCAAAAATAAAAATCTGATTAATAAGCAGACAAACTACAAGAGCAACAAATGTACCATATAGGAAATACAGCAGCTGTCAGTCACATGACCTGTCTATTATGTGTATGTGTGAGCTAATATATACTGCCAGGGGGAGGGCTTCCTGTTGGCTGGGGATTTATCAGGCTGCCAATTTATCTTACAAATACTGAGGTAAAAATACTGAGCAAATAACGTGTTAACGAGGTCTAATACAGGAGATCACACAGGTATATACTATATACAGGGGAGATGACACACAGATATATACTATATACAGGAGAGATGACACACAGGTATATATTATATAGAGGAGGAGATGACATACAGGTACATACTATATACAGGAGGAGATGACATACAGGTATATACTATATACAGGAGGAGATGACACACAGGTATATACTATATACAGGAGCAGATTACCTACAGGTATATACTATATACAGGAGGAGATGACATACAGGTATATGCTATATATAGAAGATGACATACAGGTATATACTATATACAGGAGGAGATGACACACATATATATACTATATACAGGGGAGATGACACACAGGTATATATTATATACAGGAGGAGATGACATACAGGTATATACTATATATAGAAGGAGATGACATACAGGTATATACTATATATAGGAGGAGAGGACATACAGGTATATACTATATATAGGAGGAGATGACATACAGGTATTTACTATATACAGGGGAGATGACACAGCAGGTATATACTATATACAGGGGAGATGACATACAGGTATATACTATATACAGGAGATGACATACAGGTGTATACTATATATAAGGGAGATGACAAACATGTATATACTGAGGTGAAAATGAGAGGTGTGAGGTGAAAATGAAAAGGTGTGAGTGCAAAATGAGAGGAGTGAGGGAAAATAGTGTAGTGATCGGAAAATGACAGATGTGAGGTCGAAATGACAAGTGTTAGGCGGGAATGAGGAGTGAGGGAGAAAATGAGAGGTCTGAGGTAGAAAATGAGAGATGTGAGGGGGGAAAATAAAGATGTGATTGGGAAAATGAGAGGAGTGATGGGAAAATAAGAGAAGTGACGTGCTATAACTAACCACAGATATTTACTATGCCCAGGCAACGCCGGGCTTTTCAGCTAGTATATATATATAGACAGTATATATGTTTTTATTTTTTTTTTAACACATGGATCCCTTGTATAGGCGTATGTCGGTTTGGCAAGCCTGCGATAAAAACACGCAGTACGGCTGCCATACGGATTATATACGGAGGATGCCATGCGCAAAAAACGGTGACACACCCTGCCTACGGAGGAGCTACGGACCACTATTTTCGGGACTTTTCAGCGTATTACGGCCGTAATTTACGGACCGTATTTGCATACGCTGAGTGTGACGCCGGCCTAACACTTCTGTTCTGCTGCCCCCTGCTGCTCGTGTGAGAACGATCACGGGTGCTGTGTGCTGGGAATGCCTGAAGCAAACGGTCAACAAGAGTTGATTGTTTGGTTGCTAATATTAGTTCCAAGTTCTCATGTGGCATAATATTTTGCAATTTGCCTTTATAGCTAGGATCAAGGAGGCAGGCCAACCAGTAATCGTCATCGTTCATCATTTTAGTAATGCGTGTGTCCCTTTTGAGGATACATAAGGCATAATCCGCCATGTGGGCCAAACTTCCAGTTGTCAAATCAGCGGTTGTGCTTGGTTGAGGGGCAGTTTCAGGCAAATCTACGTCACTTGTGTCCCTCAAAAAACCAGAACCCGGCCTTGCCACGCCACCAATTTCCAGTGGCCCCGGAAAAGCTTTCTCATTAAAAATATACTCATCCCCATCATCCTCCTCGTCCTCCTCCTCTTCGCCCGCTACCTCGTCCTGTACACTGCCCTGACCAGACAATGGCTGACTGTCATCAAGGCTTTCCTGTTCCTCTGCTGCAGACGCCTGATTTTTTATGTGCGTCAAACTTTGCATCAGCAGACACATTAGGGGGATGCTCATGCTTATTATGGCGTTGTCTGCACTAACCAGCCGTGTGCATTCCTCAAAACACTGAAGGACTTGACACATGTCTTGAATCTTCGACCACTGCACACCTGACAACTCCATGTCTGCCATCCTACTGCCTGCCCGTGTATGCGTATCCTCCCACAAAAACATTACAGCCCGCCTCTGTTCGCACAGTCTCTGAAGCATGTGCAGTGTTGAGTTTCACCTTGTTGCAACGTCTATGATTAGGCGATGCTGGGGAAGGTTCAAAGACCGCTGATAGGTCTGCATACGGCTGGAGTGTACGGGCGAACGGCGGATATGTGAGCAAAGTCCGCGCACTTTGAGGAGCAGGTCGGATAACCCCGGACAAGTTTTCAGGAAGCACTGCACCACCAGGTTTAAGGTGTGAGCCAGGCAAGGAATGTGTTTCAGTTAGGAAAGGGAGATGGCAGCCATGAAATTCCTTCCATTATCACTCACTACCTTGCCTGCCTCAAGATCTACTGTGCCCAGCCACGACTGCGTTTCTTTCTGCAAGAACTCGGACAGAACTTCCGCGGTGTGTCTGTTGTCGCCCAAACACTTCATAGCCAATACAGCCTGCTGACGCTTGCCAGTAGCTGCCTCATAATGGGACAACTGGTGTGCAACAGTGGCAGCTGCGGATGGAGTGATTGGGCGACTGCGATCTGTGGACGAGCTCTCGCTTCTGCAGGAGGACGAGGAGGAGGAGGAGGGGGTGCGAACGCCTACAGCCAACTGTTTCCTAGACCGTGGGCTAGGCAGAACTGTCCCGAAATTGCTGTCCCCTGTGGACCCTGCATCCACCACATTCACCCAGTGTGCCGTGATGGACACGTAACGTCCCTGGCCATGCCTACTGGTCCATGCATCTGTTGTCAGGTGCACCTTTGTACTCACAGATTGCTTGAGTGCATGGACGATGCGCTCTTTAACATGCTGGTGGAGGGCTGGGATGGCTTTTCTCAAAAAGAAGTGTCGACTGGGTAGCTCGTAGCGTGGTACAGCGTAGTCCATCAGGGCTTTGAAAGCTTCACTTTCAACTAACCGGTAGGGCATCATCTCTAACGAGATTAGTCTAGCTATGTGGGCGTTCAAACCCTGTGTACGCGGATGCGAGGATAAGTACTTCCTTTTTCTAACCAGAGTCTCATGTAGGGTGAGCTGGACTGGAGAGCTGGAGATCGTGGAACTAGCGGGTGTGCCGGTGGACATGGCAGACTGAGAGACGGTTGGAGACGGTATTGTTTCCACCTGTGCCCTAGATGCAGTGTTTCCTACTACGAAACTGGTGATTCCCTGACCCTGACTGCTTTGGCCTGGCAAAGAAACCTGCACAGATACTGCAGGTGGTGCGGAAAATGGTGGCCTTACAGTGACGGCAGGGATGTAGCGTTGGTGAGTAGCTTCATTGGCCGAGGGTGCTACAACCTTAAGGGACGTTTGGTAGTTAGTCCAGGCTTGCAAATGCATGGTGGTTAAATGTCTATGCATGCAACTTGTATTCAGACTTTTCAGATTCTGACCTCTGCTTAACGTAGTTGAACATTTTTGACAGATGACTTTGTGCGGATCAATTGGATGTTGTTTAAAAAAATGCCAGACTGCACTCTTTCGAGCCTCGGATCCCTTTTCAGCCATTGCAGACTGAGCTTTAACCGGATGGACACGCTGTCCTCCAACAGTTTTTGGCTTTGCCACGCGTTTTGTCCCATCTACGGGCTCGGCAGATGGAACCTGTTGCGATGTTGATGCCTGCTGCGGCCCCTCCTCCTCCGCTTCAGAACTACTGCCGCCTGCACCCTGTTCCCCCAATGGCTGCCAATCGGGGTCAACAACTGGGTCATCTATAACCTCCTCTTCTAGCTCGTGCGCAACTTCGTCTGTGTCACCGTGTAAGTCGGTGGTAGAGCGTTCGTGACGGGGCAACATAGTCTCATCAGGGTCTGATTCTGGATCAGTACCCTGCGAGGGCAATGTTGTGGTCTGAGTCAAAGGACCAGCATAGTAGTCTGGCTGTGGCTGTGCATCAGTGCACTCCATGTCAGATTCAACTTGTAATGGGCATGGCCTGTTAACTGCTTCACTTTCTAAGCCAGGGACGGTATGTGTAAATAGCTCCATTGAGTAACCCGTTGTGTCGCCTGCTGCATCCTTCTCTGTTGTTGTTTTTGCTGAAGAGGACAAGGAAGCGACTTGTCCCTGACTGTGAACATCCACTAACGATGCGCTGCTTTTACATTTACCAGTTTCAAAAGAGGAGGCAAAAGAGCTAGAGGCTGAGTCAGCAAGGTAAGCCAAAACTTGCTCTTGCTGCTCCGGCTTTAAAAGCGGTTTTCCTACTCCCAGAAAAGGGAGCGTTCGAGGCCTTCTGTAGCCAGACGACGAACCTGGCTCCACAGCTCCAGGCTTAGGTGCAATATTTTTTTTCCCACGACCACCTGATGCTCCACTACCACTACCATCATTACCAGCTGACAATGAACGCCCACGGCCACGACCTCTTCCACCAGACTTCCTCATTGTTTTAAAAACGTAACCAAAGTAACGGTATTTGTTGCTGTCAAACAACTTACACGGTGAGCTATAACTTCAGTATGATTTATATATCCCTTTACAGGTTGGTGAGACCACAAGGAAAATCAGGCACAATGTTACACACTCTGTTTTCGGTGGCACCAAATGAGAGAGATGCCACACACGCAGGACTGTCACTCAAGCAGAAATGTCAATATTGATCTCCCACTTTTTTTTTTATTTGTTCAGGGAGGATTTAGAAACACAATAAAAAAAAAATAGGCTTTCTATGGCCCACTATTTGAGAGAGAGAGATGGCACACCCAGGAGTCAAGACTGGCACACAAGCAGAAAGGGCAATATTAATCTCCCACAGATTTTTTTTTTTTCAGGGAGACTTTAGAAACAAAATAAAATAAAATGATTTTTTCAGGAAGAATTTAGAAACCAAATAAAATAAAATGATTTTTTAAGGGAGAATTTAGAAACCAAATAAAAAAAAAAATAGCCTTTCTATGGCCCAGTGCCCACTATTTGAGAGAGAGAGATGGCACACCCAGGAGTCAAGACTGGCACACAAGCAGAAAGGGCAATATTAATCTCCCACTGATTTCTTTTTGATTTTTTCAGGGAGAATTTAGAAACACAATAAAAAAAAAAATAGGCTTTCTATGGCCCACTATTTGAGAGAGAGAGATGGCACACCCAGGAGTCAGGAGTGGCACACAAGCAGAAAGGGCAATATTAATCTCCCACTGATTTCTTTTTGATTTTTTCAGGGAGAATTTAGAAACACAGCGCTGAGGAAAAAAAAATGTAGCTTCCACTGTCCCTGCAAACAAAAGGTGGTGTTGGACAGTGGAAATCGCTACAGCACAAGCGGTTTGGTGGTTAATGGACCCTGCCTAATGCTATCCCTGCTTCTGACGAAGCGGCAGCAACCTCTCCCTAGACTCAGATCAGCAGCAGTAAGATGGCGGTCGACGGGAACGCCCCTTTATAGCCCCTGTGACGCCGCAGACAGCAAGCCAATCACTGCAATGCCCTTCTCTAAGATGGTGGGGACCAGGACCTATGTCATCACGCTGCCCACACTCTGCGTCCACCTTCATTGGCTGAGAAATGGCGCTTTTCGCGTCATTGAAACGCGACTTTGGCGCGAAAGTCGCGTACCGCATGGCCGACCCCACACAGGGGTCGGGTCGGGTTTTATGAAACCCGACTTTGCCAAAAGTCGGCGACTTTTAAAAATGAACGATCCGTTTCGCTCAACCCTAAAGATGAGTATGTACCTGATGGAGCAGCCAAGCAGCCAGAACACTTTACTCAACATCAGAGACCTTTCATTGTCAAAAGATAAAGCTGATCTTCTTGCATCTAGGTGGAAACAGAAGAATCTTCTTCATGATGATGTCAAAGTTTGTTATTACCGAAACAGAAGTAACACTTTAACACAATTTTTCACAGTTGATTGACCAATGGTGTACTGCAACAATGTGAATGGCCTATTTGAAGAACTGAATAAAGAGTATTTTGTTGCAGATTGGCGATTGTTTGTTTACTCATCCCAGAGAAGTTTGGTTTGAAAGCAGTGTTGCTTCACAATGAAAATATGAAACGATCAATCCCTATTCCTCACTCATGTCATCTAAAGGAAAGTTATGAAAATCTGTCAGTTGTTTTGGATGCTATACAATATAAGCATCACCAATGGAATATCTGTTGAGATTTGAAAGTGATTGTCTGCTAATGGGAATGCAAGGAGGTTTCACAAAATATCGTTGCTTCTTGTGTTTCTGGGCCATTAGAAATACAGTAGAGCACTATGTTCATCGTGATTGGAGACAGAGAAACATCTATGCTCCAGGTAGAGACAATATTCACCATAATCCTTTAGCTGCTCCAACAAAAATCTTTCTTCCTCCACTACATATAAATTTGGGATTGATTAAAAACTTTGAAAGCCATGGTAAAGAAATTCACAAGGGTTCCAGTACATTTTACAGAAATTCTCCAGCATTTTATCAGCAAAACTGAAGGAAGGGGTATTTGTTGATCCTCAGATCAGAGAGCTTATGAGAGATGATGTGTTTGAAGGAACTCTAACTGATAAGGAATTGAGATCTTGGAATCAAGTGGATCTGTGAAAACTTGTTAGGAAAAAAAAATCTCCAGAATATGTTGAAGGTGTTGAGGAACTGCTACATATATACCAATGTCTTAGATGTTGCATTTCTCTGAAAATTCACTATTTGCATTCACATTTCGATTTCTTCCCTTAAAAATCTTAGGGATGTAAGCGATGATCAAGATGAGCGGTTTCACCAGGACATTAAAGGGAACCTGTCACCTGAATTTGGCGAGACCGGTTTTCGGTAATATGGGCGGAGTTTTCAGGTGTTTGATTCACCCTTTCCTTACCCGCTGGCTGCATGCTGGCTGCAATATTGGATTGAAGTTCATTCTCTGTCCTCCGTAGTACACGCCTGCGCAAGGCAAGATTGGAATGACTCAATGATGGCAGATTACTGTTGGATGTTATGTAGGGACAACTCTGAAAAATCGTATCAACGACAGTCTAATGTCAAGCACTTTTAATTTATGCTTTTGGTTTCTATTTTGCATGGGAAATTATTTTGGTTCAATAAAAACTGTTTTGTAAGGTGAAGCATTTTTTTCTGATATGTAGATTACTGTTTGCTTAATGTCACTGGTATATTTCCTATATCTTATAATAATTATGCTGCTGCATGGAAACTATACATGCTACAGAAAACAAACTATATACATTTGTGAAATCAGGACATAAAGATGATTCAGAAAAGTACAAAGTCACCTGCGATGATTACAAAAAATACTTTTTTTGTAGACCTACGTAATTGATATGGTAGCAGTCCACCACGCTCACATAATATATATTGCAGCAGAGCCCCAGACTCTGATAATATACATAGCAACAAACCCTCAGCAACCCTAATAATACACATTGCTGCAGACTTCCCCAGCCCATCATGAGATACATAGCTGCAGCCCCCACAAGAATATACATTTCTGCAGACCCTCATAATATTAACCCTCTATCCAGCCCACCACAGTGCACAGTACATACCATGACAGCTGTCACTACGAAAAACTACAAGATTATCTTGTTTTTCACACTGAGTGCATTATTTTTTCAACTGGCTAACAAGGTACCAAACCCATTTTTTCCTTTTAGCTCTCACTACCTGACACTACACATCCATTTTACAATTAATTTTCTGTCCAGGATTTCCTTGTGCAGCAGGAGTGAAGCCATGAAACATAGCACAGGAGAGGGTAGTGGAGCCTGCATTTCTTCTCCACACAGGGCGTGGATTGCAGAGATAGAGACAGTCGGTAATCCCCTTCAGCCAGCAGCTCCGTGACAGGACGTGGCCACACACAGCCTGCAAAGTCAGCACCTCTGATGCGGCCAGGTAGTAAAACTGAAAGGTACTGTGCCACCCGGCAGCAGACGGGCCTAAACAGCTGCTCAGCCTCTAGCATAGGGGGCATTTGACCTCCTGCCCACTGACCAGCCTGCTCCTGGTGACGAGCAAAAGGGTAACAATAATTTGAACTTTTAAACTTCAGGCTCCATATCTCACCAACCACTACTGCATTCAACGTGAGACTACCATCATTTTATAGACAATTATCTTGACTATCTCATACAAAAATTTGCCTTGCAAATATTTAGCATATGATTAGTTATGCAGATTCTTGTCAGGTCATTGCATTGTTACTGTTTTGCACCTGAAAATCTAAATTTTAGTTTGTATTATTTTGTCAGTGTTTTGTAAATCCACCTTTTGCTTTAAACACTGCCTGAATACTTAAGGGCATGCTCTCGGTCAGATTCAAATATTTCTCAACCAAAATCTGATCCAGGGTCTCTTCTACACAGTTGGTACATACTGATCTTCTCGCTTGGGTATGTATACAGCTTTTTCTTCAATTCTACCCACAAGAATGTTTGATTAGGTTGAGGTCTGGGGACTGTATGGGCCAATCCAGCACCTCTACTTCATTGCTATTGAACCATTTCTTCACCAATCTCAACATATGCTTTGGGTCGTTGTCCTGCTGGAACACCATGTCATCCTTTTCATACCCATAGTACTCAAGTGTACAAAGCAACTCATCTTGTAGGATACTCACATATAGCTCAACATTGAGACTACCATCGATCCTGGTCAAGTATCCAACTCCTTTGGCTTTATTTTTCTGAGCTGCTCTGTCATTTCAGAGAAATCATAGTTTAGAGATCTGGCCAAGAGAGATGAGATGAATCTGATGAGGCTTCTCACTTTCTGTATTTACAAAGGGAGAGACTTGTCAATTAACTGAAGTGAGGCAGGGAGAAGCTGCATAAGATTTATTTAGTCTAAACATCTGTTTGCAGCTTGAAAGTATCCTCATCTTGGAATGCTTGACATGTCACTCTCCGCAAGGAGAAACGATACCCCTTGGATCACGGTCAGATGTCTCTCACACAGCCAAACCAGATCTCATTCATTGCACTGACGATGGGGCAGTACCCTGAAACACTGTGTCTGCAAATTGAGATTCTGGTTTTGGCTTTTATCCTCAGTCATGTGACAAGGCTCGTTAAAGGGTTGGCATTAACTTCTAGGATTTCTACCTATAGGTGGCACTAGAGTTCTAGTCCTTTTCCTCTCTGCATAGTCTAAACGTCTGTGTGTGTCAGACAAATATATATCAGGCTGAAATCCAGCAACCAGTCTCTGATTCACACTGCCTGTAGTTTGGGCAGCTTGAATCAGGAGACAGGTTCCCGTTAACTTTTTGAAGACTAGTAGCAAATAGCCACAAAACCAATAAATTTCCAAACTGTATGCATAACAAATTGCATAGTGACACCCTTAAAGAATGGTCCCATGCTGAATACCTTAAAGGGAACCTGACAGGTGATACATGATGCCCAAACTGTAGGCATCATGTTTCAGCCTCTGGCTGTATGATTACAGTCATACGTTTGACACTGAAACACTGCAGCTGCCAGAGACCAGGCAGGCTGTGCACCAGTCATACAGGTGGGTCCCTGGTGGCTTCTTTCCGATCTTTGACAGTGACTGACAAGTCTCTGTCTATGCACGCATAGACAGGGGAGAAGCTGCCCTGGACCCGCGTGTCCCACTAGTGCCCAGTGTGGCTCAGTTCCTTGCAGCTATTAAAAGTATGTTACTCTCTAAATCACTGCAGTGTTTCAGAGTTGAACATGCATGGCTGTGATCATACAGCCAGCGGCTGATACATTTTGTCCACATTTTGGTTAGCATGTATCAGCTGTCAGTTTCACATTAATAACAAGTGTACAAAGACTACATAGACTTCTCCTTAGGTACATTTCAGTGCATGATACTACTTTCAAGAGAACCTGTCAGCATGATTTTGTAATGTAAAGACATGGCTGTAATGGCGCTGTAACAGTGATTAATTGATTCTTTTGGTGAAGAAATCAGCTTTGTTCTTCTTTAATCACCATTTGAAGTTTTCTGCTAATTAGATTTCGGTGCACAGGGACTGTATACGGGTCTTCTCCTTGTCTGAGATTCCCCGGCCCCTCTGCCAGTCTCGGGTCATTTACTGACCTGCCTCCTTTGTTTGAAATCTCAGCAAAATATTTAGATTTGAGAGTCCTCAGTAGTTGATACCTTTTAATGGCTAACTGAAAAGATGGTAAGAAATTGCAAGCTTTCGAGACTACTCAGGTCTCTTCATCAGACATATTTTTCTATCTACTGGCTAACACAGTACAAAGATATATATCTTTCCTGTATGAAATCTCAGCAGTAATCTGTAATTCAAAAGCTGGAGGCAGGTGGAGGGGCGAGAATCACAGACAGGGAGGAGAAAACCCCGTGTACTGAACTGCCTCTGTGCACCGAAATCTTATTAACAGAAAACTTCAAATGCTGATTAAACATGAACCACAAAGTGGATTTCTTCATCAAAGATATCACTTTAATCCAGGACCGGACTGGCCATCGGGCACTTCTGGCAAATGCCAGAGGGGTTGGTGCCAGGAATGGGCTGCTGCCACTATCAGCGGCGCCAGGGCTGACTCCTCCCACCAGTGCCAACTCACCCCCCGATCACCGGCCCCGCATTCAACTATACCAGCGTCTATGACGCCGGTACAGTTGAATGCAATTATGGAGGAGAGAGTGTCCGCTGTCGCTCCCTCTCCCATCATTCCCCACTCTGCTTCACGCTGACACTGCGGGTGCGTGATGACGTCATATCATCGTGCACCTGCTCTGTGGCAGGGCAGACTGCAGCTGCTGAGACTGGAGCCAGGAGCAGTGCGAGGCACGAGGGGAGGTGAGGAAAGTGTTGCTTTTTTTAATATATCAATGAGCAATAACTGGATTGTGGGGAAATTGGGGGGGGCTGTATTACATTCTATGGGGGCTGTGCTGTATTGCATTCTATGAGGGCTGTGCTGTATTACATTTAATGGCGGCTGCATTACATTCTAAGAGTGCTGGCTGCATTACATTCTATGGGGGCTGGCTGCATTACATTCTATTGGGGGGGCTTTATTACATTCTATGGGGGCTGGCTGCATTACATTCTATGAGGGCTGTGCTGTATTACATTCTATGGGGGCTGGGCTGTATTACATTCTATGGGGGCTGGGCTGTATTATTCTATGGGGGCTGTGCTGATTTACATTCTATGGGGGGGCTGTATTACATTCTATGGGGGGGCTGTATTAAATTCTATGGGGGGCTACATTATATTCCATGGGGGTTGTATTATATTATGTGGGGGAGGTGGGCTGTATTACATTATATGGGCTGCTGTATTATATTCTATGTGGGGCTGTATTATATTCTATAGGGGGCTGTATTACATTCTATGGGGGGCTGTATTACATTCTCTGGGGGTTACATTATATTCTAATGGGGGCTGTATTATATTCTATGAGGGGTGATTGCATCTTACCCTATGAGGGGGCTACATTATATTCTATGGAGAGCTACATTATACTATAAGAGGAGGGCTGCATTGTATTCTATGGACGGGCTACATTATATTCTATGGGGTGCTGCATTATGCTCTATGAAGGGGCTGCATTATATTCTCTGGGGGTTACATTATACTCAGGGGGCTACAATATATTCTGTGGGGTGGCTGCATTATACTCTGGAGGGGCATCATTATACTATATATGGGCTGCATTATACTGTATTGAGGACTATGGGGAATACATTATACTATATGAAGAACTATGCGGTGAATTATACTATAGGAAGTGAATTGTACTACATGGATGACAATGGCAGTGCATTATACTATATGGAGCACTATGAGGAGTGTATTATACTATTTGGAGGACTGTGGCAGTACATTATATTATATGGAGGATTGAAGAGTGTATTATACTATATGGAGTACTGAGCAGTGTATTTTAATATATGGAGGACTATGAGGAGTGTATTATACTTATATGGAGGACTGAGGAGTGTATTATACTATATGGAGGACTGAGGTGCACATTATAATATATGGAGGACTATGGGGTGTATTATACTAAACAAGCTAAATGCTGCCTATTCCTCGAGTGATTGGATTGTTTATGTGGGAACAGAAATCCTTGTTCTCAGCAGCACATCGCCGGTGTAAATTGTAGATGTGCTGCTGATAACATGATAATGTATGGGGACAGATTGATCTAATTGTGATTGTTCTGTTACCTTTATTCTTTCTCAGTTGGTGTAAAGAGGCCGGGAAACAAGCGAACGACTTCAGTATTGTCGATAACACTCGTTTAGCGAGTTTAGTGAGATCAGTGCATGTAAATACAGCAGAAATGCTTTGCAGGGAGATGAGGCAAGGATGATGACAGTTGTAGTTAGCACCCGACGCCTGGGAATAGCGCTAACTCTACTGCTTTTCGCAGCCGCCAAAGCATTTAATTCTGGTATGTGTAATGATTTTTAGGGTTGATGTCAGCTGCATAATGTCAGCTGCTATCAATCCCTCGTGTAAGTAATGAAGAGGTGTCTATCAGACACCCCACTACTAGCCCAGACCTGGCGAGACTCAGCGACTCTGAAGAGCAGTGATGGTAGTAACAATACCGCTCTTCACAGTTGCCGAGCTCAGCACAAGACCCGGAATATCTGAAGAGCAGTGACGTTACTGATGTCACCGCTTTTCAGAGTCACTGGGTCTCGTACTGCGCAGCGGAACCAAAAGTGGCTGTAGGCAAAGTTTATGGAGCATTAGAATGAGGTTCCATAGCCTTTGGTCATCTCATCCCTTCATTATCTACGAGATCCAGTTATGTAGGTAAAGTAGCGGCTTTTCTTGGTACTGCAACTGTAAGGAGGTTGATTTCCCTGCTCCTTGCCTGGAACCACTTAGTCAGACAGCTGGGTTGTTGGGGGGAAGACTTTCTGCCCTGGACAGAGGGGACCAGGTGACTGCTGGGAGGAGAGAGGAAGAGAGAGGGGTGTGGTCAGAAAAGAGGGGGAGAGCAAAGAGAGGGCAGCGCGCCAAAGAGAGGACAGGCTGCAGCGCTGTGCTCCCCTAAAGGTAGTGCTCCCCGTGAGCGCACTGAGGCTGAGATACCCACCATAGTGAAGGCTGGATGTGAGAGTGTGGACTTGGCAGCCTCCGTAATCCAAAAAGACGCATCTCCTGACAGTGACCTGAGCAGCCCCGGTGACCGCAGTGACAAGCCAGAACCACTGAGTGTGACAACTTCACTGGAAGAAAAGCCTTAACCCCGGGGTCTCCAGTTCCCAAGAGACAGAGGAGAGACTTCAGGATGTCAAGCACTGCTGGTGACTGTACCTGCGTTGGAATAAGGACCCTCAAGTCAGGACCTCGCTGGATTGATAAGTTGCCAGAACATTTGTTAACCGTTTGCGATTCCGCTTAGCTGTTTACTGTTTGCTTTATCTCTATTAACCCCCTGTTTACTCCCTGCGAGGAGAATCTTACTCCTGTTAATAAATTCCTCTCAACAGTTGGTCTGTCTGTTTCATGGTGACATACTCAACCCTGCACTCTATTACACAGCTAAAAGCAATAAATAGGACTGAGCTGTAATGCTGGATACAGCTGTGATTATTAGGGTTGAGCGAAACGGGTCGTTCATTTTCAAAAGTCGCCGACTTTTGGCAAAGTCGGGTTTCATGAAACCCGATCCGACCCCTGTGCGGGGTTGGCCATGCGGTACGCGACTTTCGCGCCAAAGTCGCGTTTCAATGACGCGAAAAGCGCCATTTCTCAGCCAATGAAGGTAAACGCAGAGTGTGGGCAGTGTGATGACATAGGTCCTGGTCCCCACCATCTTAGAGAAGGGCATTGCAGTGATTGGCTTGCTGTCTGCGGCGTCACAGGGGCTATAAAGGGGCGTTCCCGCCGACCGCCATGTTACTGCTGCTGATCTGAGCTTAGGGAGAGGTTGCTGCCGCTTCGTCAGAAGCAGGGATAGCGTTAGGCAGGGTCCATTAACCACCAAACCGCTTGTGCTGTAGCGATTTCCACTGCCCAACACCACCTTCGGTGTGCAGGGACAGTGGAAGCTACATTTTTTTTTTTTTTCCCCTCAGCGCTGTAGCTCATTGGGCTGCCCTAGAAGGCTCCGTGATAGCTGCATTGCTGTGTGTACGCCGCTGTGCAAACCAACTGCTCTTTTCAAAGCACAAATCCTCTTGTTCCTTTCTTTCTGCACAGCTATCTTTTTGGTTTGTACACACTTTTTATTTAATTTGTGCATCAGTCCACTCCTTATTGCTGCCTGCCATACCTGGCTGAGATTACTGCAGGGAGATAGTAATTGAAGGACACTCCCTGTTTTTTTTTTTTTTGTGGGAGATTAAGATCGACATTTCTGCTAGAGTGCCATCCCTGTCTGTGTCATCTCTCACTCAGTGGGCCATAGAAAGCCTATTTATTTTTTTGCTTGATTTTGGTTCTAAAATCTACCTTAAAAAATCACTACATCAATCAGTGGGAGAAAAATATTGGCCTCAGGGCTTGTGTGCCACTCCTGACTCCTGTGTGCATCATCACTCACTCAGTGGGCCATAGAAAGCCCATTTTTTTTTTTTTTTTGCTTTATTTGGGTTCTAAATTCTACCTGAAAAAATCAATAAATCAATCAGTGGGAGATTAATATTGGCCTTTGGGCTTGTGTGCCAGTCCTAAGCGTGCCATCTCTCTCTCTCAGATAGTGGGCCATAGAAAGCCTATTTATTTATTTTTTTTTATATTGGGTTTATAAATTTTCCCTGGAAAAAAAAAAATAAAGTGGGAGATTAATATTGGCCTCTGGGCTTGTGTGCCAGTCCTGAGCGTGCCATCTCTCTCACAAATAGTGGGCCATAGAAAGCCTATTTATTTATTTTTTTTTTGGATTTATAAATTCTCCCTTAAAAAAAAAAAGGGAGATTAATATTGGCCTTTGGGCTTGTGTGCCAGTCCTAAGCGTGCCATCTCTCTCTGTCTCTCAGATAGTGGGCCATAGAAAGCCTATTTATTATTTTTTTTATTGGGTTTATAAATTTTCCCTGGAACAAAAAAAAAAAAGTGGGAGATAAATATTGGCCTCTGGGCTTGTGTGCCACTCCTGACTCCTGTGTGCGTCATCTCTCACTCAGTGGGCCATAGAAAGCCTTTTTTTGTTTTATTTGTTTTCTAAATTCTCCCTGAAAAAATCATTTTATTTTCTTTGGTTTCTAAATTCTTCCTGAAAAAATCATTTTATTCTATTTTTTTTTTTCCTAAAGTCTCCCTGAAAAAAAACAAAAAAAAACAAATCAGTGGGAGATTAATATTGCCCTTTCTGCTTGTGTGCCAGTCTTGACTCCTGGGTGTGCCATCTCTCTCTCTCTCTCTCCAATTGTGGGCCATAGAAAGCCTATTATTTTTTTAGCTTGATTTGGGTTCCAAAATCTACCTGAAAAAATCACTACATCAATCAGTGGGAGATAAATATTGGCCTCTGGGCTTGTGTGCCACTCCTGACTCCTGTGTGCGTCATCTCTCACTCAGTGGGCCATAGAAAGCCTTTTTTTGTTTTATTTGTTTTCTAAATTCTCCCTGAAAAAATCATTTTATTTTATTTGGTTTCTAAATTCTTCCTCAAAAAATCATTTTATTCTATTTTTTTTTTCCTAAAGTCTCCCTGAAAAAAAAAACAAAAAACAAATCAGTGGGAGATTAATATTGCCCTTTCTGCTTGTGTGCCAGTCTTGACTCCTGGGTGTGCCATCTCTCTCTCTCTCTCCAATTGTGGGCCATAGAAAGCCTATTATTTTTTTAGCTTGATTTGGGTTCCAAAATCTACCTGAAAAAATCACTACATCAATCAGTGGGAAATAAATATTGGCCTCTGGGCTTGTGTGCCACTCCTGACTCCTGTGTGCGTCATCTCTCACTCAGTGGGCAATAGAAAGCCTTTTTTTGTTTTATTTGTTTTCTAAATTCTCCCTGAAAAAATCATTTTATTTTATTTGGTTTCTAAATTCTTCCTGAAAAAATCATTTTATTCTATTTTTTTTTTTCCTAAAGTCTCCCTTAAAAAAAAAAAAAAATCAAATCAGTGGGAGATTAATATTTACATTTGTGCTTCAGTGACAGTCCTGCGTGTGTGGCATCTCTCTCATTTGTTGCCACCAACAACAGAGTGTGTAACATTGTGCCTGATTTTCGTTGTGGTCTCACTCACCTGTAAAGGGGTAGCTAAATCATACTGAAGTTATAGCTCACCGTGTAATTTGTGTGACAGCAACAAATACCGTTAGTTTGTTTACGTTTTTAAAACAATGAGGAAGTATGGTGGAAGAGGTCGTGGCCGGGGGCGTTCATTGTCAGCTGGTAATGAGGGTAGTGGTAGTGGTGGAGCATCAGGTGGTCGTGGGAAAAAAAATATTGCACCTAAGTCTGGAGCTGTGGAGCCAGGTTCGTCGTCTGGCTACACAAGGCCTCGAACGCTCCCTTTTCTGGGAGTAGGAAAACCGCTTTTAAAGCCGGAGCAGCAAGAGCAAGTTTTGGCTTATCTTGCTGACTCAGCCTCTAGCTCTTTTGCCTCCTCTCGTGAAACTGGTAAATGTCAAAGCAGCGCGTCGTTAGTGGATGTTCACGGTCAGGGACAAGTCGCTTCCTTGTCCTCTTCAGCAAAAACAACAACAGAGAAGAATGCAGCAGGCGACACAACGGGTTACTCCATGGAGCTCTTTACACATACCGTCCCTGGCTTAGAAAGTGAAGCAGTTAACAGTCCATGCCCATTACAAGTTGAATCTGACATGGAGTGCACTGATGCACAGCCACAGCCAGACTACTATGCTGGTCCTTTGACTCAGACCACAACATTGCCCTCGCAGGGTGCTGATCAAGAATCAGACCCTGATGAGACTATGTTGCCCCATTACGAACGCTATACCACCGACCGACACGGTGACACAGACGAAGTTGCACACGAGCTACAAGAAGAGGTAATAGATGACCCAGTTCTTGACCCCGATTGGCAGCCATTGGGGGAACAGGGTGCAGGCGGCAGCAGTTCTGAAGCGGAGGAGGAGGGGCCGCAGCAGGCATCAACATCGCAACAGGTTCCATCTGCCGGGCCCGTATCTTGCCCAAAACGCGTGGCAAAGCCAAAACCTGTTGGAGGACAGCGTGGCCATCCGGTTAAAGCTCAGTCTGCAATGCCTGAAAAGGTATCCGATGCAAGAAAGAGTGCAGTCTGGCATTTTTTTAAACAACATCCAATTGATCAGCGCAAAGTCATCTGTCAAAAATGTTCAACTACCTTAAGCAGAGGACAGAATCTGAAAAGTCTCAATACAAGTTGCATGCATAGACATTTAACCACCATGCATTTGCAAGCATGGACTAACTACCAAACGTCCCTTAAGGTTGTAGCACCCTCGGCCAATAAAGCTAGTCAGCAACGCAACATCCCTTCCGGCAGTGTAGGGCCACCATTTTCCGCACCGTCTGCAGTATCTGTGCAGGTTTCTTTGCCAGGCCAAAGCAGTCAGGGTCAGGGAATCACCAGTTTCGTAGTAGGAAACACTGCATCTAGGGCACCGGTGGCAACAATACCATCTCCCACCGTCTCTCAGTCTGCCATGTCCACCGGCACCCCCGCTAGTTCCACGATCTCCAGCTCTCCAGTCCAGCTCACCCTACATGAGACTATGGTTAGAAAAAGGAAGTACTTAGCCTCGCATCCGCGTACACAGGGTTTGAACGCACACATAGCTAGACTAATCTCGTTAGAGATGATGCCCTACCGGTTAGTTGAAAGCGAAGCTTTCAAAGCCCTGATGGACTATGCTGTACCACGCTACGAGCTACCCAGTCGACACTTTTTTTCTAGAAAAGCCATCCCAGCCCTCCACCAGCATGTTAAAGAGCGCATCGTCCATGCACTCAGGCAATCTGTGAGCACAAAGGTGCACCTGACAACAGATGCATGGACCAGTAGGCATGGCCAGGGACGTTACGTGTCCATCACGGCACACTGGGTAAATGTGGTGGATGCAGGGTCCACAGGGGACAGCAAGTTTGGGACAGTTCTGCCTAGCCCACGGTCTAGGAAACAATTGGCTGTAGCCGTTCGCACCCCCTCCTCCTCCTCTTCGTCCTCCTGCAGAAGCGAGAGCTCGTCCACAGACCGCAGACGCACAACCACTCCATCCGCAGCTGCCACTGTTGCACACCAGGTCTCCCATTATGGGGCAGCTACTGGCAAACGTCAGCAGGCTGTATTGGCTATGAAGTGTTTGGGCGACAACAGACACACCGCGGAAGTTCTGTCCGAGTTCTTGCAGAAAGAAACGCAGTCGTGGCTGGGCACTGTAGATCTTGAGGCAGGCAAGGTAGTGAGTGATAACGGAAGGAATTTCATGGCTGCCATCTCCCTTTCCCAACTGAAACACATTCCTTGCCTGGCTCACACCTTAAACCTGGTGGTGCAGTGCTTCCTGAAAAGTTATCCGGGGTTATCCGACCTGCTCCTCAAAGTGCGTGGACTTTGCTCACATATCCGCCGTTCGCCCGTACACTCCAGCCGTATGCAGACCTATCAGCGTTCTTTGAACCTTCCCCAGCATCGCCTAATCATAGACGTTGCAACAAGGTGGAACTCAACACTGCACATGCTTCAGAGACTGTGTGAACAGAGGCGGGCTGTTATGTTTTTGTGGGAGGATACACATACACGGGCAGGCAGTAGGATGGCAGACATGGAGTTGTCAGGTGTGCAGTGGTCGAAGATTCAAGACATGTGTCAAGTCCTTCCGTGTTTTGAGGAATGCACACGGCTGGTTAGTGCAGACAACGCCATAATAAGCATGAGCATCCCCCTAATGCGTCTGCTGATGCAAAGTTTGACGCACATAAAGGATCAGGCGTCTGCAGCTGAGGAAGAGGAAAGCCTTGATGACAGTCAGCCATTGTCTGGCCAGGGCAGTGTACAGGACGAGGTAGCGGGCGAAGAGGAGGAGGAGGACGAGGAGGATGATGGGGATGATTATATTTTTAATGAGGAAGCTATTCCGGGGCCACTGGAAATTGGTGGCGCGGCAAGGCCGGGTTCTGGTTTTTTGAGGGACACAAGTGACGTGGATTTGCCTGAAACTACCCCTCAACCAAGCACAACCGCAGATTTGAGAACTGGAACTTTGGCCCACATGGCGGATTATGCCTTACGTATCCTCAAAAGGGACACACGCATAACTAAAATGATGAATGATGACGATTACTGGTTGGCCTGCCTCCTTGATCCTCGCTATAAAGGCAAATTGCAAAATATAATGCCACATGAGAACTTGGAACTAATATTAGCAACCAAACAATCAACTCTTGTTGACCGTTTGCTTCTGGCATTCCCTGCACACAGCGCCCGTGATCGTTCTCACACGAGCTGCAGGGGCCAGCAGACCAGAGGAGTTAGAGGGGCAGAAATCAGAAGTGGCGTTGGCCAGAGGGGTTTTCTGACCAGGTTGTGGAGTGATTTTGCTATGACCGCAGACAGGACAGGTACTGCAGCATCAATTCAAAGTGACAGGAGACAACATTTGTCCAGTATGGTTACAAACTATTTTTCATCCCTTATCGATGTTCTCCCTCCACCGTCATTCCCATTTGATTACTGGGCATCAAAATTAGACACCTGGCCAGAATTGGCAAAATATGCATTGCAGGAGCTTGCTTGCCCGGCAGCTAGTGTCCTATCAGAAAGAGTATTCAGTGCTGCAGGTTCAATACTAACAGAAAAAAGGACTCGTCTGGCTACGCAAAATGTAGATGATCTAACCTTCATTAAAATGAACCACAACTGGATTTCAAAATCTTTTGCCCCACCTTGCCCGGCTGACACCTAGCTTTCCTATGAAAAGGTCTTGCCTGTGGACTATTCTGAATGCCTTTTCCAATCTCGTAATTTTCTGCACCTGATTGTCCAGCATACGACATGTTTACACCTCACTAAATGGCCAAACTCCCCACACGGGGCCGTGGTATTGACACTTGGCGACAGCACCCGTGAGAGTGCAGTTTGTCTGAAGAGGTGGGTGAGCCCGCTTTTGGTCGACGGCACTGCCACTGGGTCCCTCCTAGTACAATAAAGTGTCTCTGGCGGTGGTGGTGCGCACCCAACGTCAGACACACCGTTGTAATATGAGGGGCCCTGGGCCTGTACCGCCAACCACAAGACAGTTTCCCCCCACCCCAGCTAAAACAGTGCTCTACCACTTGCAAAATTATCTCACAGCTCCACCAATGTTTAGTCTATGCGCTGACATCCTTCAATGCCTGCCACTGACAATACCATTGTATTGACATTTTTGTTATGTTAGGCCTTCGATGCCTGTCTGTGGTCACTCCTTCCACTTGGCCTCCACTGACCACACCACTGCTGCCCGTGTACCCCTGGAACCAATTTAAAATTGCCTACAGCCATGTGTTATTATTTTAGGCCTTCGATGCCTGTCTGCGGTCACTCCTTCCACTAGGCCTCCACTGACCACACCACTGCTGCCCGTGTACCCCTGTAACCAATTTAAAATTGCCTACAGCCATGTGTTATTATTTTAGGCCTTCGATGCCTGTCTGCGGTGACTCCTTCCACTAGGCCTCAACTGACCACACCACTGCTGCCCGTGTACCCCTGGAACCAATTTAAAATTGCCTACAGCCATGTGTTATTATTTTAGGCCTTCGATGCCTGTCTGCGGTCACTCCTTCCACTAGGCCTCCACTGACCACACCACTGCTGCCCGTGTACCCCTGGAACCAATTTAAAATTGCCTACAGCCATGTATTATTATTTTAGGCCTTCGATGCCTGTCTGCGGTCACTCCTTCCACTAGGCCTCCACTGACCACACCACTGCTGCCCGTGTACCCCTGGAACCAATTTAAAATTGCCTACAGCCATGTGTTATTATTTTAGGCCTTCGATGCCTGTCTTCGGTCACTCCTTCCACTAGGCCTCCACTGACCACACCATTGCTGCCCGTGTACCCCTGGAACCAATTTAAAATTGCCTACAGCCATGTGTTATTATTTTAGGCCTTCGATGCCTGTCTGCGGTCACTCCTTCCACTAGGCCTCCACTGACCACACCACTGCTGCCCGTGTACCCCTGTAACCAATTTAAAATTGCCTACAGCCATGTGTTATTATTTTAGGCCTTCGATGCCTGTCTGCGGTGACTCCTTCCACTAGGCCTCCACTGACCACACCACTGCTGCCCGTGTACCCCTGGAACCAATTTAAAATTGCCTACAGCCATGTGTTATTATTTTAGGCCTTCGATGCCTGTCTGCGGTCACTCCTTCCACTAGGCCTCCACTGACCACACCACTGCTGCCCGTGTACCCCTGGAACCAATTTAAAATTGCCTACAGCCATGTGTTATTATTTTAGGCCTTCGATGCCTGTCTGCGGTCACTCCTTCCACTAGGCCTCCACTGACCACACCACTGCTGCCCGTGTACCCCTGGAACCAATTTAAAATTGCCTACAGCCATGTGTTATTATTTTAGGCCTTCGATGCCTGTCTGCGGTCACTCCTTCCACTAGGCCTCCACTGACCACACCACTGCTGCCCGTGTACCCCTGGAACCAATTTAAAATTGCCTACAGCCATGTGTTATTATTTTAGGCCTTCGATGCCTGTCTGCGGTCACTCCTTCCACTAGGCCTCCACTGACCACACCACTGCTGCCCATGTACCCCTGGAACCAATTTAAAATTGCCTCCAGCCATGTGTTATTATTTTAGGCCTTCGATGCCTGTCTGCGGTCACTCCTTCCACTAGGCCTCCACTGACCACACCACTGCTGCCCGTGTACCCCTGGAACCAATTTAAAATTGCCTACAGCCATGTGTTATTATTTTAGGCCTTCGATGCCTGTCTGCGGTCACTCCTTCCACTAGGCCTCCACTGACCACACCACTGCTGCCCATGTACCCCTGGAACCAATTTAAAATTGCCTACAGCCATGTGTTATTATTTTAGGCCTTCGATGCCTGTCTGCGGTCACTCCTTCCACTAGGCCTCCACTGACCACACCACTGCTGCCCGTGTACCCCTGGAACCAATTTAAAATTGCCTACAGCCATGTGTTATTATTTTAGGCCTTCGATGCCTGTCTGCGGTCACTCCTTCCACTAGGCCTCCACTGACCACACCACTGCTGCCCGTGTACCCCTGGAACCAATTTAAAATTGCCTACAGCCATGTGTTATTATTTTAGGCCTTCGATGCCTGTCTGCGGTCACTCCTTCCACTAGGCCTCCACTGACCACACCACTGCTTCCCGTGTACCCCTGGAACCAATTTAAAATTGCCTACAGCCATGTGTTATTATTTTAGGCCTTCGATGCCTGTCTGCGGTCACTCCTTCCACTAGGCCTCCACTGACCACACCACTGCTGCCCGTGTACCCCTGGAACCAACATCAGAAAATATAAAAATAAGTATTTTGCTTATAAAATAGAAAATATTGGAGAGATATCAAATGCAGACATTTTAACATTAAAAACAAACACATACAACAAAAATCTGGTACAGTACTAAAAATGGCCACCAGCTACAATAACTTTCTCCTGCAAGTAGTTAACTGAAAGGTTTTTTCAATTTTAAACACAGATATGGCATCCACCGAGTGTTGTCCTGTCGCGTCTTCTTTATATTATTGCCAAGAAGATGCAAAACAATGAAAATAATAAAATCATTATTTACCAAAAAAATAGAGTAAGTCAAAACCACATTGCAAATAAACATTCATTACAAATAAAGAAGCAGGGCGCGTCCGAGGGTGAGTATATACCTAATAAGAATATAATCACCCTCGGACGCGCCCTGCTTCTTTCCGACAGCCTTCCTTCCTAAGAATCAGCCCTTCCGTGGTGTAGAGAGAGGGTTTGTTACACTCCAAGGTGTTCCCCAGGTTGCCTTTCCTGAGCTTCGATCTTCCGGCTCTCGTTTAGTAGTTGTTGGAAACTACGCTGCATTAGGCCTACAAATTGGGTATGGGGTGTAGAGAGAGGGTGTGTTCCACTCCAAGGTGTTCCCCAGGTTGCCTTTCCTGAGCTTCGATCTTCCGGCTCTCGTTTAGTAGTTGTTGGAAACTACGCTGCATTAGGCCTACAAATTGGGTATGGGGTGTAGAGAGAGGGTGTGTTCCACTGTAGAGAGATGGTGTGTTCCACTCCAAGGTGTTCCCCAGGTTGCCTTTCCTGAGCTTCGATCTTCCGGCTCTCGTTTAGTAGTTGTTGGAAACTACGCTGCATTAGGCCTACAAATTGGGTATGGGGTGTAGAGAGAGGGTGTGTTCCACTGTAGAGAGATGGTGTGTTCCACTCCAAGGTGTTCCCCAGGTTTCCTCGCCAATGCTTCGATCATCATGCTCTCGTTTAGTAGTTGTTGGAAACTACGCTGCATTAGGCCTACAAATTGGGTATGGGGTGTAGAGAGATGGTGTGTTCCACTCCAAGGTGTTCCCCAGGTTTCCTCTCCATTGCTTCGATCTTCATGCTCTCGTTTAGTAGTTGTTGGAAACTACGCTGCATTAGGCCTACAAATTGGGTATGGGGTGTAGAGAGATGGTGTGTTACACTCCAAGGTGTTCCCCAGGTTTCCTCTCCATTGCTTCGATCTTCCGGCTCTCGTTTAGTAGTTGTTGGAAACTACGCTGCATTAGGCCTACAAATTGGGTATGGGGTGTAGAGAGATGGTGTGTTACACTCCAAGGTGTTCCCCAGGTTTCCTCTCCATTGCTTCGATCTTCCGGCTCTCGTTTAGTAGTTGTTGGAAACTACGCTGCATTAGGCCTACAAATTGGGTATGGGGTGTAGAGAGATGGTGTGTTACACTCCAAGGTGTTCCCCAGGTTTCCTCTCCATTGCTTCGATCTTCCGGCTCTCGTTTATTAGTTGTTGGAAACTACGCTGCATTAGGCCTACAAATTGGGTATGGGGTGTAGAGAGATGGTGTGTTACACTCCAAGGTGTTCCCCAGGTTTCCTCTCCATTGCTTCGATCTTCCGGCTCTCGTTTAGTAGTTGTTGGAAACTACGCTGCATTAGGCCTACAAATTGGGTATGGGGTGTAGAGAGATGGTGTGTTACACTCCAAGGTGTTCCCCAGGTTTCCTCTCCATTGCTTCGATCTTCCAGCTCTCGTTTAGTAGTTGTTGGAAACTACGCTGCATTAGGCCTACAAATTGGGTATGGGGTGTAGAGAGATGGTGTGTTACACTCCAAGGTGTTCCCCAGGTTTCCTCTCCATTGCTTCGATCTTCCGGCTCTTGTTTAGTAGTTGTTGGAAACTACGCTGCATTGGGCCTACAAATTGGGTATGGGGTGTAGAGAGATGGTGTGTTCCACTCCAAGGTGTTCTCCAGGTTGCCTTTCCTGAGCTTCGATATTCCGGCTCTCGTTTAGTAGTTGTTGGAAACTACGCTGCATTAGGCCTACAAATTGGGTATGGGGTGTAGAGAGATGGTGTGTTCCACTGTAGAGAGATGGTGTGTTCCACTCCAAGGTGTTCCCCAGGTTTCCTCGCCAATGCTTCGATCATCATGCTCTCGTTTAGTAGTTGTTGGAAACTACGCTGCATTAGGCCTACAAATTGGGTATGGGGTGTAGAGAGATGGTGTGTTCCACTCCAAGGTGTTCCCCAGGTTTCCTCGCCAATGCTTCGATCATCATGCTCTTGTTTAGTAGTTGTTGGAAACTACGCTGCATTAGACCTACAAATTGGGTATGGGGCGTAGAGAGATGGTGTGTTCCACTCCAAGGTGTTCTCCAGGTTGCCTTTCCTGAACTTCTATCTTCAGGCTCTCATTAAATTGTGGTTAAACGGAACAACTGCATTTGGCGTACTAGTTGGTTTGGGGCCTACTATCGGTGTCTGCCGCTCCTTGCTGTTCTCCTCCACTGAACAAAGCTGTGCCGCCTGTTTACTACTGTTGCCAATTTTGAACTGCATTTCGACTACTTACTGATTTGGGCCTACTCTCTGTGTCAGCCTCTCATTCCAGTTGTCCTCCACTGCAATGCCCCCTGATTAGTCCTGTGTTACCAATTTTGAACTGCATTTAGCCCACTTTATTCTTTGGGCCTATATCTGTGTTTCCTCCTCATCCTGCCCATTGCCCAGCCAGTGATAGATGAGTCTGCTGGTACATTGACTCATAACGCAACATTTCCCGTGCACGCTACACTGCAAGATTGTGACCCTGCTGAAAGTCAGGTCCCCCTTCCCGCATACCATACCACCTTACACGGGGACAAACAGGAAGGTGCAGATGAAAGTGCAGGTTCCTCATCAGGTGGGGGGAGGAATACTAGTTGGCGACGTCACTGGCACAGGGCCTCTCATGGTACGCAAAAGTGTTGCTGCCGGTGGGAGGCGCCCCCGCCGTGCAAACACACCGCTGTACTTTGAGGGGCCCTGTGCCAGTGCCAATGCCAACGAGTGGGCCCCCCCTGCTTGCTCAGGTTCACAGCACTTGCAAAGTTGAAATACTTACCTCTCCCTGCTCCACTGCCATGACGTGGTCCAGATTTCCTGGGCCCACTAATTACTTGAACCAGCCCTACCCACCACAACTTTAGCCAAATGACCCCCAATTTCAAATGCCTTCCAATTATTATAAGGTAAATTACGCTTGACAAGCTTCATTAAGAAGAATGGATGGTTTTGACATTAAAATGGGCACTCTAGGTGTTTTCCTGGCCCCCACTCACTGCCGACTATGCTGCCCCATTGACTTGCATTGGGTTTCGTGTTTCGGTCGATCCCGACTTTACGTCATAATCGGCCGATTTCACTCGACCCGACTTTTGAGATAGTCGGGTTTCGCGAAACCCGGCTCGACTCTAAAAAGGTCAAGGTCGCTCAACTCTAGTGATTATATGTTATATAGTCGTGTTTCACTCCCTTCACTTCTTGTATCCTACAAGTGTACAAAGATATACAGTCACCATGTGACAAGTGGGCCTGTGTACCTTCAAATGCCAGGGCTGAATTTTAGCCCCAGTCCGGCCCTGCTTTAATCTGTATTACAGCGCCATCACAGCTATCTCTTTACATTACAAAATTGTTCTGACAGGTGCTCTTTAACAAAATGAGACAGTAAATCCTTCTGTCATCATGTGACATGTATTGTGCTTTCCCATGTATCAAAATCAGTATTACCAACTGTTGGAACACATCTCTAGTTTATAATAGTGACTTAGAACACCTTTTCAGATAAACTGATGCAATCTTTATTTAAATTAATTTCAGTTTATGAAAGTATATATAATTTCCTACATATACTAAACTGCTGGGACATCACTTTGTAATTCAGTTTTTTTAAGGTAAAACCATAAGTGAATTTAAAGGGAATATGAAATATAAAGGAAATACTTTTATTTCATTCTGCTGGATAAACATCTGGCACTGACTTAAAAAAAACTACTTACAAAACTACAGTGGTATATTATTTTCCCAAAATACGCTTTGTGGGAAACCACATCAAATAATGTTTTGGACTGAGGTTTGTACTGGAGTTGCACCTAATAACTAAGTGAATAAAATCACAGCTTTATTTGAAATTTTGAGTGCTGCTTTCATCCTCTTCTCTTTGCTTGTGTATTTGGGGGGTGGGTGGGGGGTTTGGGTGAAATACATGGAAGCTCTGCAACCATCTTCTCAGATTATCTACAGTGTTGCTTCTTGTTTCTTTAACTCTTCTAGTATACTGTAGCATTAACTCATAATATGTGTCCACCATCACATTTAATCTACTGGATGTGCTCACCTTGCACCGAGCGTCTCCTCCCTGCAGGCTCCGGATCCAAAATGGCCACGGGGCTACTTCTGGGTCCTGCAGGGACTACTTCCGGGTCCAGAGCAGGCGCTGGTAAGCAGGGAGCAGGTCACGCCAGATCGCTGATCTGACACAGTGCTCTGCAAAGTGTCAGATCAGCGATCTGTCACTATACAGTGATGTCCCCCCTGGGACAAAGTAAAATAGTAAAAATAATTTTTTTTAGATGTGTAAAAAAATTTTTTTTTAAAAATCCTAAATAAATAATAATAAAAAAATATATTGTTCCCATAAATACATTTCTTTATCTAAATAAAAAAAAAACAATAAAAGTACACATATTAAGTATTCCCGTGTCCGTATCAACCCGACCTATAAAACTGTCCCACTAGTTAAACCTTCAGTGAATACCATAAAAAAAAAAAAAACGAGGCAAAAAACAATGCTTTATTATCACACAAGAAAGAGAGGAGGGGGAGAGGGAAAGGTTGGAGCTTGACACGCCGAGACATGCATCTGTAAGCCGTTGCAAATAAATGTAGCTGGTGGGTGCCGTACCTGCTGGTAATTTCAGCTGAAGTAGAAGAAAAGAAAGGGAATTTCCAGCACGTCCATCCAGTGTAAGTAAAATATCCAAAATTTATTAGAACATTTTAAAAAAACAGTTTTTTGACTAAGGGCGCCATGGTGTGCGTTTCTGGCGCACCATGGCGCCCTTAGTCATAGGAACAAATACCAGGGTACAAATCCCTAGTTAGACCGCACATGGAGTACTGTGTCCAGTTTTGGGCACCGGTGCTCAGGAAGGATATAATGGAACTAGAGAGAGTACAAAGGAGGGCAACAAAATTAATAAAGGGGATGGGAGATCTACAATACCCAGATAGATTAGCGAAATTAGGATTATTTAGTCTAGAAAAAAGACGACTGAGGGGCGATCTAATAACCATGTATAAGTATATAAGGGGACAATACAAATATCTCGCTGAGGATCTGTTTATACCAAGGAAGGTGACGGGCACAAGGGGGCATTCTTTGCGTCTGGAGGAGAGAAGGTTTTTCCACCAACATAGAAGAGGATTCTTTACTGTTAGGGCAGTGCGATTCTGGAATTGCTTGCCTGAGGAGGTGGTGATGGCGAACTCAGTCGAGGGGTTCAAGAGAGGCCTGGATGTCTTCCTGGAGCAGAACAATATTGTATCTTACAATTATTAGGTTCTGTAGAAGGACGTAGATCTGGGGATTTATTATGATGGAATATAGGCTGAACTGGATGGACAAATGTCTTTTTTCGGCCTTACTAACTATGTTACTATGTTACTATGTTACAGGGTTGTGTACGGCAGTGCATTCACTGCGCATGCCCGGAGTATCTGCACAGACCTGCGCTCCACAGGGAGAGACTTCTGAGCGCATTTCCGGAAGTGTGCGCCTCTCATCGGTGTCCCATGACGAGAGGACGTAGTGCGCAGACCCGGAAATGTGAACTCCCTATCTGCGCCTCACATTTACAAAGCAGTGTGCAGGCCCGGAAATATGTGCTCCTTAAACTGCAAAAGGAGGCTTGGATTAAGAACGGGCGTGCGTTCCACTCCATCTCCCCTGCCTGCTATAAGGTATTTACTATAATAGAGGCACATGCTGATATTGGGTCAGGGGTATATGACAAGTGATTATCTCTCTGGCATAACAGCATCCGGGTACATTATGGTAACCTGTACTTTTTAAAAGGAAGTGCGTGACCTCCTGATACACCCACACTGATTACTACAGCCACTTCGGCATGCTCCTTTCTACAGTCCCTTGATGAGCCCTGATGGGAGAGGGTGAAACGCATAGGGACGCTATAACAAAAACTGGGACAGATGACCAGATATGATCAGACAAGTGACCAGATAAGTAACCCACTGTGGTGGCTTTAGCAAGTTATTCATAACTTTTCTGCATTATGAACCATGACTTTATTGTTCAACTTCAGGTGCCCTTTTTCTTTCCATTTGGACATTGAGCCCAGAATAACTGGAATACTGAGATCTATTTAGCAAGCTATGTGTTTGCAACAGCCCGGCATTGGTGATTTATAAACTCAGGGCATTGTTATGACACAAGTACTCTGCTGGTGCTGTTATACTGATGTTGATTCATTGAATATGTGAACCTGTGAAGTGTTAAATTACTCCACATGTAGAGGGATTCTAATACCATTTGGTTAAGTCGTGGTCATTTATGTTAATGCAGTCAGTCTCTATTTTTTCTAGCTGGATTCATTTATGATATTTCATTGGAACTTCATTGACCTTAAGACTCAAGGTGTTTGTAGCTCAAATCATTATATGATATGATCAAAAATAGCCTTCTATTAGGATAGGTTCATTATTTATTACACCTTATATATGCCTATATACGTTTATGTACATCTGCTGTAGGTCAGTCTAGCTATAATAGAGTTTTGTGTGCATGTGGTTGGGTTTGGGCGTGGGTAGTTGGTAGGGACACATAGGGCCAGGAGGGACAGTCGATGAGGAGTGGGGCCGCCACATCGAACAATAGGGTGCCAACCTCCACTGGCAGAAAGGGCTAGTCTATTAGGACCCCTTTAGGGCAACCTCATCTGGTATTTTTGGCCCTGCTGTCCCCAACTTTACCCAGCACGGGTGTTGGTAATTTATATTTGTTTTTGTCTGTTATGATTATCAGTAATTTTTAATGTATATCTATTAAAAAAATGTTTTAGGGTTTTTTGCTTTTTTGTGGTTGTATAAACAATTATACCCTTACACTATTTATCTTGGTGGTCTCTAAGTCTATTAGCGGCATACTTTACCCCTCTGCTTTGACAGCCAACTCTTTTTTTTTTTTTTTGTGCGTGTTATAGTGACATATATACAACTTTACTGTTGTACATTGTTTTTCCTCCCCAGACTGACCTGCCACCTAATACTGGCTGCTATATGTATACGTACCTATACATACAGTGGGGCAAAAAAGTATTTAGTCAGTCAGCAATAGTGCAAGTTCCACCATTTAAAAAGATGAGAGGCGTCTGTAATTTACATCATAGGTAGACCTCAACTATGGGAGACAAACTGAGAAAAAAAAATCCAGAAAATCACATTGTCTGTTTTTTTAACATTTTATTTGCATATTATGGTGGAAAATAAGTATTTGGTCAGAAACAAAATTTCATCTCAATACTTTGTAATATATCCTTTGTTGGCAATTACAGAGGTCAAACGTTTTCTGTAAGTCTTCACAAGGTTGCCACACACTGTTGTTGGTATGTTGGCCCATTCCTCCATGCAGATCTCCTCTAGAGCAGTGATGTTTTTGGCTTTTCGCTTGGCAACACGGACTTTCAACTCCCTCCAAAAGTTTTCTATAGGGTTGAGATCTGGAGACTGGCTAGGCCACTCCAGGACCTTGAAATGCTTCTTACGAAGCCACTCCTTCGTTGCCCTGGCAGTGTGCTTTGGATCATTGTCATGTTGAAAGACCCAGCCACGTTTCATCTTCAATGCCCTTGCTGATGGAAGGAGGTTTGCACTCAAAATCTCACGATACATGGCCCCATTCATTCTTTCATGTACCCGGATCAGTCGTCCTGGCCCCTTTGCAGAGAAACAGCCCCAAAGCATGATGTTTCCACCACCATGCTTTACAGTAGGTATGGTGTTTGATGGATGCAACTCAGTATTCTTTTTCCTCCGAACACGACAAGTTGTGTTTCTACCAAACAGTTCCAGTTTGGTTTCATCAGACCATAGGACATTCTCCCAAAACTCCTCTGGATCATCCAAATGCTCTCTAGCAAACTTCAGACGGGCCCGGACATGTACTGGCTTAAGCAGTGGGACACGTCTGGCACTGCAGGATCTGAGTCCATGGTGGCGTAGTGTGTTACTTATGGTAGGCCTTGTTACATTGGTCCCAGCTCTCTGCAGTTCATTCACTAGGTCCCCCCGCGTGGTTCTGGGATTTTTGCTCACCGTTCTTGTGATCATTCTGACCCCACGGGGTGGGATTTTGCGTGGAGCCCCAGATCGAGGGAGATTATCAGTGGTCTTGTATGTCTTCCATTTTCTAATTATTGCTCCCACTGTTGATTTCTTCACTCCAAGCTGGTTGGCTATTGCAGATTCAGTCTTCCCAGCCTGGTGCAGGGCTACAATTTTGTTTCTGGTGTCCTTTGACAGCTCTTTGGTCTTCACTATAGTGAAGTTTGGAGTCAGACTGTTTGAGGGTGTGCACAGGTGTCTTTTTACACTGATAACAAGTTTAAACAGGTGCCATTACTACAGGTAATGAGTGGAGGAAAGAGGAGACTCTTAAAGAAGAAGTTACAGGTCTGTGAGAGCTAGAAATCTTGATTGTTTGTTTCTGACCAAATACTTATTTTCCACCATAAAATGCAATAAAAATGATAAAAAAACAGACAATGTGATTTTCTGGATTTTTTTTGTCTCAGTTTGTCTCCCATAGTTGAGGTCTACCTATGATGTAAATTACAGACGCCTCTCATCTTTTTAAGTAGTGGAACTTGCACTATTGCTGACTGACTAAATACTTTTTTGCCCCACTGTATATGTATATAGTCCTCATTTCACCACAATTTTGGTAGGTAATCCATTCCCTTCCTCTATAGATACACTGGTTATATCTCGTTACATTATTATTATTATTATACATTTTTATAGCGCCATTTAATTCCATGGCGCTTTACATCACACTATATATCTCGATCTACTCTAGATGCAAATGAAACTGACTAATTTTTACTGGGGTTACACCATGCTCGCTACAAATCTAGTTATGTAACTTTCTCCACCTGTACACGACCCCTATATGTAACTTTTCCTTCAGACACCTTGCCTCCCTTTCGTGCTCGACATGGGTTCCGTGCCATGCCCACTACTTTATAATATCTCTACATCCTTACATTTCTGTATAATTTTCTCTGTATTTGAGCATCTAGTGTGTTGGATGTACCAGACGGTTGTTTCTTCAGTACCGCTCATGACCTCATTTCATGATGTATATACTTTTGTTATTTATTTTTCTTATTTATGTATTTATTTATGCACAATTATATTATTTTTTTCTGTAGCACACTGATGAAGGTCCATTACAGACCGAAACGTTTGTGATTACTGTATGTATATTAAACAAACCCCTTTTTGCCTCACAATTCTTTGGAGTGTGCTAGTTGTTAACATTGTCATGTATTAAGGTTTGGGAACCTATCTCTATGCACCTCCCCTATGAGGCTGCACTGAACATTTTCTATACTATAAACTGTAGTGAAACACTTGGGGGTTCAAAGCTGTCAAAACACATCTAGATAAGTTCCTTAGGGGGTCTAGTTTCCAATATGGGTTCACTTGTGGGGGGTTTCTACTGTTTAGGTGCATCAGGGGCTCTGCAAATGCAACATGATGCCTGCAGACCAATCCATCTAAGTCTGCATTCCAAATGTCACTCCTTCCCTTCCGAGCTCTGCCATGTGCCCAAATGGTGGTTCCCCCCCACATATCGGGTATCAGAGTACTCAGGACAAATTGGACAATAACATTAGGGGTCCAATTTCTCTTGTTACCCTTGGGAAAATAAAAATTTGGGGGGCTAAAAAAACATTTTTGTGGGAATAAAATTAATTTTTATTTTCACAACTCTGCGTTATAAACTGTAGTGAAACACTTGGGGGTTCAAAGTTCTCACAACACATCTAGATAAGTTCTTTGGGGGGTCTAGTTTCCAAAATGGTGTTACTTCGGGGGGTTTCTACTGTTTAGGTGCATCAGGTGCTTTGCAAATGCAATGTGACGCCTGCAGACCAATCCATTCAAGTCTGCATTCCAAATGGCGCTCCTTCACGTCCGAGCTCTGCCATGCGCACAAACGGTAATTACCCCCCACATATGGAGTATCAGCGTACTCAGGACAAATTGCATAACAACTTTTGGGGTCCAATTTCTCCTGTTACCCTCGGAAAAATACGAAACTGGGGGCTAAAAAATAATTTTTGTGGAAAAAAAAAAGATTTTTTATTTTCACGGCTCTGCATTATAAACTGTAGCGAAACACTTGCGGGCTCAAGGTTCTCACAACACATCTAGATAAGTTGCTTGGGGGGTCTAGTTTCCAAAATGGTGTCACTTGTGGGGGGTTTCTACTGTTTAGGTGCATCAGGGGCTTTGCAAATGCAATGTGACGACTGCAGACCAATCCATCTAAGTCTGCATTCCAAATGGCACTCCTTCCCTTCTGAGCTCTGCCATGCGCACAAACGGTGGTTCCCCCCACATATGGGGTATCAGCGTACTCAGGAGAAATTGGATATCAACTTTTAGTGTCAAATTTCTCCTGTTACCCTTGGGAAAATACAAAACTGGGGGCTAAAAAATAATTTTTGTGAAAAAAAAATAATTTTTATTTTCACGGCTCTGCATTATAAACTGTAGTGAAACACTTGGGGCTTCAAAGCTGTCAAACCACAGCTAGAAAAGTTCCTTAGGGGGTCTACTTTCCAAAATGGTGTCACTTGTGGGGGGTTTCAATGTTTAGGCCCATCAGGGGCTCTCCAAATGTGACATGGTGTCCCATCTCAATTCCAGTCAATTTTGCATTGAAAAGTCAAACAGCGCTCTTTCCCTTCCGAGCTCTGCCATGCGCCCAAACAGTGGTTTACCCCACATGTGGGGTATCGGCGTATTCAGAACAAATGGCACAACAACTTTTGCAGTCCAATTTCTTCTCTCACCCTTGGGAAAATAAAAAATTGGGGGCGAAAAGATCATATTTGTGAAAAAATATGATTTTTTATTTTTACGGCTCTGCATTATAAACTTCTGTGAAGCACTTGGTGAGTTAAAGTGCTCACCACACATCTAGATAAGTTCCTTAGGGGGTCTACTTTCCAAAATGGTGTCACTTGTGGGGGGTTTCAATGTTTAGGCACATCAGGGGCTCTCCAAACGCAACATAGCGTCCTATCTCAATTCCTGTCAATTTTGCATTGAAAAGTCAAACGGCGCTCCTTCCCTTCCGAGCTCTGCCGTGCGCCCAAACAGTGGTTTACTCCCACATGTGGGGTATCGGCATACTCAGAACAAATGGCACAACAACTGTTGTGGTCCAATTTCTTCTCTTACCCTTGGAAAAATAAAACAAATTGGAGCTGATGTAAATTTTTGTGAAAAAAAGTTAAATGTTAATTTTTTTTTAAACATTCCAAAAATTCCTGTTAAACACCTGAAGGGTTAATTAACTTCTTGAATGTGGTTTTGAGCACCTTGAGGGGTGCAGTTTTTAGAATGGTGTCACACTTGCTTATTTTCTATCATATAGACCCCTCAAAGTGACTTCAAATGTGATGTGGTCCCTAAAAAATATTGGTGTTGTAATAATGAGAAATTGCTGGTCAACTTTTAACCCTTATAACTCCCTAACAAAAAAAATTTTTGGTTCCAAAATTGTGCTGATGTAAAGTAGATATGTGGGAAATGTTACTTATTAATTATTTTACATGACATATCTCTGTGATTTAAGGGCATAAATATTCAAATTTGGAAAATTGCATAATTTTCAAAATTTTCACCAAATTTCCATTTTTTTCACAAATAAATGCAAGCTATATCGAAGAAATGTTATCACTGTCACGGAGTACAATATGTCATGACAAAACTTTGTCAGAATCACCAAGATCCGTTGAAGCGTTCCAGAGTTATAACCTCATAAAGGGACAGTGGTCAGAATTGTAAAAATTGGCCCGGTCATTAACGTGCAAACCACCCTTGGGGTGGTCAGTGATGGTTCAGAGATATGGAAGAAGGTCAAGTTGTGTGTCCATGTGGAGTTTTCCATATATGGAGCTATTTTTTTGCCTGTCATTGCGTTATTATGATACATGCAATATATTTTTGTGATCTATTCTCTTGTGAAGTGACAAGCATAATTTATGACCCTTAGTGATGCTATATCTTCGATATTACAATTGTATAAATATGGTAGTTATTTTTTGTGATATGAGTGTACTAGGTGCAATGTATATTTTGTCTCTTCAATATATATGAATAGTTTGTTGTGTATATCTGGTGGGAGAGGTATAGTCTCAGTACATTTATCCTCTCCACATTGATAAATTGCTATATATTTTTTTGTTCTAGTTGCTCCCTCCACCATCTTTTTTGATTATGGCGGCAATATATACATTTTGTACAATGCAAGTGAATAATTTATTATATTCTGAAGTATCCTGTTATTTAGGTTTTGCATCTGTAACCTTCTTATGATTATTATCTTTACCACCTGGATGGCGTTCTTTTGCCCCCTGTGTGATAGTATTCTTTGCCAATTGTTATCATGCCGCTTGTAATCACCATGGACATCTGAGCATGTATCTTGCTTTTTCTTGTTCTACGCACGTGCCGTCTCTGTAAGCTCCTAGTTGCGCTGATGTTCCATGGGCAGTGAGTGTCGGATCACGTGGGACCGGCCTCACAGCCCGGATCTCGCCGCTGACATTGGAGCATTGTTAGGTTACCTTGACGACGTGCGCTCATTTCCGTAGCTGACACATTCTTTACTTCCGGTCCGTGGCTCTTTTTAAACTCGTGTTACTTGTCATCTTATGCGCCCCCTGACAAAGGTGTTCCGAAACGCGTGTTGGGGCGGACACATCAACCCCCAGCTTGCCTGTATTTGCTCTCCAGGTGATGTATTCATATCATGTATCTTATACATTTGTGCATAATTGAATTGGGTACCTGGCACTGGATATGTGACTGTTTACTATGTAGACCTATGGTGCACTTGCACGTTTTTGTTATACCTACTTGGATGTATTTATTACTATTGTATTAATGCTTGATGATGAGGAATCTTATACTTACTTAGGCACCTGGGGGTCTCTGTGCCCTATTTTTTTTTACCTTTTGTGATGGTTGTTCACAGTTGTTATTGTCTTCTGCCTTACACAATAAAGCACTTTTATTTATTATAAGACCTCAGGTTGTTTTGTTGGATTCGTCCTTCCCCCCTTTCAATTTATATATTTGATAACCAGTATTTCTACAAGTCCATAGCATACAGTATATCACCTCTGAGAATATAGGAGTTAAATTTAAATCTTGAATAGATATCTGTGATACAATATACCCACCCAGATGTATTCGTTGCTGTTGCTCATGCCCCAATTCTTTTTCTTTAGCTGTGCTATTCTACGTGGCTGTGCTATATACTACCTGGCTGTGCTATATACTACGTGGCTCTGCTATATACTACGTAGCTGTGCTATATGCTACGTGGCTGTACTATATATTACGTGGGCTGTGGTCTATATACTACGTGGGCTGATTGGCCGGGCGCGACCAATCAGCGACAGACGCAGTCCAGCCATGAATTGGCTTGGATTTGAGTCACGCTTCGCTAATTGGTCGCGCCCGGTCGGCCGAATCCTGTATATTCATTGCATTATTCTGAAATCTTCATAAATAAACTACATACATATTCTAGAATACCCGATGCATCAGAATCGGGCCAGCATTACAGCTCAGTCCTTCCTATTTATTGCTTTTATTTGCAGAACCAAGGAAAGCAGCTACTTTACCTACATAACTGGATCTCGTAGATAATGAAGGGATGAGACGACCTCATTCTGATGCTCCATAAACTTTGCCTACAGCCACTTTTGGTTCCGCTGCGCAGCATGAGACCTGGTGACTCTGAAAAGCAGTGACATCAGTAACGTCACCGCTTTTCAGATATTTCGGGTCTTGCGCTGAGCTCGGCGACTCTGAAGAGCGGTATTGTTACTACCATCACCGCTCTTCAGAGTCGCTGGGTTTCGCCAGGTCTGGGCTAGTAGTGGGGGTGTCTGATAAACACCTCTTCATTACTTACACCAGGGATTGATAGCAGCTGACATTACGCAGCTGACATCAACCCTAAAATCATTACACATACCAGAATTAAATGCTCTGGCGGCTTGGAAAAGTAGTAGAGTTAGCGCTATTCCCAGGCGCCGGGTGCTAACTACAACTGCCATCATCCTTGCCTGGTCTTCCTGCAAAGCATTTCTGCTGTATTTACATGCGCTGATTTCAGGCCACTAAATGAGTATGATTGACAATACTGAAGTCGTTCGCTTGTCTCTTTAAACCAACTGAGGAAGAATGAAGGGAACAGAACAATCACAATTAGATCAATCAGTCCCCATACAATATCATGTTATCAGCATATCATGTTATCAGCAGCACATCTACAGTTTACACCGGCGATGTTCTGCTGAGAATAAGGATTTCTGTTCCCACATAAACAATCCAGCTGCGCCAGCTCTCTGGAATACACTTCTCCAGACGATCAGACTGATACCTAGCCCCGACCTATTCAAGCGCGCTTTAAAAACCCATCTCTTCAAACAAGCCTACCACATCAACTACTCAGTAAACTAACTTTGTCCTGTTCCCTCCTTCCAAATATTATCTGCATGTGAATCTGCACCCTACTATTCATCTGTCTCCACACCCTCCATGCACACGATAACTGCACTTGATACTTGACTATTGCACTTAAACACACGGGCTGATGACCGGATCATGCAGCTTTATATGAAAATCCCTATTTATTATAATTGCCAGACCTGAAATAACAAACACTTTTCACCTATTGTGTCCCTCCATTTCCTTGTAGATTGTAAGCTTGCGAGCAGGGACCTCACCCCTAATGTCACTGTTTAAATTGTCTTAACTTGTACTGAATTTATTGTTTGTACATGCCCCCGCTTAATTGTAAAGTGCTGCGGAATATGTTGGCGCTATATAAATAAAAATTATTATTATTATTAATCCAATCACTCGATGAATAGGCAGCATTTTTCTTGCCTAGTATAATACACCCCATAGTCCTCCATATATTATAATGTGCACCTCAGTCCTCCATATAGTATAATACACTCCTCAGTCCTCCATATAGTATAATACACTCCTCATAGTCCTCCATATAGTATAATATACTCCTCAGTCCTCCATATCGTATAATACACTCCTCAGTCCTCCATATATTATAATACACTCCTCAGTCCTCCATATAGTATAATGCACTCCTCAGTCCTCCATATAGTATAATACATTCCTCATAGACCTCCATATATTAAAATACACTGCTCAGTCCTCCATATAGTATAATACATTCCTCATAGTCCTCCATATATTAAAATACACTCCTCAGTTCTCCATATATTAAAATATACTGCTCAGTCCTCCATATAGTATCATACACTCCTCATAGTGCTCCCTATAGTATAATGCACCACCATAGTCATCCATGTAGTACAATTCACTTCCCATAGTATAATGCACCCCATAGTTCTTCATATAGTATAAAGTATTCCCCAAAGTCCTCGATACAGTATAATGCGGCTCACATATAGAATATAATGAAGCCCCCTCATAGAGCATGATGCAATCACCCCTCATAGAATATAATAAATTTAATACATAGAATACATTTAATATAGAATATAATACAGCCTACCTGCCCATATTCCCATAGAATATAATGTAGCCCCATAAAAGAGTATGATGCAATCCTCCCTCATAGAATGTAATACAGCCCCCCATAGAATGTAATACAACCCCCATAGAATGTAATACAGCCCCCCATAGAATGTAATTCTGCCCCACATAGAATGTAATACAGCCCCCATAGAATGTAATACAGACCCCATAGAATGTAATACAGACCCCCATTGAATTTAATACAACCCCCCATAGAATATAATACAGCCATCCATAGAATGTAATACAGCCCACCATAGAATGTAATACAGCGCCCCATAGAATATAATACAACCCACAATAGAATGTAATACAGCCCCCCATAGAATGTAATTCTGCCCCACATAGAATGTAATACAGCCCCCATAGAATGTAATACAGACCCCCATTGAATTTAATACAACCCCCCATAGAATATAATACAGCCATCCATAGAATGTAATACAGCCCACCATAGAATGTAATACAGCGCCCCATAGAATATAATACAACCCACAATAGAATGTAATACAGCCCCCCATAGAATGTAATACGGCCCCCCCATAGAATGTAATACAGCCCCCCATAGAATGTAATACAGCCCCCAATAGATTGTAATACAGCCCCCCCTAGAATGAAATGTAGCACCCCCAAATAGCCCCACAATCCAGTTATCACTCATTGATATACAGTGGGGCAAAAAAGTATTTAGTCAGTCAGCAATAGTGCAAGTTCCACCACTTAAAAAGATGAGAGGCGTCTGTAATTTACATCATAGGTAGACCTCAACTATGGGAGACAAACTGAGAAAAAAAATCCAGAAAATCACATTGTCTGTTTTTTTTAACATTTTATTTGCATATTATGGTGGAAAATAAGTATTTGGTCAGAAACAAAGTTTAATCTCAATACTTTGTAATATATCCTTTGTTGGCAATGACAGAGGTCAAACGTTTTCTGTAAGTCTTCACAAGGTTGCCACACACTGTTGTTGGTATGTTGGCCCATTCCTCCATGCAGATCTCCTCTAGAGCAGTGATGTTTTTGGCTTTTCGCTTGGCAACACGGACTTTCAACTCCCTCCAAAGGTTTTCTATAGGGTTGAGATCTGGAGACTGGCTAGGCCACTCCAGGACCTTGAAATGCTTCTTACGAAGCCACTCCTTCGTTGCCCTGGCGGTGTGCTTTGGATCATTGTCATGTTGAAAGACCCAGCCACGTTTCATCTTCAATGCCCTTGCTGATGGAAGGAGGTTTGCACTTAAAATCTCACGATACATGGCCCTATTCATTCTTTCATGTACCCGGATCAGTCGTCCTGGCCCCTTTGCAGAGAAACAGCCCCAAAGCATGATGTTTCCACCACCATGCTTTACAGTAGGTATGGTGTTTGATGGATGCAACTCAGTATTCTTTTTCCTCCAAACACGACAAGTTGTGTTTCTACCAAACAGTTCCAGTTTGGTTTCATCAGACCATAGGACATTCTCCCAAAACTCCTCTGGATCATCCAAATGCTCTCTAGCAAACTTCAGACGGGCCCGGACATGTACTGGCTTAATCAGTGGGACACGTCTGGCACTGCAGGATCTGAGTCCATGGTGGCGTAGTGTGTTACTTATGGTAGGCCTTGTTACATTGGTCCCAGCTCTCTGCAGTTCATTCACTAGGTCCCCCCGCGTGGTTCTGGGATTTTTGCTCACCGTTCTTGTGATCATTCTGACCCCACGGGGTGGGATTTTGCGTGGAGCCCCAGATCGAGGGAGATTATCAGTGGTCTTGTATGTCTTCCATTTTCTAATTATTGCTCCCACTGTTGATTTCTTCACTCCAAGCTGGTTGGCTATTGCAGATTCAGTCTTCCCAGCCTGGTGCAGGGCTACAATTTTGTTTCTGGTGTCCTTTGACAGCTCTTTGGTCTTCACCATAGTGGAGTTTGGAGTCAGACTGTTTGAGGGTGTGCACAGGTGTCTTTTTATACTGATAACAAGTTTAAACAGGTGCCATTACTACAGGTAATGAGTGGAGGAAAGAGGAGACTCTTAAAGAAGAAGTTACAGGTCTGCGAGAGCCAGAAATCTTGATTGTTTGTTTCTGACCAAATACTTATTTTCCACCATAATATGCAAATAAATTGTTAAAAAAACAGACAACGTGATTTTCTGGATTTTTTTTTCTCAGTTTGTCTCCCATAGTTGAGGTCTACCTATGATGTAAATTACAGACGCCTCTCATCTTTTTAAGTGGTGGAACTTGCACTATTGCTGATTGACTAAATACTTTTTTGCCCCACTGTATTTAAAAAAACATACAATCCTCACCTCTCCTCGTGCCCCGCGCTGCTCCTGGCTCCGGTCTCAGCGGCTGCAGTCTGCCCGACACACAGCAGGAACGTGATGATATGACGTAATCGCACACCCGCAGTGTCAGAGGCAGCGCAAGGAAAGATGGGAGAGGGAGCGTCAGTAGATGCTCTCTCCTCCATCATTGCATTCAACTGCACCAACGTCATAGACGCCTGTATAGTTGAATGCAATGGCGCTGGCGGGGAGGTGAGTCAACCCTGGCAGCTGGCGGGGGGGAAGTCGGCCCAGTGGCAGAGCATGTAGGGATCGAGCGGCCCACTACTGGGCATTTGCCAGAAGTGCCCGATGGCAAGTCCGACCCTGCTATCCAGGTCTGGAGATTGGGCTGCCCATGACAGGGTTTTGATGTGGTGGACTGGTCTCTTAATTTTTGCCAGAGCTGTATATCGGGGTTTCCATCTAAATGTCAGAATTACGTGATTCAGATGAAACCCTGAAGAGATGCATTCACTGTAATGAGGCAGCAGAGTTACTCTGAACTCTGTATGGTCTGCTCAGCAGGGTTTTTCTTTTCAGAGATGCACCAAATTGTGGTCAAGCATGCTTTTATGCACGCTTAAAAAGACGAACTATAGGCCAGATGGCATCCACAGAGTCTCCATTTGCCTCATTACAGGAAATTACGTATTTCAGAGATTTACAACCCCGGTGTAAGTGAAAGGCAGATTGAACAAATCAACAAGAAGTCAAGAAGTTGTTTATTTTATTTTTTACGCTGTTCCTTAGTATAGTATAAGTGATTAGATTACTTTATTCCCTGGGTCAGTGTGTTTACAGCGATACCAGATTTATATATATATATCTTTTTATGTTTGGCTGCTATTACACACAAAAAATGCTTTTTATTGCAAAAATATGCTTTTAGCTAACATAGGAAGCCCCAGAAAAAGATATAAAATATAACTCTAAATGTAAATAGTTAAAAACAACACCATACATAAATAGTGCACACTAGGTTCACCCTAAGTTATGTTAGCTAATTTTGACTTTGAAAAAACAAGCTTTTGCATCACCATATTTTGAGCTATAATTTTTTATATTTCTGCTGACAAAGCCATGTGAGGGCTAGTTTTTCTGTAGGATGGGTTGTTGTTTTTATTGGCACTATTTTGGGTACATAACATTTTTTAATTGCTTTCTATTCTGATTTTTGGGAAGTAGAATGAACAAAAACCAGCTATTCAGGAATGTTTTTTTTGTTGTTGTTTGCTTTGCCATTCACCGTGTGGTAAAAGTGATAAAGCAGCTTTATTCTTTGGTAAAGATGAACGAGCACCAAAATGCTCAGATGGTCTGTGAAGGTGTTAGGTTGCGGGTTGCAATAAACACCTAGGCAGGTTTACGATGCTGTTCAATTTATTACTTCCGTCCACAGTTATGCAACAATTCCACGTTGATGGCCAAAATACATTGTCCTCAGTCCACAGGTTCCCAATCTGAGTTTCACTTCCCACATACCAGGGGATGCTCACTGTCTCCCTATTTTTGGTTGGCCCACAGATTTTGGTCTTTCCAGCCGGTATAGTTTGCAGTTACAGCCTATGTTCTTGCAGATGATGGATATCATGACCATAGCTCATGGATACCCCTCCAGCCAACAATGAATCTCTTTTTCTCATCGTTCCACCATACACCAAGCCGCCCCCTGGGAGTGAGCCCGGCCCTCAGAAAACACTCCCCTCCCAAAACTAACTGCGCATTGGTCAGGGTGTCTCACTCAGGCTTTTCCCCCTCACCTGGCTTGCATGTGAGACCCTCTGTGGCGACGGCTCCCCTGGGTCTACAATCCCCATCCACACAATGGGCCTAGGTTGGTAGAACAATGGATTGATAAGCTGATTGCTTTACATTTACCTTTAGCAGTCTCCTGCCTGGCCTTAAGGCCCCTTCACATTTAGCGACGCTGCAGCGATACCGACAACGATCCGAATCGCTGCAGCGTCGCTGTTTGGTCGCTGGAGAGCTGTCACACAGACCGCTCTCCAGCGACCAACGATGCCGGTAACCAGGGTAAACATCGGGTAACTAAGCGCAGGGCCGCGCTTAGTAACCCGATGTTTACCCTGGTTACCATGCTAAAAGTAAAAAAAAAACAAACAGTACATACTTACCTACAGCTGTCTGTCCTCCAGCGCTGCGCTCTGCTTCTCTGCTCTCCTCCTGTACTGTCTGTGAGCCGGAAAGCAGAGCGGTGACGTCACCGCTCTGCTTTCCGGCTCACAGCCAGTACAGGAGGAGAGCAGAGCGCAGCGCTGGAGGACAGACAGCGGTAGGTAAGTATGTACTGTTTGTTTTTTTTTACTTTTAGCATGGTAACCAGGGTAAACATCGGGTTACTAAGCGTGGCCCTGCGCTTAGTTACCCGATGTTTACCCTGGTTACCAGTGAAGACATCGCTGGATCGGTGTCACACATGCCGATCCAGCGATGTCTCCAGGGAGTCCAGCGACGAAATAAAGTTCTGGACTTTATTCAGCGACCAACGATCTCCCAGCAGGGGCCTGATCGTTGGTCGCTGTCACACATAACGATTTCATTAACGATATCGTTGCTACGTCACAAATAGCAACGATATCGTTAACAATATCGTTATGTGTGAAGGTACCTTTAGGTTTACATAAGATCTAGCCTGCTCATCTTCCTCTGCTTGCTATCACTCAATGTAATATTGATTCCTGAGGATGAACTGACGAGCAAGCAAATCACTAATAAAACACAGCAAGAAAATATCTATTAAAACACAACAATATTGATGCAACCGGTGCTCCTTCCTGGAAAAACGCTACATTCAGTAGCGCAGTGGACTCCACTCTATGATCATTTGTCCAATAGTCTTTGGTCCGTAATCAATTCCTCACATGCTCGTTACTCAAACCTAGCAATTTCTAATGCTTTGATGCTCGTTTCGAGTAACGAGTATAAAGGAAGTCAATGGGAAATCCAAGCATTTTTTCAGCAGACCCTACAAGGAGGTCTGGGGAAGCAGTGAAAATGTTGATCTGGTTGGAAAAAGTGCTGAATGGAAGGAGAACAGCATCTCTGACTCCCAAATCACTACTGGGAACTATGGTGTAACACTTTTATAAACATAAGGATGAATGACCTCGGGGAGATCAAAAAATCCAACACCGCGGAGACACCATCACGTGTTTCTCAACGCAGTGATCCAGAACACTGCTCCCATCCCTTATGGGAAATATGCAAATGTATGTAGAAAAGTCTCCGCGGCTTTTCTACATGCAGTAACACTTTTATACCACGTTAAGGACTTACAATAAAACATTCAAAGTCGACAAAAGATTGGAGTTTGAAGGGAAAAAAATGTTAAGTAACGACTTGTATATAAGGCAAAATGTAAAAAGAAATTAAAAAAAAATTAAATTTAAGTAAACCAAAATTAAATTTTTACAAAAAAAATTTAAATTTCAGTGTAATTTATGAAGGAAGCAAAAAGTGCTAAAAAGTAGGGAGTAAGAGGGACTCAGATACACCCTGTATTAGACATAAAATAGGGCCTTATGCACATTGTGTTCAAATTGTAATGTTGTGGTACTCCTAGACTCATAAAAGCTATGCATTAAGTGCAAATTCTGCCAAGAATAACAAGCAGGGTCATCCATACACTTTTGAAAGCACCAACTGTAGTGCGTCATTCAAATATTGTGAACAAAGTGTAGTTGTGTTACTCCTACAGTCATAAAAGCTCTGCAGACAGTGCAAAGACTGCCAATAATTACAAGCAAGGTCATCCATACACCCTTGAAGGCACCAGCTGGAGTGCCTCATTAAAAAAATTAAGAAAGTGTAATTGTGGTATTTATCTATATATATAATTGCCTAAGGGTTTTTCCGTCTGTCTGTCTGTCTGTCTGTCTGTCTGTCTGTCTGTCCTGGAAATCCCAGCTCTCTGATTGGTCGAGGCCGCCAGGCCTCGACCAATCAGAGAGCGGCACAGCATCGACGTAAAAATCCAGCGTCTCTGATTGGTCGAGGCCGCCAGGCCTCGACCAATCAGCAACGGGCAAAGCGACGATGATGTCATAAAGGACGTAGACATCCTGCGTCTCCGATTGGTCGAGGCCGCCAGGCCTCGACCAATCAGCAACGGGCACAGCGACGATGTCATAATGGTTGCCATGGCGACGATAATGTCATAAAGGTTGCCTCGACCAATCAGCAACGGGCACAGTCTGCCGCGAATTCTGGAATCATCATTGTCCATATATTACAGGGACATGCATATTCTAGAATACCCGATGCGTTAGAATCGGGCCACAATCTAGTACATTCATAAAGGCTTTGCACAAAACTGCAAAGCCCAGAAAAATATATAAATAGGGTTATACAGTCATCCCTAGACTCTAGAAGCCAACAACTTGGAGGCTCTTTCAAATATTGAACATTCATTCATTTAAATCACTTTATGTGCTGCTGTCATCTGGTGGTGTGGCAAAGTCAGGTTTAATCCAGGCTATATAGTGTATACAGAGCTCCTTTATGTAATGTCACTGTATTACCTGTACACTATACACTATCTACAAAGCTTCTGTGTATAATGTCACTGGGCACCACTGCATTACCTGTACACTATATACAGAGCTCCTGTATATAATGTCACTGCTGATCTCTGTATTACCTGTAAACTATACACTATATACAAAGCTTTTGTGCATAATATCATTGGTGATCCATGTATTACCTGCACACTATACACTATACAGAGCTCCTGTATACAATGTTACTAGTGATCCCTGTATTACCTGTACTCTATACGCTATATGCAGAGCTCCTGTGTATAATATTGCTGGTGATCACTGTATTACATGTAAACTGCCACTGTATACTATGTACAGAGCTCCTGTGTATAATGGCACTTATGGTAATATTAGTATTGTGTCTTTTTTATTAATCATCAGTGTTGTAGTATAAAGTCACTGTGTGGTGGTAATATATGGTCTGGTCATGGTGTGGTGGTATTTGTCCCTTGTATGTGGTATTATTCAGTCACTATGTGGTGGTAATATGTGGTGGGGTCATGTTGTGGTGGTATTCATTCCTTGTCCTTGTATGTGATATTATTGGTCAATATATGATGGTAATATGTAGTCTGTTCATGGTGTGATGGTATATGTCCCTTGTATGTGACATTATTGGTCATTTAAAAACTTAAAAATAAATAAAAGATACCTAAAAAGAGTATTGAATATTTTAACAAATGTTAAATAGGTTAGAGTAGAGCAGGGCATGGCCAAAAGAGTCTACCTTGTCATGGTGGAGGCGTAAAAAAGATCTTTTGGCCAAAACAGAAGCTGATGGCTGTGGAAGGTTTGAGTGGTGGAAGCAGAGGTGGGGGTGGAGCCTTGGCGGAGTCTCAAGGGGAACCAAAAATTTTGCTAGTATGGGGCCCTAAAATTCCTGGTGGCTTCCCTGGGTTTGTCTCCCAGACAAATTAGCTTCACCAGTGCCTGTTGCAGCTATGCTGAGGCAATGCTGCAGAGCTTCCAGCTTCCGGCTGATGTGGATAATGTGTTCTGATGTAGCACATCCGAGATGGAGGATGAGGAGGAGCAGAGCTGGTGTAGGAGGTGGAGAAACCCCTGATAGAAATAGGGCCAGCACTCCTTGGCACCTGTAGCTCATATGCCGTGCCAGGTTTGGACACGGCCACGGCCTCTACAATGTTCACTCAGTGTGCCAACAGGGAAATGTAGCATCTCTGATCACAAGCGCTTGTCCACGTATCAGTGATTAAGTGGCCAATCCCAGAAACAGCATTGGAAACGGTTTGGTCACTGTCCTTGGACATGTGCTGGTACAAGGTGAGGCAAAGGGATTCCCACTTGTTTTCAGTCTGCCTGGACTCCATTGACACTTGTTGCCGGTAGCCTAGACTGAGGCTGTCTACAATAATAAACCAGGTAAAGAAACTGTAACCCCATGTCCTCCATTTATTACTGGCACCACACCAACCCTGCCCAGCACATCGGGAGCCCTGGGGACCCAACTTCACCTGTGTGAAGGGATACCATCTTGCTGCCATACCGTCACCCCCAGACGACCCCTTTAAGCAGCGTTGGTCACCCCTGACCGAGTACCACAGGTGGCGTCACAAACTTTTATTGCTTTACAAGTCCCTTTAAAATCTATCCCTTTTACTTGGGCGCCCAGGGCCTGGCGGGCGTCACACGTGAGCACAGCTCCTGTGCCCACACAATCGCCATGATGTACCCCATATGGGTATGCCAGAGGTCGTGAAGGGGTAAATACTGAATTAGGACTATTCTTTACTATCCAGAGAGATAACTAAATAGAGGTAGGTGTTGCAGACACACCTGTGCCCTAGACTATAGGAGGCCATTAGATTCCTTTGACCTCTTTGAGAAGATCAATACTATTAAATACATATGATAGTTGGGGGCCCTGCTGGAGATTTTTAATTGGGACCCATAAACTTTAAGTTACATCACTCTCACAACTCCTACACCTTTAATTTATATACGCAGGCCTTCTTAGATTTTCCATTCATTTCCCTGTATGTTTTATTACGTCCTATCCAGTTCTCTATAAGCTTTCTGAATATAAAATAGAATATTTTTGCTATTTTTGGATATATGGACTTCTTGACATTCACATTTAACCCCTTAGCGACCGCCGATACGCCTTTTAATGGCGGCCGCTAAGGGTACTTAAACCACAGCGCCGTTAATTAACGGCGCTGTGGAAAAAGTGTATAGCGCCCCCCACAGGCCGATTTTCTCCGGGGTCTCGGCTGCCGAGGGTAGCCGAGACCCCAGAGAACATGATTCGGGGGTTTTTTAACCCTCCCCGCATTTGCGATCGCCGGTAATTAACCGTTTACCGGCGATCGCAAAAAAAAAAAAAAAAAAAAAAAAAAAAGCGATCTCTTTTTAATTTCTCTGTCCTCCGATGTGATCGCACATCGGAGGACAGAGAAAAGGGGTCCCAGGTGGCCCCCCAATACTCACCTAGCTCCCCCGATGCTCCTCGTGTCTCCCGGTGGGCGCCGCCATCTTCAAAATGGCGGGCGCATGCGCAGTGCGCCCGCCGGCCGGCACCGGGAAAATCTTTGGGGTCTCGGCTGCCTGGGGTAGCCGAGACCCCAAAGAGCATGATCGGGGGTCGGTTTTAGCGACCCCTGTTTTGCGATCGCCGGTAATTAACTGTTTACCGGCGACCGCAAAAAAAAAAAAAAAAAAAAAAAAGTAAAGTGTAATTCTCTGTCCTCTGATGTGATCGCACATCAGAGGACAGAGAAATAGGGGGATTCGGGGACCCTAGCATACTCACCTAGGTCCCTGGATCCTCTTGCTGCTCCTCCTGGCCGCCGGCAGAAGAACATGGCGGACGCATGCCCAGTGCGCCCGCCATCTGTCTCCATCTGCCGGCCGGCAGGAGAACAGCAGTTAGGGCTAAAATTAGGGTTAGGGTTAGGGGTAGGGTTAGGGGTAGGGTTAGGGGTAGGGTTAGGGGTAGGGTTAGGGGTAAGGTAGGGTTAGGGGTAGGGTTAGGGGTAGGGTTAGGGTTAGGGGTAGGGTTAGGGGTAGGGTTAGGGTTAGGGGTAGGGCTAGGGGTAGGGTTAGGGGTAGGGTTAGGGTTAGGTTAGGGGTAGGGTTAGGGGTAGGGTTAGGGGTAGGGTTAGGGTAGGGGTAGGGTTAGGGCTAGGGTTAGGTTAGGGGTAGGGTTACGGCTAGGGTTAGGTTAGGGGTAGGGTTAGGTTAGGGTTAGGGGTAGGGTTACGGCTAGGGTTAGGTTAGGGGTAGGGTTAGGGGTAGGGTTAGGTTAGGGGTAGGGTTGGGGCTAAATTTAGGGTTAGGGTTGGGGCTAAATTTAGGGTTAGGGTTGGGGCTAAATTTAGGGTTAGGCTTCTTTCACACTTACGTCGGTACGGGGCCGTCGCAATGCGTCGGCCCGACATATCGACGCACGTTGTGAAAATTGTGCACAACGTGGGCAGCAGCTGTAGTTTTTCAACGCATCCGCTGCCCAATCTATGTCCTGGGGAGGAGGGGCGGAGTTACGGCCACGCATGCGCGGTCAGAAATGGCGGATGCGACGTACAAAAAAACGTTTCATTGAACGTTTTTTTGTGCTGACGCTCCGCCAAAACACAACTGTTCCAGTGCACGACGGACGCGACGTGTGGCCATCCGTCACGATCCGTCGGCAATACTATGGGCAAAAAACGCATCCTGCGGGCACATTTGCAGGATCCGTTTCTTGTCCAAAACGACGGATTGCGACGGAATGCCAAACAACGCAAGTGTGAAAGTAGCCTTAGGGCTAGGGCTAGGGTTGGGGCTAAAGTTAGGGTTAGAGCTGGGATTAGGTTTAGGGTTTGGATTAGGGTTGGTATTAGGGTTAGGGTTGGCATTAGGGTTACGCTTGGGATTAGGGTTAGGTTTGGGATTAGGGTTAAGGTTAGGGTTGTGATTAGGGGTGTATTGGGATTAGGGTTAGGGTTGAGATTAGGATTAGGGGTGTGTTGGATTTAGGGTTTTGATTAGGGTTATGGTTAGGGTTGACATTAGGGTTGTTTTGGGGTAAGGGTTGTGATTATGGTTAGGGTTAGTGATTAGGATTATGGATCAGGTTGGGATTAGGGTTAGGGGTTGGAGCTAGAATTGGGGGGTTTCCACTGTTTAGGTACATCAGGGGGTCTCCAAACACGACAGCCAATTTTGCGCTCAAAAAGTCAAATGGTGCTCCCTCCCTTCTGAGCTCTGCCGTGCGCCCAAACAGTGGGTTACCCCCACATATGGGGCATCAGCGTACTCGGGATAAATTGGACAACAACTTCTGGGGTCCAATTTCTCTTGTTACCCTTGTGAAAATAAAAACTTGGGGGCTACAAAATCTTTTTTGTGAAAAAAAAAAAATATTTTTTATTTTCACGACTCTGCATTCTAAACTTCTGTGAAGCACTTGGGCATTCAAAGTTCTCACCACACATCTAGATAAGTTCCTTGGGGGGTCTAGTTTCCAAAATGGGGTCACTTGTGGGGGGTTACTACAGTTTAGGTATATCAGGGGCTCTGCAATCGCAACATAATGCCCACAGACCATTCTATCAAAGTCTGCATTCCAAAAAGGCGCTCCTTCCCTTCCGAGCTCTGCCGTGCGCCCAAACAGTGGTTTACCCCCACATATGGCACATCAGCGTACTCGGAATAAATTGGACAACAACTATTGCAGTCCAATTTCTCCTGTTACCCTTGTGAAAATAAAAACTTGGGGGCTACAAAATCTTTTTTGTGAAAAAAAAAATATTTTTTATTTTCACGACTCTGCATTCTAAACTTCTGTGAAGCACTTGGGCATTCAAAGTTCTCACCACACATCTAGATAAGTTCCTTGGGGGGTCTAGTTTCCAAAATGGGGTCACTTGTGGAGGGTTTCTACTGGTTAGGTACATCAGGGGCTCTGCAAATGCAACATAATACCCGCAGACCATTCTATCAAAGTCTGCATTCCAAAACGGCGCTCCTTCCTTCCGAGCTCTGCCGTGCGCCCAAACAGTGGTTTACCCCCACATATGGGGTACCAGCATACTCAAGACAAATTGGACAACAACTTTTGGGGTCCAATTTCTCTTGTTACCCTTGTAAAAATAAAAACTTGGGGGCTACAATATCTTTTTTGTGGAAAAAAAAAATATTTTTTATTTTCACGGCTCTGCATTATAAACTTCTGTGAAGCACTTGGGCATTCAAGGTTCTCACCACACATCTAGATAAGTTCCATGGGGGGTCTAGTTTCCAAAATGGGGTCACTTGTGGGGGATTTCTACTGTTTAGGCACATCAGGGGCTCTCCAAACGCGACATGGCGTCCGATCTCAATTCCAGCCAATTCTACATTGAAAAAGTAAAACGGCACTCCTTCTCTTCCAAGCTCTGCGGTGCGCCCTAGCAGTGGTTTACCCCCACATATTGGGTATCAGCGTACTCAGGAGAAATTGCACAACAACTTTTGTGGTCTAATTTCTCCTGTTACCCTTGTGAAAATAAAAATTTGTGGGCAAAAAGATCATTTTTGTAGAAAAAATGCGATTTTTTTTTTTTCACGGCTCTACGTTATAAACTTCTTTGAAGCACATGGGGGTTCAAAGTGCTCGCCACACATCTAGATAAGTTCCTTAAGGGGTCTAGTTTCCAAAATGGTGTCACTTGTGGGGGGTTTCCACTGTTTAGGCACATCAGGGGCTCTCCAAACGCGACATGGCGTCCAATCTCAATTCCAGCCAATTCTACATTGAAAAAGTAAAACGGCGCTCCTTCACTTCCAAGCTCTGCGGTGCGCCCAAACAGTGGTTTATCCCCACATATGGGGTATCGACGTATTCAGGAGAAATCGCACAACAACTTTTGTGGTCTAATTTCTCCTGTTACCCTTGTGAAAATAAGAATTTGTGGGCAAAAAGATCATTTTTGTGTAAACAAAAGCGATTTTTTTATTTTCACGGCTCTACGTTATAAACTTCTGTGAAGCACTTGGGGGTTCAAAGTGCTCGCCACACATCTAGATAAGTTCCTTAAGGGGTCTAGTTTCCAAAATGGTGTCACTTGTGGGGGGTTTCCACTGTTTAGGCACATCAGGGGCTCTCTAAACGTGACATGGCGTCCGATCTCAATTCCAGCCAATTCTGCATTGAAAAAGTCAAACGGCGCTCCTTCACTTCTAAGTTCTGCGGTACGCCCAAAAAGTGGTTTACCCCCACATATGGGGTATTGGCGTATTCAGGAGAAATTGCATAACAAAATTTATGGTTACATTTCTGTTTTTACACTTGTGAAAATAAAAAAAATGGTTCTGAATTAAGATGTTTGCAAAAAAAAGTTAAATGTTCATTTTTTCCTTCCACATTGTTTCAGTTCCTGTGAAGCACGTAAAGGGTTAATAAACTTCTTGAATGTGGTTTTGAGAACCTTGAGGGGTGTAGTTTTTAAAATGGTGTCACACTTCGTTATTTCCTATCATATAGATCCCTCAAAATGACTTCAAATGTGATGTGGTCCCTAAAAAAAAATGGTGTTGTAAAAATGAGAAATTGCTGGTCAACTTTTAACCCTTATAACTCCCTAACAAAAAAAAATTTTGTTTCCAAAATTGTACTGATGTAAAGTAGACATGTGGGAAATGTTATTTATTAACTATTTTTCGTGACATATCTCTCTGATTTAAGGGCATAAAAATACAAAGTTTGAAAATTGCAAAATTTTAAAAATTTTCGCCATATTTCCGTTTTTTTCATAAATAATCGCAAGTAATATCGAAGAAATGTTACCACTAACATGAAGTACAATATGTCACGAAAAAACAATCTCAGAATCAGCGGGATCCGTTGAAGCGTTCCAGAGTTATAACCTCATAAAGTGACAGTGGTCAGAATTGCAAAAATTGGCCCGGTCATTAAGTACCAAATTGGCTCTGTCACTAAGGGGTTAAAATTGTAATGAATAGCTCTATAGCTGCTTGTCACAGCCTTCAGATAATATAAAACTGATGAAATGGGTATGCCATTCCACCCACTCTTGTTTTGTCCTAATGATTTTTTTTTGCCAACATCACCTTCGAGTTGACACAATGATATGTGAAACATGATCACGCTGATATACATAGTGATGCCACATCAGCTTTTCCAGGGTACTTGCAAGCCTCTAAATGGATTAGTATATAAATCTCGAATATTGCTTTATAAATTACAGGAAACTACCACAAAAAGCCAGTGAGAATGTTAAAAGATCAATAAAAAAAATCTTTCTCCAGTCTCTTATGCAATCGGTTTAATTTATTTGATTTAACCCCGGGAGGTATTTTGTTTTTGCATTTTCGTGTTTTGCTCCCCTTCTTCCCAGTGCCATAACTTTTTATTTTTCAGTCAATATGGCCATGTAAGGGCTTGATTTTTGTGGGATGAGTTGTACTTTTGAACAACAACATTAGTTTTAACATATCGTGTAATGGAAAACAGGAAAAAAAATCCAAGTGTGGTGAAATTGCAAAAAAAGTGCACTTCCATAATAGTTTTTTGTTTTGCTTTTTTACTATGTTAACTAAATGCTAAATATGACCTGCCATTATGATTCTCCAGGTCATTACGAGTTCATAGATACAAAACATGTATAGGTTCTTTTTTAATTTATTTTAGTGGTGAAAAAAAACAAGATTTGTTAAAAAAAAATTACACCATTTTCCAATACCCGTAGCGTCTCCATTTTTCGTGATCTTGAGTTGGGTGAAGGCTTATTTTTTGCACGCCAAGGTGACGTTTATAAAAATACCATTTTGATGCAGACATGATCTTTTTATCACTCGTTATTGCATTTTAATGCATTGTTGCAGCGACAAAAAAAAACGTAGTTCTGGCATTTTGACTTTTTTTCTCGTCACGCCGTTTAGCGATCGGGTTAATTCTATCTATATTGATAGTGATTCGGTAGTGAATGCGGTAATACCAAATATGTGTGTGTTTGATTTTTTTTATTGTTTTATTTTGAATGGGACAAAAGGGGGGTGATTTGAACTTTTATATATTTTTTATTTTTTTGTATTTTTATAAACTTTTTTTAACTTTTGGCTGCTTCAATGGTCTCCATGGGAGACTAGAAGCTGCTATAACCCGATCGGCTCTGCTACATACAGGCAATGACCAGATCGCCTGTATGTAGCAGAATTGCTGACTTACTATGTGTGCCGACCACCGGGTCTCTTCTGGAGACCTCTGGTTGTCATGCCAACCCATCAGCAATCCGTGGTCATGTGACACGGGCGCAGATGGGTGGGATTTCGGTGCGCTTGCAGGAAGTGCGAGCTAAATTGACAGCAGCATTAACGGGTTAACCTGCAGCTGTTAGAGGAACATGTCAGCTGTTCAAAACAGCTGACATGTGCCAGTAAAGATGTAGGCTCAGCGCCGGAGCCCACATCAAAGGGAGGGTGTCTGACATTGGCGTACTATTAAGCCCGATGTCGGAAAAGGCTTAAAGAGGTTTTCCACTGCTTTATCATTTATGACCTACCCTTAGGATAGGTCATCAAATTCTGATCAGTTGGGGTCCGACACCCTGCACCACCTCCGGTCAGCTGTTCTAGGTGTCGTTAGCAGTGGCTGCCAGTTGGAACTGTTCGATTGCGAGCTGTTCTGTCTTCTGATAGCGGCCGCTGGAGGGTACTGCACATCTGCCCCCAAGTGATTTGAATGTGATGTGCACCTTCAATGTGTAGTACTCTGCCGTGGCCACCATCATAAGGGTATGTGTCCACGTTCAGGATTGCATCAGGATTTGGTCAGGATTTTATGTCAGTGTTTGTAAGCCAAAACCAGGAGTGGGTGATAAATACAGAAGTGGTGCATATGTTTCTATTATACTTTTCCTCTAATTGTTCCACTCCTGGTTTTGGCTTACAAATACTGACATAAAATCCTGACCAAATCCTGATGCAATCCTGAACGTGGACACATACCCTAAGAGAGAGCACCTCAGCAATTAAGCAGTTCCAGGCAGTGGCTGCTGACACCGACACTGATAACAGCTGATCAGCGGAGGTGCTGGGTGTCGGACCCCGACCAATCAGACATTGATGACTTATCCTATGGGTAGGTCATCAGTGTTTAAGTAGTGGAGAACCTCTTTCAAAAAAAGTAACATTTTCTAGAAAAAGTAAAGACGCTTGTAAAATGAAACTGTGACTGGAGAAATTTAAATTTCTATCAAAAATCATTTTTACTTTTTCTTAACTAGCTCAAGACTTGGCCATTTTCTTTTTGTTCATGATGAGGCACTTGCTTATTTTATAATGCATATGGTTTTAAAAGGAATGTATAAACAGAAAATTACCTACTGTTTATATCATTTTTTTAATAAATATATTTTTTTAATTTTTTTTGTGGTTTTCTTTTACATTTTCATTTTATAGTCTACGAAAAAAATTGAAATCTTGAAATGTTCATTGGACTCATACTTCCTGGTCTTTAAAGAAATTCACGTGTACATTAGCAGCAATAGACTAACTCAGAACCTATCTTTTCTCTATATATTGGAACATGTAATGACTGTGTGCAAAGTCACTGTAAAGGGAGGGGAAGTAGGGAGAGACTTAACATGACCTATTGTGAAGGGTGGATCCTGGGTTATCAGGAGTGTATAGAGGTATTATCTGCCATTGGAATCCTTCCTGTGACGATAATGACACTTCTGAAAATTTTCTGTAAAGAATAGTAGGTATGAGTCTAAAATAGATTAAATGGTGAGTGTGAAAATCGAAATATTTCTTTTAAAAAACAAAAAACAAAAAAAAAACAACATATCGAGATATTGAAGGAAAGCTATTTGCATTTTTAAAGAAAAAAAAATTTAAGGCTCGCTTCACATATTAGGTAATTTTTTGGTCATTTTCTTTAAGAGGTATAATTTTTTCATGTTTGGATATTCAAATAGTATTTTCCTCTTTTTATTTTGACACATGGCATCAAATTTTATGTCATTTTCATGACAGAACAAATAAGTTTCCACAAATTTCTAAATGACTGTCACCAAGTAGATGGTTGTCTAGCGCCCCAAAATTGAAGCTTGCATTAATGTGTTGTAATTTACTGCTTTATTGTCCCTTGATCCTAGTGATCCTAGACTGTTGCATTATTTTTTGTAACGGTCTGTATTGTTTCGTGCTTAAAAACTTGTAATTGTGTTTGTATTATTGTGTTTGTTGCTTTGAGGAGTATAGTATGATTCAGCACTTCATACACTGCAGGGTGTAAATGGTTAATCCAGTGCTAACAATGAGCTATGTAGAAGGATCCAGAAGGTTCGGAAGATTAAAGTCTACAGAAAGGCCCCAATCACAGTTTGTCGCTTCAAGTAGTGTACTTTGCCATGCACAGAATTAGTTGGTTCCTGAAGAAGATGGCTGAGACAGCTGAGAGATCTGAAGAAGTGTAGTACAGAATTGACTCCTTCATAGAATTTAGAGTTGGAAGGGACCTCCAGGGTCATCATGTCTAACCCCCTGCTCAATGCAGAATTCACTAAACCATCTCAGACAAATGTCTGTCCATCCTCTGCTTCCCAATAATGAGGAGAATAATATGCTTGGATCCCAAGCTCTTCCCAACAGTATAGAAAGCAAAGGAAGCCCTTTGGCAGTGCACATGAAGATGATGAAGTAGATGTACTGAATAATGATCCTTTCCTTTATAACAAATAGGATATTAGATATAAAGATTATTTTGAACAATTTAGAAATCATCTTTATCTCCTCACGTCTAGGACAGAAGTGAAAAAAAAAACATGCTGATAAGTAATTAAGCAATTTTATGATGAATCCCATAAAGAAACCCTGACTTAATAACGAGACTTGTAATTACTAAGCAATTTATTGGGGGGGGGGGGAGGGGGGAATTACAATGCATGCCCAAGCCATCACACTGCCTCCGCGGTGTTTTACAGAGGATGTGGTATGCTTTGGATCATTAGCTATACCACGCCTTCGCCATACTTTTTTCTTTCCATCATTCTGGTAGAGGTTGATCTTGGTTTCATCTGTCCAAAGAATGTTCTTCCAGAACTCTGCTGGCTTTTTTAGATGTTTTTTAGCAAAGCAGTCTAGCCTTTTTATTCTTGATGCTTATGAGTGGCGTGCACCGTGCAGTGAACCCTCTGTATTTACTTTCATGCAGTCTTCTCTTTATGGTAGATTTGGATATTGATACGCCTACCTCCTGGAGAGTGTTGTTCACTTGGTTGGCTGTTGTGAAGGGGTTTCTCTTCACCATGGAGATTATTCTGCCATCATCCACCACTGTTGTCTTCCATGGGCGCCCAGGTCTTTTTGCATTGATGAGTTTACCAGTGCTTTCTTTCTTTCTCAGGATGTACCAAACTGTAGATTTTGCCACTCCTAATATTGTACCAATTTCTCAAATGGGTTTTTTCTGTTTTTGCAGCTTAGGGATGGCTTGTTTCACCTGCATGGAGAGCTCCTTTGACCGCATGTTTACTTCACAGCAAAACCTTCCAAATGCAAGCATCACACCTCAAATCAACTCCAGGCCTTTTATCTGCTAAATTGAGAATGACATAATGAAGGGATTGCCCACACCTGTCCATGAAATAGCCTTGGAGTCAATTGTCCGATTATTTTTGGTCCCTTTAAAAGCAGGGTGGCACATGTTAAGGAGCTGAAACTCCTAAACCCTTCATCCAATTTTAATGTGGATACCCTCAAATGAATGCGAAAAGTCTGAACTTCAGCAGCATCCGAATTGTTTTGTTTAAAATTCATTGTGCTAATGTCTGTAACCAAAATTAGAAAAATGTTGTCTCTGTCCAAATATATATGGACCTAACTGTAAGTCAACTATACTCCACTTTGCCTTCCTAGCCTCTGGTTTTGTTTGGTTTGAGGCACCTATTTTAATGTTTTGTTGTTCTATTTTATATTTGAAATAAAGAAATTGCTATTTTGTAAATTGTGTTTGGAGGCACTTCTTGATCCTATAATAAGGATTGTTATGTTATACTAGTATGACAAAGTGTGGCCCATTCCTTTTTGAGGTTTAGGGTCGGGGTAGTATGATTACTTCTTCCAGCGCTGCAGATTCTTCCTGTACTGAGTGGTCACATGGCACCGCTCATTACAGTCATGAATATGCGGCTCCACCTCCGATAGAGGTGGAGCCGCATATTCATTGCTCTAATGAGCGGTAACTGTGACCGCTCAATACAGGAAGAAGATCCAGCGCCAGGAGAAGCCGGGACTGCAGGGACCGCGCCAGGAGCAGGTAAGTATACGGGGAAGGGAGCGCTGCGTGATATTTGCCTGCTCCTCGTTCCGGTGCGGCTCCGTCTCCAGTGTCCTCTGGCAGTGACGCTCAGGTCGGAGGGCATGGTGACGTAGTCAGTGCGCGCCCTCTGCTGAGCGTCAGTGCTGAAGACGAAGAGAGGTGAGTATGAATTTTTTTTATTTTATTGCAGCAGCATTATATATTGGACAGCTTTATATGGAGCATCTTTGGGGCAATAATCAACGGTGCAGAGCATTATATATGGCATAGCTTTATATGAAGCATCTATGGGGCAATAATCAACGGTGCAGAGCATTATATATGGCACAGCTTTCTATGGAGCATCTATAGGGCCATAATGAACGGTGCAGAGCATTCTATATGGCACAGCTTTCTATGGAGCATCTATGGGGCAATAATCAACGGTGCAGAGCATTCTATATGGCACAGCTTTCTATGGAGCATCTATGGGGCCATAATGAACGGTGCAGAGCATTCTATATGGCACAGCTTTATGTGGAGCATCTATGGGGCCATAATGAACGGTGCAGAACATTATATGTGGCACAGCTTTATATGGAGCATCTATGGGGCAATAATGAACAGTATGCAGCATTATATGTGGCACAGCTTTATATGGAGCATTTATGGGGCAATAATGAACGGTATGGCGCATCTATTTTTATTTTTGAAATTCACCGGTAGCTGCTGCATTTCCTACCCTAGGCTTATACTCGAGTCAATAAGTTTTCCCAGTTTTGTGTGGCAAAATTAGGGGGGTCGGCTTATACTCGAGTATATACGGTATGTAGCAAGGGTTGGGGTAGCCCCACCACAGAATATAATGTAGCCCCCTCATAAAATATAATGCAGTCCCCTCTCATAGAATATAATGCAGCACCCCACAAAATATAATGCAACCACCTCAGGTATAATGCAGTCCCCACCATAGAATATAATGTAGCACCCTCATAGGATATAATGCAGCCCCCTCATATAGTATAATGCAGCCCACAACAGAATATAGTGTAGTCCCCTGAGAGAATGCAGCCCCACCACAGAATATAACGCAGCCCCCCCATAGAGTATACTGTAGCCCCCTCATATAGTATGATGTAGCCCCCATAATATAATGTAGTGTAGTCCCCTGAGAATAATGCAGTCCCCCACAGAATACAATGTAGCCCCCTCATAAAGTATAATGCAGCCCCTCTCCACCCCCATTATTGTTCTCATCACCACCTCCATCATTGCCTTCTCCCCCTCCACCCCTATCATTCTCCCCCACCACCTCCATCACTGCCCATTCCACCACTTGCATCATTGCCTCCTCCCCACTATCATTGTCCATTTCATCACCTCCATCATCACCTCCATCATTGCCTCTCCCACCACTGTCATTGCCCATCACCTCCATCATTGCCTCCCCCCACCACCATGATTGCTCATTTCATCACCTCCATCATTGCCTCCCACCACCACCATTGCCCATCACTGCCTCCCCCCACCACCATCATTGCCCATCACCTCCATCATTGCCTTCCCACCATCACTGCCTATCACCACCATCATTGCCCATCATCTCCATCATTGCCTCCCCACCATTATTGCCTATCACCTCCATTGCCAATCACCTCCATCATTGCCTCCACCACCATCATTGCCAATCACCTCCATCATTGCCTCCCCACCATCATTGCCTATCACCTCATCATTGCCTCCACCACTACCATCATTGCCCATCACCTCCATCATTGCCTCCCCACCATCATTACGAGATACGGCCTTCCCAAAACCCTGTCTGATGACAAATGCACACTTAGCAGGATGCAGCAGGCCTCCACTGATACAGGCTAGGAGCGGCACAGGTGCAAACTACTTGATAAAAACAACCACCCCAACCAAACATTGCAGGGGTTGGCTGCCTAGCAGAAAAAATGCACATTGATATAACTCACATAGGACGCCAGTCACACTGATAGGTGCGGTGCACAGTGTCTGTATGCAACCTATTGATGACGCCCCTTGTATTAACAGGCGGGCTGCCCAGCACTATAAAAATGCAGCCAATACCTCATATAGTGTATGTATTTATCATATGCATGCATTTTTTGCACTATATCATATCTTTTTCTGCAGGATGTGGCCAGGCCTCTTTATGTTGGCTAGGTTTTTCTGGGGTGTCTTTCACTGTGTGCTGCATTTTTATAGTGCTGGGCAGCCCGCCTGTTAATACAAGGGGCGTCATCAATAGGTTGCATACAGACACTGTGCACCGCACCTATCAGTGTGACTGGCGTCCTATGTGAGTTATATCAATGTGCATTTTTTCTGCTAGGCAGCCAACCCCAGCAATGTTTGGTTGGGGTGGTTGTTTTTATCAAGTAGTTTGCACCTGTGCCGCTCCTAGCCTGTATCAGTGGAGGCCTGCTGCATCCTGCTAAGTGTGCATTTGTCATCAGACAGGGTTTTGGGAGGCCGTATCTCGTGGTTTGTATTATTTCTGAGTTTTTTCTATGTTAGCTGTCCCCACCATCATTGCCTATCACCTCCATTGCCTATCACCTCCATCATTGCCCATCGCCTCCATCATTGTCTCCCACCACCACCATCATTGCCCATCAACTCCATCATTGTCTCCCCCACCACCATCATTGCCCATCACCTCCATCATCTCCCCCATCAATATCATTTTCCTTCACCACCACACACACACCTCACCGCAGCTCATCACACACACACACGCCGGCACACACACGCAGGCAGAGACAAACACACGCATGCAAGCACACAGACACTCTCACACATGCAGGCGCACACACACACATGCAGGCACACAACACAGCTCACCTCCCCGCAGCAGCAGCTCATCCTAGCAGCCTCTTTCTCGCTGGAAGCTTTCTGTCTGAGACAGCATGCTGGATGATGACGTCATCCAGCTGGGCTGTCTCAGACAGGAAGCAGGATGCCGGGAAGTGAGTTGCTCTGTGTGAGTCTGTGTGCCTGCATGTATGTGTATGTGTGCGCCTGGTGCTCTGTGCGTGTGAGTGGTGCGGCTTTACATGCGGGTAGTGATAGCTGCAGCCTGTGGCTATTGCTGCCCGCTATTAAAGAGAAATGGTATTCACGCCTCTCCAAGCCCATAGGGGTGTGGGGAAGCGTGAATATTCATTATGCTTTATCAGCGGGGACAGGATCCTGTCTCCAGCTGCTGCTACGCTGGCACAGGGCGGGCCCCCTTGACTCAGGGGCCCCATAGCTACTGGCTGGAGGCCCCTGGAGCAGTAGGGCCCTAGACAGCTGCTGGCCAGTATGCCAGCAGGTGTCAGTGCCTGGGCCGGAGGATTCTCCGCTGGGCCAGTCCGAGCCTGGTCTCTAGCAGCCGAAACATCCTACTTGTAGCGATGAGCAAATGTAAAAAAGGATGCCCAAATTACTGCTTGCAGGTTTGTTCTATGGGGACTCTGTCTACAGTAGCCTCGTATTTCAAGATTAATTTTTTAATACTGTTAGACAGTGAAGATTTGCGGGCTTTTGAGCCCTTCTTCTGCCCCTGAAGCTGAACAAACAGGGAGTGTGATGACATGGAGTCTATAGTCTTGTCTAAGAGACTGATCTTTTAACATCAAGCATATATAGATCTGTTTGATCTTGGTTTGGGGGTGTCTGAAATGACGTCTTGAAGAAAAATTTCTTGGTTAATATGCTGTTTCAATGAGTTTTTAGTCATGTAATATGGAGACATTCTTAGGGCCTGTTTTGGTTCTGCTGTTCTTACATGAGGTCTAAGGTTGTGAAATGCTTTGAACTTTTTTATAAGATGTTGGTTAAAAAGGGTACTGTCTAAAAGGGAATTAATTGCAGAAAAAGTTACTTACGGTAGGTTATAGGTCGTTTTCAAACCCATCTTAGGCCTTCTTCACACATCTATGTTTCTGGTACATGGAGTGTCAGTTTCCACTCATTCCAAAGACACGAACACATGCACACCCATTATAATCTATGGTGCAGTGTACATGTCTTTGTTTTCACATAGACCGCGTGTCCATGTGAGCCACACGGAGACATGTCAGTTTTTTCCCGGCAGCACGTATCACAGTGACTCATACAAATCTATGGGTCCATGTAAAACACATACAACACACGGATGACATCTGTGTGACATGCGTGAGCCATCCATGTGACACATACCGCAAAATAATGCATTCAAGAAATTACAGATTTTTGTCACAAAACTTGAAGGGTTTCCTGATGCCAGAAAAGCAAATGAGAATCCTGAAGCCTCATGAACAAGTTGATTACTTGTGACTTGCAGATTTGGTGCAGATTTAAATCTATAGTATGTCAATTCTTTCAGCTGCAGATTTCACCCATACTAATGAGTGGCGAAAATCTGCACCAAAAATGCAATGAAAAAAAAAAACAGCAGCAAAAACTCAAGTTTTTGCTGCTACATTTTTCCTGTCAAGATGGTTCAGAAATTTCTACACCAAATACTTGAGTCCACATTTTCTTAACCCCTTCAATATCTTTGCGATTTTCAGTTTTCACGCTTTTGTTTTTTCATCCCCTTCTTCCAAGAGTCATTATTTTTGTATTATTCCACATCAATATAGCCTTATGAGGTTTTGTGTTTTGTGGAACAAGTTAAATTTTTGAATTACTCCATTGATTGTACCGTATAATGCACTGGAAAATCGGAAGAAAATTCCAAGTGCAAAAAAGTGCAATTCCATAATTGTTTTTTTTTTTTTTTATTTACCGTGTTTACTATATGGTAAAACTGACATGGCAATATGATTCCCAAGGTCAGTATGAGTACATACTACATGTATAGGTTTATTTGGTTTATTTTATTATTTAAATGGTGAAAAGATAATTCCTAAATGTATAAAAACATTTTTTTTGCCTATTTGACCATTTTCAGAGACTTGTAGTGTTTTCCGCTTTTGAAAACGTGGGCTGCGTGAGCGGTTATTTTTTGCGCCCTAAGCTGATGTTTTTATTGATATCATTTTAAGGTAGAAACAATGTTGTTGCGACGACCAAAAAAACTTAATTCTGTTGTTTCATATTTTTCTCATTGTGCCTTTACCGACCGAATTAAATTTATTTTATATTTTGATTGAGCATTACTAAATGCAACAATATCAAATATGTGTATTTTTTTATTTGTTTTATAGATAATGGTGTAAAAGAGTGTGACTTCAACTTTTGTGGGTTTTTTGTTTTTTCATATTTTCTAAAACTTTTTTTACTTTTTACTGTCTTCAATAGTCCCCTTAGGAGACTTGAAGCTACAATCATCCGATCGCCTGTGCTATGTATAGCAAAAATCATGATCTCCTGTAAATGCCATCCACAAGCAAGAGATTCATAATGACAGGCATGTGGGTCTTCTGCAGAACCCAAAGACAGGGATACCACCTTTGAAATAAATAAGCGTCAAAGTTCGTGAAGGGGTTAAAGATGTGCAAAGATAATATATAGATACTGTATATACTAGATAGATAAATAATAGAAAGATAGTTAGATAGCTTGTAGAATTTTCAATTAAGCCAAATAAATAATTAAATGAAAAAAATGTGGTGGTCCCCCCTATTTATTGAAACCAGCAAAGGTAAAGCAGACAGCTGCAGGCTGATATAATCAGGCTGGGAAAGTCCATAGTTATTGTGCCCTTCAAGCCTAAAAATACCAGCCTGCAGTTGCCCCAGAAGTAGAACATCACATGAGATGCTCAAACTCTGGCTCTTCACAATTGTGAATATGGTTTTGGGGGTTGATGTCAGCTGTGTAGTGTCCAAAAACACAATGGGCATCAAACCCTGGTACTAGTAATGGAGGCTGCTTGCATGGCCAGCATACTCACTGAACATGTCACCCATTGAGCATGTTTGGATGCTCTGGATCAGCATATTCAACAGCGTGTTCAAGTTCCTGCTACAGTAATTTACGGCAATTTCGCACAGCCATTGAGTAGGAGTGGTCCAACATTCCACAGGCGACAACCAACAACACCAATAACTGTTATGATTAGGTAATTCAGTACCACAATGGACATAGAAGTCAGAGCACATACAGTGACCTGACAATAACCCAAAAACATAGAACGAGCTCTGAGACGTGGGAACTCTGCTGACCGCAATCCCTAATCCTCTCCAACCACACTAGAGGCAGCCGTGGATTGCGCCTAACGCTCCCTATGCAACTCGGCACAGCCTGAGAAACTAGCTAGCCTGAAGATAGAAAATAAGCCTACCTTGCCTCAGAGAAATACCCCAAAGGAAAAGGCAGCCCCCACATATAATGACTGTGAGTTAAGATGAAAAGACAAACGTAGAGATGAAATAGATTTAGCAAAGTGAGGCCCGACTTTCTGAACAGAGCGAGGATAGGAAAGGTAACTTTGCGGTCAACACAAAACCCTACAAACAACCACGCAAAGGGGGCAAAAAGACCCTCCGTACCGACTAACGCCACGGAGGTATACCCTCTGCGTCCCAGAGCTTCCAGCAAGCAAGAAAAAGCAAATAAGCAAGCTGGACAGAAAAAAACAGCAAACAAAATAACAAAAGCGGAACTTAGCTATGCAGAGCAGCAGGCCACAGGAACGATCCAGGAGGAAGCAAGTCCAATACTAGAACATTGACTGGAGGCCAGGATCAAAGCACTAGGTGGAGTTAAATAGAGCAGCACCTAACGACTTCACCACATCACCAGAGGAAGGAAACTCAGAAGCCGCAGTACCACTCTCCTCCACCAACGGAAGCTCATAGAGAGAATCAGCCGAAGTACCACTTGTGACCACAGGAGGGAGCTCTGCAACAGAATTCACAACAGTACCCCCCCCTTGAGGAGGGGTCACCGAACCCTCACCAGAGCCCCCAGGACGACCAGGATGAGCCATATGAAAGGCATGAACAAGATCGGGAGCATGGACATCAGGGGTAAAGACCCAGGAATTATCTTCCTGAGCATAACCCTTCCACTTAACCAGATACTGGAGTTTCTGTCTTGAAACACGAGAATCCAAAATCTTCTCCACAATATACTCCAACTCCCCCTCCACCAAAACCGGGGCAGGAGGATCAACAGATGGAACCATAGGTGCCACGTATCTCCGCAACAATGACCTATGGAATACTTTATGGATGGAAAAAGAATCTGGAAGGGTCAAACGAAAAGACACAGGATTAAGAACCTCAGAAATCCTATACGGACCAATGAAACGAGGTTTAAACTTAGGAGAGGAAACCTTCATAGGAATATGACGAGAAGACAACCAAACCAAATCCCCAACACGAAGTCGGGGACCCACACAGTGTCTGCGATTAGCGAAACGTTGAGCCTTCTCCTGGGACAAGGTCAAATTGTCCACTACATGAGTCCAAATCTGCTGCAACCTGTCCACCACAGTATCCACACCAGGACAGTCCAAAGACTCAACCTGCCCTGAAGAGAAACGAGGATGGAACCCAGAGTTGCAGAAAAACGGCGAAACCAAGATAGCCGAGCTGGCCCGATTATTAAGGGCGAACTCAGCCAAAGGCAAAAAGGACACCCAGTCATCCTGATCAGCAGAAACAAAGCATCTCAGATATGTTTCCAAGGTCTGATTGGTTCGTTCGGTCTGGCCATTAGTCTGAGGATGGAAAGCCGAGGAAAAAGACAAGTCAATGCCCATCCTAGCACAAAAGGCTCGCCAAAACCTCGAAACAAACTGGGAACCTCTATCAGAAACGATATTCTCTGGAATGCCATGTAAACGAACCACATGCTGGAAGAACAATGGCACCAAATCAGAGGAGGAAGGTAATTTAGACAAGGGTACCAAATGGACCATCTTAGAGAAGCGATCACAAACCACCCAAATGACTGACATTTTTTGAGAGACGGGAAGATCTGAAATAAAATCCATGGAGATATGTGTCCAAGGCCTCTTCGGGACCGGCAAGGGCAAAAGCAACCCACTGGCACGAGAAAAGCAGGGCTTAGCCCGAGCACAAATCCCACAGGACTGCACAAAAGAACGCACATCCCGCGACAGAGATGGCCACCAAAAGGATCTAGCCACTAACTCTCTGGTACCAAAGATTCCAGGATGCCCAGCCAACCCCGAACAATGAACCTCAGAGATAACTTTATTCGTCCACCTATCAGGGACAAACAGTTTCTCCGCTGGGCAACGATCCGGTTTATTAGCCTGAAATTTTTGCAGCACTCGCTGCAAATCAGGGGAGATGGCAGACACAATTACTCCCTCTTTGAGAATACCAGCCGGCTCAGATAAACCCGGAGAGTCGGGCACAAAACTCCTAGACAGGGCATCCGCCTTCACATTTTTAGAGCCCGGAAGGTACGAAACAACAATGTCAAAACGGGCAAAAAACAGCGACCAACGAGCCTGTCTAGGATTCAACCGCTTGGCAGACTCGAGATAAGTCAAGTTCTTATGATCAGTCAAGACCACCACGCGATGCTTAGCTCCTTCAAGCCAATGACGCCACTCCTCGAATGCCCACTTCATGGCCAGCAACTCTCGATTGCCAACATCATAATTTCGCTCAGCAGGCGAAAACTTCCTGGAAAAGAAGGCGCATGGTTTCATCACCGAGCAATCAGAACTTCTCTGCGACAAATTAGCCCCCGCTCCAATTTCAGAAGCATCAACCTCGACCTGGAACGGAAGCGAAACATCTGGTTGACACAACACAGGGGCAGAGGAAAAACGACACTTCAACTCCTGAAAAGCTTCCACAGCAGCAGAAGACCAATTGACCACATCAGCACCCTTCTTGGTCAAATCGGTCAATGGTTTAACAATACTAGAAAAATTGCAGATGAAGCGACGATAAAAATTAGCAAAGCCCAGGAACTTTTGCAGACTTTTCAGAGATGTCGGCTGAGTCCAATCATGGATGGCTTGGACCTTAACAGGGTCCATCTCGATAGTAGAAGGGGAAAAAATGAACCCCAAAAATGAAACCTTCTGAACACCAAAGAGACACTTTGATCCCTTCACAAACAAAGAATCAGCACGCAGGACCTGAAACACCGTTGTGACCTGCTTCACATGAGACTCCCAATCATCCGAGAAGATCAAAATATCATCCAAGTATACAATCAGGAATTTATCTAGGTACTCTCGGAAGATGTCGTGCATAAAGGACTGAAACACTGATGGAGCATTGGCAAGTCCGAATGGCATTACTAGATACTCAAAATGGCCCTCGGGCGTATTAAATGCAGTTTTCCATTCATCGCCTCGCTTAATACGCACAAGATTATACGCACCACGAAGATCTATCTTGGTGAACCAACTAGCCCCCTTAATCCGGGCAAACAAATCAGATAACAGCGGCAAGAGGTACTGAAATTTCACCGTGATCTTATTTAGAAGGCGGTAATCTATACAAGGTCTCAGCGAACCATCCTTCTTGGCCACAAAAAAGAACCCTGCTCCTAAAAGTGACGATGACGGGCAAATATGCCCCTTCTCCAAGGACTCCTTCACGTAACTCCGCATAGCGGCGTGCTCAGGCACAGATAAATTAAACAGTCGACCTTTTGGGAATTTACTACCAGGAATCAAATCGATAGCACAATCACAATCCCTATGCGGAGGCAGGGTATCGGACTTGGGCTCATCAAATACATCCCGGTAATCAGACAAGAACTCTGGAACCTCAGAAGGGGTGGATGACGAAATAGACAGAAATGGAACATCACCATGTACCCCCTGACAACCCCAGCTGGAGACAGACATGGATTTCCAATCTAATACTGGATTATGGACTTGTAGCCATGGCAACCCCAACACGACCACATCATGCAGATTATGCAACACCAGAAAGCGAATAACCTCCTGATGTGCAGGAGCCATGCACATGGTAAGCTGGGTCCAGTACTGAGGCTTATTCTTGGCCAAAGGCGTAGCATCAATTCCTCTCAATGGAATAGGACACTGCAAGGGCTCCAAAAAAAACCCACAACGCCTAGCATACTCCAAGTCCATCAAATTCAGGGCAGCGCCTGAATCCACAAATGCCATGACAGAATAAGATGACAAAGAGCAGATCAAGGTAACGGGCAAAAGAAATTTTGACTGTACCGTACCAATGGTGGCAGACCTAGCGAACCGCTTAGTGCGCTTAGGACAATCAGAGATAGCATGAGTGGAATCACCACAGTAGAAACACAGCCCATTCTGACGTCTGTGTTCTTGCCGTTCAACTCTGGTCAAAGTCCTATCGTGCTGCATAGGCTCAGGTTTATGCTCAGATAATACCGCCAAATGGTGCACAGATTTACGCTCACGCAAGCGTCGACCGATCTGAATGGCCAAAGACATAGACTCATTCAGACCAGCAGGCATAGGAAATCCCACCATGACATCCTTAAGGGCTTCAGAGAGACCCTTTCTGAAAATAGCTGCGAGCGCACCTTCATTCCATTGAGTGAGTACGGACCACTTTCTAAATTTCTGACAATATACCTCTATCTCATCCTGACCCTGACACAGAGCCAGCAAATTTTTTTCTGCCTGATCAACTGAAGATGCCCTGAAGAAGAGAGTAAGAAAGCTCTTGAAACGCGTAGGCTTCAATAAAGAACCTAAAATCTACCTCGTGAGCGCGGTCTTCAATTCGCCCAAGACTACTACCCTCAATATCCTTTTGGATTTTTGTGGAGACCTGCTGCTACGGTTATGCCTTCATGGGAGTTGTGACCTTTGGTTCACAACTGAAATAGGTGAGCACATTTCCCGCAAAGGATTGTATTCTTTCAAATATAGTGAGACACATTGGGGGCGCCTTGTGTTTTTTTTCTTTTTTTTTTCTTCAAAAACTCTTCTTGACATAGTTAATAGGAGCAGAAAGCATGCTCATCTGGGCCAACAAGTAATGATGATGATTGCATCCGTTTTGTCATCCTTGATTTTTCTGAGAGCTCCCAGGATTAAGGGATTTGAAGGAAAACATGCATAAATACTATTATTTTTTTCTTTACAGGAGAATGACAATCCATCTACCCTCAGTGGGTGTTTGGCCAAGGTTCCAGTTGGCTGCTGATGCAATATCAGGGGGATGCTCCAAGGGTTGTTTATTTAAAAGAAGACTTTGTCATTTAGAGACTACTCCTCTGAATTTATCTGAGTAAGTGGATGTTAGGAGTCGAGTTTCCTCTGCTGCACAGGGGGAATCTCGATCCGTCTCCGCTGCGGTCTCCCATTCTCCCCAGCCGCAGTGGAGCCTGCTCTGCCTGTAAAGCCTATACTGGTCAGCAGCGAGTGGACTTCTCTGGGACTAAGTCCTTGTCTGCGCACACTGAGCATGCCCAGGGCAAGATTTCCCGTTGGAGATCGAGGGTCATGTGCTCAGACTCTGCAGCGCATTCTATTGGTCCTCTTGGCAGGTCTTGGAAGGGCAAAGTTTCTGTGGCCGCTTCCTGTCCTGCAACTATATAAACTGCGCATGACCGCACGGCCATGCGCTAGTGTACAATTTAATACGTGTGTTTATTGTGAGTGCAAGTCGTTCTTTAAATACCCCTACCCTATTGTATGATTGTTCGCGTATGGAGTATGGCTGCTATCTAGCGCCCGACTTATCACTCAACGTGTCAGCGTCTACTGCTGTGACCGCCAGTGCGGTGCCACGCGCCAGTGTGCGCTTCCTGACCCACATCTGGGTGCTTAGTGGTGCCTGCCAGCACGGCACAGTTCGCACTTCGGTGCCTTAATTATATAATTCCTTTCACACCCAGTAGCGGTGTAGTGCCAGCAAGGGTCTAATCGGACTACAATCCCTGTTGGGGTTTAGTTCGCTGACCACTTGCTCGCGCTCTATGTGCGGTACCGCGGTCCTGTGACGCAACAGGATCGCTTTCTTCACGCTGGGTGAGGTTTAACCCACGCGTGTATACTTTTGAGTACCGCCATATTGTCTGTCATTTCCTAGCAGCAGGTTTCACCTGCACGGTGGACCCCGGACTGCGAACGCATCTTTATCATCTCTCTTGGTGCGTTCCGCCAGTCCTAACATTACACTAGCGCCAGGGTCTGGCTAGTGATGACAGACAAACAGCAATCTCTGCGGCATATCCAGCAGCTGGAGGGTAGGTTGGCGGCTTTCGAGAGCGCGACCTCAGCTGTGGATGTTACTGCAGTAGCTGTACAGGCTGCCAGCGTGGCTGCAGCTACTATGTCCATTGCCACCCCTGTTCCGACATTATCTCGCCTCCTGCTGCCAGAAAAATTTTCTGGTGATAGCAAGTTTTGTAGGGGATTTGTGAGTCAGTGCTCTATTCACCTCGAGCTCCTGGCTACACGTTTTCCCACAGAGCGGGCTAAGGTGGGATTTATTCTGTCTCTATTGTCGGACAGGGCGTTGGAATGGGCTACGCCGCTGTGGGAGCGTGGCGATCATGTGGTGCAGAGTGCTCCGCTGTTTCTGAGCGCTCTGAAACAGGTCTTTTTAGGACCTCAAGTCACTCATGATACTGCGCTCCAATTGCTGGCATTAACTCAGGGTGAGTCCTTGGTCAGTCATTTTGCCGTCCAATTCCGCACCTTAGCATCTGAGCTGGATTGGTCGGATAAAGCTCTTATCCCCATATTTTGGAGGGGCTTGGCTGACCACGTAAAGGACGCTCTGGCCACTAGGGAGATTCCTGACACACTGGAGGAGTTAATAACTGTCTCCACTCGAATTGACCTCCGTTTTAACGAGCGGAGGTTAGAGCGAGCCCAGTGTAGGCAGAGGTTTCGGCTGGCTCCTACTTTCGCCAAACCTCTGGAATTTCCGGTCCTGGTTCCTGAGTCACATGAGGCCAGGGAAGTGTCACAAGCAGGATCTAAGTCCCGGACCGCTTGTGCACTCAGGGTCTGTTATGTTTGCCAGCAGTCAGGACATCTAGCCACCAGATGTCCTCAGCGGTCGAGGAAACGTCAGCGTCTAGTGGTAGTAGGTGGAGGTACACTAGACACGGCGACGTTTGCCTCTAAGTTGTCCTTTAAGGGGACAATTACTATTGGCTCATTCTCCCACTCGGTAGAGCTCTGCGTGGATTCTGGGGCGGAGGGCAATTTTATGTCTTCTGCCTTTGCCCAACGTCACGCAATACCCCTGGTTATGCTTGCTCAACCAGTAACGGTGCGAGTGGTGAATGGGTCGACATTGCCCTCACAGATAACACACCAGACCATCCCTTTTACTCTGTCCATGTCGCCATCTCATCAGGAGATAATCTCTCTGCTCGTCATTCCGGAAGGAATTGATGAGGTCCTATTGGGAATACCTTGGCTACGGTACCACTCTCCTCATATCGAGTGGTCCTCAGGCAGAATTCTGGGTTGGGGTGAATCTTGTGGGGGTAGGTGTCAGAGGGAGTGCGTTCAGGTTGCTACTACTGAGGTACCCGCAGATCTATCCTCTCTCCCCAAGCAGTATTGGTCTTATGCAGACGTGTTCTCCAAAAAGGCGGCGGAGGTCCTTCCGCCTCATCGCCCCTATGACTGTCCTATTGATCTCTTGCCTGGTGCTGAGCCTCCCCGGGGTCGAGTTTATCCGCTATCTCTCCCGGAGACGGAGGCAATGTCACAGTACATCCAGGAAAATCTGGCAAGAGGATTCATTAGGAAGTCAGTGTCACCTGCTGGGGCAGGGTTCTTCTTCGTGCAGAAGAAGAATGGGGAATTGCGCCCATGCATAGACTACAGGGGTCTTAACGCCATCACCGTTAAGAATAAGTATCCTTTGCCCTTGATATCTGAGTTATTCGATAGACTTCGGGGAGCAAGGGTATTTACTAAATTAGATTTGCGGGGTGCTTACAACCTGATTCGCATCCGTGAGGGGGACGAATGGAAGACGGCCTTTAACACCAGGGATGGGCACTATGAATATCTGGTGATGCCCTTCGGGCTCTGTAATGCCCCAGCCGTTTTCCAAGACTTTGTGAACGATATCTTCCGGGATATGCTTTCCACCTCGGTCGTAGTCTATCTGGATGATATTCTTATCTACTCTCCAGATATTGACTCCCACCGGAGAGATGTTTGCAAAGTCTTCGACCTCCTACGGGCAAACTTCCTCTATGCCAAATTGGAGAAGTGTATGTTTGAGCAGGAGTCTTTACCTTTCCTGGGCTACATCATCTCGGCCCAGGGATTGGCTATGGATCCTGCCAAACTACAGGCAGTGATGGACTGGCAGGAACCCCATTCTCTGAAAGCGGTGCAGCGCTTTATGGGGTTCATAAATTACTATCGTCAGTTCATTCCCCACTTCTCAACCCTGGTAGCTCCCTTGGTATCCCTCACCAAGAAGGGAGCGAATCCTAAATCGTGGTCCGAAGAGGTCTCCAAGGCCTTCACTTCTATTAAGTCCCACTTTGCTAGCGCTCCCATCTTACATCGTCCCGATGTGGATAAGCCATTCCTAATGGAGGTGGATGCCTCTTCCGTTGGTGCAGGAGCAGTCCTCTATCAAAAGGATGCTCAAGGTCGGAAGCATCCATGCTTCTTCTTCTCAAAAACCTTCTCACCAGCGGAGAGAAATTACTCCATCGGGGATAGGGAGTTGCTGGCAATGAAGTTGGCCTTTTCGGAATGGAGACATCTCTTGGAGGGTGCTCGGTTCCCATTCCAAGTCTTCACGGACCACAAGAATTTGGTCTATTTACAGACAGCCCAGCGGCTGAATTCTCGTCAGGCCAGATGGTCCTTGTTTTTCTCCCGGTTCCACTTCACTCTACATTATCTCGCCGGGGAGAAGAACATTCGTGCTGATGCTCTCTCTCGCTCCCTGGTGTCAACTGTGGAGGAGGAGGACGAGCCTCGGCTCATTGTCCCTTCAGAGAGTCTGAGAACCGTAGCTCCGGTTTCGCTTGAGTCTGTGCCTCCGGGCAAGACTTTTGTCCCCATCAATTTGCGTCCGGAGGTTCTCTCGTGGGCTCATTCGTCCAGAGTGGGTGGACACTTTGGGGCAAAGAGGACATCTGAGTTGTTGGCGAGAATGTATTGGTGGCCACATATGGTTCGTGACGTTGGAGACTACGTTCGGGCATGTGTCTCTTGTGCCAAAAATAAGTCTCTCCGTCAACGGCCAGCTGGGTTGTTATACCCTCTGCCGGTGGCAGACAGGCCCTGGGAGATGGTCGGGATGGACTTTGTGGTGGGTTTGCCCAAGTCACGTGGCTGTACTGTCATTTGGGTTATCACCGACCATTTTTCTAAAATGGTGCATTTGGTGCCGCTTCCCCGGCTACCTTCTGCACGGGCCTTGGCAGCATTGTTTGTTAAACACATCTTCCGTCTTCACGGTATGCCAGACAAAATTGTCAGTGACCGGGGTCCCCAGTTTGCGTCTCGGTTCTGGAGAGAGCTTTGTCGCCTTCTCAGTATCGAGTTGAATCTCTCTTCGGCATATCATCCCGAGACGAATGGGTTGGTGGAGAGAGCCAACCAGACCTTGGTCACATATCTGCGACATTTTGTCTCTGCTAAACAAGATGACTGGGCATCTTTGCTACCGTGGGCGGAGTTTGCTCTTAACAATGCTGTAGCTGACTCCACTGGACAGACCCCATTCCTCCTTAACTATGGTCAGCATCCGCGGGTACCTGTGCCCATGCCCGTGTCTTCCGCCGATTCCAGGGTGGCAGACTGGGCTGTGGAGGCACGGGACATTTGGGATCGCACTCAGGATGCCATTCGGGCTTCCAAGGAGAGAATGAGGTCCTCCGCCGATGTTCATCGGCGCCCCGCTCCGACCTTTGCTCCTGGCGACTTGGTGTGGCTCTCCGCCCGTAACATCAGGCTGCGAGTTGAGTCCACTAAGTTTGCGCCTCGCTACTTGGGTCCCTTCAAAGTTCTCGAACAGGTTAATCCTGTGGTCTACCGCCTGGCTCTTCCTCCACGCTTGGGTATCACCGACACCTTTCATGTGTCCCTCTTGAAACCCGTATACATGTCCCGGTTTTCCGAGTCATCTGCCGGGACATCGGGTTCGTCTACGGACGATTACGAGGTGAACGCTATTTTGGGGTGTAAGGTGGTACGCGGCAAAAAGTTCTATCTGGTGGATTGGAAGGGTTATGGTCCAGAGAACAGGTCATGGGAGCCTGCTGAAAACATTCGGGCCCCACAGCTCATTGCTGCCTTCGAACGTAGCGAGGCCCAAAGAGGGGGGGGCCCTAGGAGGGGGGTAATGTTAGGAGTCGAGTTTCCTCTGCTGCACAGGGGGAATCTCGATCCGTCTCCGCTGCGGTCTTCCATTCTCCTCCAGCCGCAGTGGAGCCTGCTCAGCAGGGACATCGATCCCAGCGTCTCGCTCAGTCTGACTCTGTGAGAAGAGTTACTGCTGCTTCTCCAGCTTCTGCCTGTAAAGCCTATACTGGTCAGCAGCGAGTGGACTTCTCTGGGACTAAGTCCTTGTCTGCGCACACTTAGCATGCCCAGGGCAAGATTTCCCGTTGGAGATCGAGGGTCATGTGCTCAGACTCTGCAGCGCATTCTATTGGTCCTCTTGGCAGGTCTTGGAAGGGCAAAGTTTCTGTGGCCGCTTCCTGTCCTGCAACTATATAAACTGCGCATGACCGCACGGCCATGCGCTAGTGTACAATTTAATACGTGTGTTTGTTGTGAGTGCAAGTCGTTCTTTAAATACCCCTACCCTATTGTATGATTGTTCGCGTATGGAGTATGGCTGCTATCTAGCGCCCGACTTATCACTCAACGTGTCACACACGTGTCAGCGTCTACTGCTGTGACCGCCAGTGCGGTGCCACGCGCCAGTGTGCGCTTCCTGACCCACATCTGGGTGCTTAGTGGTGCCTGCCAGCACGGCACAGTTCGCACTTCGGTGCCTTAATTATATAATTCCTTTCACACCCAGTAGCGGTGTAGTGCCAGCAAGGGTCTAATCGGACTACAATCCCTGTTGGGGTTTAGTTCGCTGACCACTTGCTCGCGCTCTATGTGCGGTACCGCGGTCCTGTGACGCAACAGGATCGCTTTCTTCACGCTAGGTGAGGTTTAACCCACGCGTGTATACTTTTGAGTACCGCCATATTGTCTGTCATTTCCTAGCAGCAGGTTTCACCTGCACGGTGGACCCCGGACTGCGAACGCATCTTTATAATCTCTCTTGGTGCGTTCCGCCAGTCCTAACAGTGGACATGTAGAAGGCACCAGTAAATTGCTCTCAATGCCTTCATGTAGGGAGGACAAACATTTAACTTGCAGTGACCAACATTTGTAGACCCTGAGATCTCTCACTTCAACATCCCAACCTCTCTCTGAAGTGTTTGCTATCAGGAAAGAGGAAGGAGATATCTCACATTGGAGATATTCCATTTCCTGATCCACCATCTCAGTTCTTGTTGAAACTTTGGCAGGACTATCATTAGACACTTTAACCCCTTAATCCCATATGACGTACTATCCCGTCCAGGTGACCTGGGACTTAATTCCCATGGACGGGATAGTACGTCATATGCGATCGGCCGCGCTCACGGGGGGAGCGCGGCCGATCGCGGCCGGGTGTCAGCTGCCTATCGCAGCTGACATCCGGCACTATGTGCCAGGAGCGGTCACGGACCGCTCCCGGCACATTAACCCCCGGCACACCGCGATCAAAGATGATCGCGGTGTGCCGGCGGTGCAGGGAAGCATCGCGCAGGGAGAGGGCTCCCTGCGGGCTTCCCTGAGACGATCGGTACACGGTGATGTGCTCACCGTGTACCGAGCGTCTTCTCCCTGCAGTCCCCGGATCCAAAATGGCCGCCGGGCTGCATCCGGGTCCTGCAGGGAGCACTTCCGGGTCAGGATCAGGCTGCAGCTGCAGCTCTAATCCTGCCCGGCTGTATGTCAGATCACCGATCTGATAGAGTGCTGTGCACACTGTCAGATCGGTGATCTGTGATGTCCCCCCCTGGGACAAAGTGAAAAAGTAAAAAAAAAAATTTCCACACTTGTAAAAAAAAATAAAAAAAAAATTCCTAAATAAAGCAGAAAAAAAAAAATATTATTCCCATAAATACATTTCTTTACATAAAAAAAAAACAAAAAAAACAATAAAAGTACACATATTTAGTATCGCCGCGTCCGTAACGACCCGACCTATAAAACTGGCCCACTAGTTAACCCCTTCAGTGAACACCGTAAGAAAAAAAAAAAAAAAACGAGCCAAAAAACAACGCTTTATTATCATAACGCTGAACAAAAAGTGGAATAACACGCGATCAAAAAGACGGATATAAATAACCATGGTACCTCTGAAAACGTCATCTTGTCCCGCAAAAAACGACCCGCCATATAGCATCATAACCAAAAAAATAAAAAAGTTATAGTCCTGAGAATAAAGCGATGCCAAAATAATTATTTTTTCTATAAAATAGCTTTTATCGTATAAAAGCGCCAAAACATAAAAAAAATGATATAAATGAGGTATCGCTGTAATCGTACTGACCCGAAGAATAAAACTGCTTCATCAATTTTACCAAACGCGGAACGGTATAAAAGCCTCCCCCAAAAGAAATTCATGAATAGCTGGTTTTTGGTCATTCTGCCTCACAAAAAATCGGAATAAAAAGCGATCAAAAACTGTCACATGTCCGAAAATGTAACCGATAAAAACGTCAACTCGTCCCGCAAAAAACAAGACCTCACATGACTCTGTGGACCAAAATATGGAAAAATTATAGGTCTCAAAATGTGGAGACGCAAAAACTTTTTTGCTATAAAAAGCGTCTTTTAGTGTGTGACGGCTGCCAATCATAAAAATCCGATATAAAAAACTCGCTATAAAAGTAAATCAAACCCCCCTTCATCACCCCCTTAGTTAGGCTAGGTTCACATTGCGTTAATGGGTTAACGCTAACGGACAGCGTTGCACGGCGAAAATGTCACAATTAACGCCGTGCAACGGGTCCGTTAGCACAACCATTGACAGCAATGTGATTTTCGGGTGTAGCGCATCGCTAGAGCGTGCCATTTTCGGCTCGCGCTAGCAAGGTGCCGTTCTTTTGTGGCGCGCCTCAGACGCTGCTTGCAGCGTCCGCGGCGCGCCCGAGGTCCGATCCCCGATCTTCCAGAGCGGGGACGTTAACGCGACCACTAAACACGACACCTAAAAAGACATTGCGTTAGCGCAATCCGCTAGTGCTAAACGGATTTCCCTAATGCAATGTGAACCTAGCCTTAGGGAAAAATAATAAAATTAAAAAAAATGTATTTATTTCCATTTTCCCATTAGGGTTAGGGTTAGGGCTAGGGTTAGGGCTAGGGTTAGGGTTTGTATTACATTTACGGTTGGGATTAGGGTTGGGATTAGAATTAGGGGTGTGTCAGGGTTAGGTGTGTGGTTAGGGTTACAGTTGGGATTAGGGTTAGGGGTGCGTTTGGATTAGGGTTTCAGTTATAATTGGGGGGTTTCCACTGTTTAGGCACATCAGGGGCTCTCCAAACGCGACATGGCGTCCGATCTCAATTCCAGCCAATTCTGCATTGAAAAAGTAAAACAGTGCTCCTTCACTTCCGAGCTCTCCCGTACGCCCAAACAGGGGTTTACCCCAACATATGGGGTATCATCGTACTCGAGACAAATTGGACAACAACTTTTTGGGTCCAAGTTCTCTTGTTATCCTTGGGAAAATAAAAATTTGGGGGGCTAAAAATCATTTTTGTGGGAAAAAAAAGGATTTTTTATTTTCACGGCTCTGCGTTGTAAACTGTAGTGAAACACTTGGGGGTTCAAAGTTTTCACAACACATCTAGATAAGTTCCATGGGAGGTCTAGTTTCAATATGGGGTCACTTGTGGGTGGTTTCTACTGTTTGGGTACATCAGGGGCTCTGCAAATGCAACGTGACGCCTGCAGACCAATCCATCTAAGTCTGCATTCCAAATGGCGCTCCTTCCCTTCCGAGCTCTGCCATGCGCCCAAACAGTGGTTCCCCCCCACATATGGGGTATCAGCGTACTCAGGACAAATTGAACAACAACTTTTGGGGTCCAATTTATTCTGTTACCCTTGTAAAAATACAAAGCTGGGGGCTAAAAAATAATTTTTGTGAAAAAAAAAAATAATTTTTATTTTCACGGCTCTGCGTTATAAACTGTAGTGAAACACTTAGGGGTTCAAAGTTCTCACAACACATCTAGATAAGTTCCTTGGGAGGTCTAGTTTCTAATATGGGGTCACTTGTGGGGGGTTTGTACTGTTTGGGTACATCAGGGGCTCTGCAAATGCAACGTGACTCCTGCAGACCAATCCATCTAAGTCTGCATTCCAAATGGCGCTCCTTCCCTTCCGAGCTCTGCCATGTGCCCAAACAGTGGTTCCCCCCCACATATGGGGTATCAGCGTACTCAGGACAAATTGGACAACAACTTTTGGGGTCCAATTTATTATGTTACCCTTGTGAAAATACAAAACTGGGGGCTAAAAAATAATTTTTGCGAAAAAAAAAAAAAAATTATTTTAACGGCTCTGCGTTATAAACTGTAGTGAAACATTTGGGGGTTCAAAGCTCTCAAAACACATCTAGATAAGTTCCTTATGGGGTCTAGTTTCCAAAATGGTGTCACTTGTGGGGGGTTTTAATGTTTAGGCACATCAGGGGCTCTCCAAACCAACATGGCGTCCCAACTTAATTCCAGTCAATTTTGCATTGAAAAGTCAAATGGCGCTCCTTCCCTTCCGAGCTCTGCTATGCACCCAAAAAGTGGTTTACCCCCCACATATGGGGTATCGTCGCACTCAGGACAAATTGCACAACAACTTTTGTGGTCTAATTTCTTCTCTTACCCTTGGGAAAATAAAAAATTGGGGGCGAAAAGATCATTTTTGTGAAAAAATAAGATTTTTTATTTTTACGGCTCTGCATTATAAACTTCTGTGAAGCACTTGTTGGGTCAAAGTGCTCACCACACATCTAGATAAGTTCCTTAAGGGGTCTACTTTTCAAAATGGTGTCACTTGTGAGGGGTTCCAATGTTTAGGCACATCAGGGGCTCTCCAAACGCAACATGGCGTCCCATCTCAATTCCAGTCAATTTTGCATTGAAAAGTCAAATGGCGCTCCTTCCCTTCCGAGCTCTGCCATACGCCCAAACAATGGTTTACACCCATATATGGGGTATCAGCGTACTCAGAACAAATTGGCCAACAATTTTTGAGGTCCAATTTCTTCTCTTACTCTTGGGAAAATAAAAAATTGGGGGCGAAAAGATCATTTTTGTGAAAAAATATGATTTTTTATTTTTACGGCTCTGCATTATAAACTTCTGTGAAGCAATTGGTGGGTCAAAGTGGTCACCACACATCTAGATAAGTTCCTTAGGGTGTCTACTTTCCAAAATGGTGTCACTTGTGGGGGGTTTCAATGTTTAGGCACATCAGTGGCTCTCCAAACGCAACATGGCGTCCCATCTCAATTCCTGTCAATTTTGCATTTAAAAGTCAAATGGCGCTCCTTCCCTTCCGAGCTCTGCCATGCGCCCAAACAGTGGTTTACTCCCACATATGGGCTATCAGCGTACTCAGTACAGATTGTACAACAATGTTTGGCATCCATTTTATCCTGTTACCCTTGGTAAAATAAAACAAATTGGAGCTGAAATAAATTTTGTGTGAAAAAAAGTTAAATATTCATTCTTATTTAAACATTCCAAAAATTCCTGTGAAACCCCTGAAGGGTTAATAAACTTCTTGAATGTGGTTTTGAGCACCTTGAGGGGTGCAGTTTTTAGAATGGTCTCACACTTGGGTATTTTCTATCATATAGACCCCTCAAAATGACATCAAATGAGATGTGGTCCCTAAAAAAAAATGGTGTTGTAAAAATGAGAAATTGCTGGTCAACTTTTAACCCTTATAACTCCCTAACAAAAAAAAATTTTGGTTCCAAAATTGTGCTGATGTAAAGTAGACATGTGGGAAATGTTACTTATTAAGTATTTTGCGTGAGATATCTCTGTGATTTAAGGGCATAAAAATTTAAAGTTGGAAAATTGCGAAACTTTCTAAATTTTCGCCAAATTTCCGTTTTTTTCACAAATAAACGCAAGTTATATCGAATAAATGTTACTACTAAAATGAAGTACAATATGTCACGAGAAAACAATGTCAGAATCGCCAAGATCCGTTGAAGCGTTCCAGAGTTATAACCTCATAAAGGGACAGTGGTCAGAATTGTAAAAATTGGCCCGGTCATTAACGTGCAAACCACCCTCGGGGCTTAAGGGGTTAAGCCTCTTGGCCAGTGATTCAAAGGAGATAAAACGTTGGATTGGAGCATCTTCAAGTGCGCTTAAGCCCACAGGACTGCTTCTATGGGTGAAGTTAAGCGACCCAGAGTTTTCATTGCTGATCTGCCAGATATTCAGCGATTTTGAATTAAAGAAGTCACATTGTTCTTGATTTTCCGGATTCGATCCTGAGAGAGGGTAAGTTACATGGAGCATGACTCTATTCAAAACCCTAAAAAGAGAAGATATTAGTTTAGATTTTTTCCAATTGATAAAAAAGCCAGATTTTCAAAAGTACGGTAGAGGTGTAACTCGAACATTTACTAGGCTGTGACCTAGTCATCTAGGTAAGACACTATTAAAATGCCTTCTAGCCTGAGAAATGCTGTCAGGATGACAATAATTTTGGTAAAGACTCTGGGATCTGAGGCTATGCCAAATGGTAAACAAGAAAACTGTATATGGCGAAGGGTACCTTGAAAAGGGTACATGTAGACATGTGTCCACAAGATCCCCTTTTACTAAAAAGTCATTGGGTTGCAAAATATTGATCACAGAGCAGATCATCTCCATTTGGAAATCTAAGACCTACTGTATATATCTGCCAAATAATAGAGACATTGATACAAGGTAAAATACCTTCATCTTAACTATTCAGAGCATTACAAGCCCTAGAGAGAACATCACAGTTTCATAGAGTTAAGATAGGGTCTACATTACAAACAATTATAGTGAGGTACTGTACACAAGGGCAGCGTGAAGTTTTAATTTGTTACTGGAGGTACAGTGTACAAACCTAATTTGCATGCCTTTTTTAGTGTTCGTTCTATTGAATCTTTAGTTATTTTTAATAAAGATTAATTTGTTTTGGATATTTTTTTTTTTAGTATAGACAGTACATACGGTAACTGATCAGTCTTTTTTGACAGTTTCCAACACAATGTATGTCTGAAAATATTGGCCAGCAAACAACAGTTACTGTACCTAGTCAATAATATTAGCAACAACTACCGTATTTTTCGGACTATAAGACGCACCGGACCATAAAACGCACCCCAAATTTGAGGTGAAAATTGCAGAAAAAAAGATTTTTTATAACATGGGGGTCCGTCTTATTGTCCGAATTTACAGTATCTTATGGCGGTGGCAGAGCAGGGTCACAGGAGGCAAGGTGGGGTGATGCTGGGATGAGGAGGTGCTGGGATGAGAAGGTGCTGGGATGAGAAGGTGCTGGGATGAGAAGGTGCTGGGATCAGGAGGTGCTGGGATCAGGAGGTGCTGGGATGAGAAGGTGCTGGGATCAGGAGGTGCTGGGATCAGGAGGTGCTGGGATCAGGAGGCGCTGGGATCAGGAGGTGCTGGGATCAGGAGGTGCTGGGATGAGAAGGTGCTGGGATCAGGAGGTGCTGGGATCAGGAGGTGCTGGGATCAGGAGGTGCAGTGAGAGGTATGGCGTGAGAGGGGTCCCTGGCGTACCATGCAGGCTTACCTAGGTGGCAGAGGTGCGGTGGCGGGGGTGTGGCGGCAGAGGAGGCGCAGTAAGCGGGGTCCCTTTCCCCGGTATGGTGATGCAGCAGGCCCGGTATGCAGCAGAGCCGGGTGAATCCTCTTGTTATCGGTGGGCGCGGCCATCTTCCTGAGGCCGCGCGTGTGCAGATGAAGCGCTCTGCTCCCGGGGCTTCAGGAAAATGGCCGCGGGAGGCCGCGCGTGCGCAGATGGAGATCGCGGTGGCCATTTTCCTGAAGCCCCGGGAAGCAGAGCGCTCCATCTGTGCACGCGCGGCCTCCGGAAAATGGCCGCCACCACCGATAACAAGAGGATTCACCCGGCTCTGCTGCATACCGGGCCTGCTGCATCACCATACCAGGGAAAGGGACCCCGCTTACTGCGCCTCCTCTGCCGCCACACCCCCACAACCGCACCTCTGCCACCGGACCTCTGCCACCGCACCTCTGCCACCTAGGTAAGCCTGCATTGCGACTATTAGACACACCCCCCATTTCCCCCCCTTTTTTGGGGGGGAAAAAATGCGTCTTTTAGTCCGAAAAATACGGTAATTCTAATACTGGTAGCATGAGGAAATTTGGGGAAATTAGCCATACACATTTATAAGCCCAAAGTAGTCCATATGCCTACCACCATCAACATGAGACGGTCAATACTGTATAACGAATCACTATCTAAACATTTGAATAGTTAGTAGATCATAAACCATTTTTTTTTCAAATAGCAGATCACTGTATACAATGTGCTATTATGAGTAAAAAAAGATGTTTTCAGATTTTAAAGAGAAAAGTATAAGCCTTTGAGGTCTGTAGATGATTATTTAAGATATCTCTTATTTCTGTTTCTACTATGCAATGCCCTTTTGGCTAGTGTAAGTAGTATGATTTACTTATCCAGTCTAAAGGTAAGCATGAAAGATCTTATCTTCATTTGATGATTGGCCACAGTGTTCTCATTCTAAAGCCTTTACAGGAATATGTCATAAGGAAGTGAACGATTGTTTTAAAGATTTTATATGAAACTATTTTTTTTAACAATTTTTAAAAAAGGTAAACTCTTTCACTATTAACTTTGAACATTAAACTCAATGATAGGCTGATTTATCATGTTCTGTAGAACTTTTTAGAAGTCATTATCATTACAGGCAGCATGACTGTGAAACATAACACCTATATATAGATACCAAGATAACGCCATTTAGTGTAGGCAATGGTCACAGTGACCTCTGCACAGATCACATAACATGCCTAGAAAACTCTTCTACCTCTTAAAGTTGTTATCCATGACTTTGGTGTTTTTTTCCCTGTGGGGGTTAGCATTATCAGCAGGTGGGTGCTCTGTGATAATCTTTTACAGCTAAAAGTGGTCATTGATCACTCCCGCCGGTGAGTCTATTGCTTCCTGTGACATCACGTCAACACGGCAACTCTTTCTCTCCACTATGTCGATGGAGCATCACTGCCGATATCATTCTGATTGACAACTGACTCCCAGTTACCTAAATTCCAGGAGCTGGCTCTCAATAAGAATGACATCAGCAGTGATGCCTCATCAACAGAGCAGAGCATAAGGAAGAGCTGGACTATTGACGTGAGGTCAAAGCAAGTCTACGGTCTCACTTTCAGTATTTGGTCAGTATTTTACCTCAATATTTGTACGCCAAAACCAGGAGTGGAACAAATAGAGGAAAAGTATAATAGAAACACATCACCACTTCTGAATTTATCACCCACTCCTGGTTTTGGCTTACAAATACTGATGTAAAATACTGACCAAATACTGAATGTGTGACCGTCACCGAAGCAGGAGCATCACTGACTGAACAAGAAGTGATTGTTGCAGGACAGAATAAGCAGGTACTGTATATAGCAAATACTAGCATGGTCTTAGCCCCATAGAAAAAAAAGCTTTTGTCCAAGTGGCTTCACTCCTGTGTGGCTGCTGTGAAGCACATTTCTAAATGATATAAACATAAACTCAGGCAAGATCCCTGCAATCATAATCACATACATAAAATAGAATTTAAAAAAATCTACAATAAAAAAAAAAGAAATTATAAAATGGGATATTTCAGTGTCAGGTTTTAATTGTTACAAAATAATATAGGTCAGGGGTGTCAAACTGCATTCCTCGAGGGCCGCAAACCATGCGTGTTTTCAAGATTTCCTTAGCATTGCACAAGGTGCTGGAATCATTATGTGTGTAGGTGATTCAATTATCACCTGTGCAGTACAAGGATATCCTGAAAACATGACCTGTTTGCAGCCCTTGAGGAATGCAGTTTGACACCCCTGATATAGGTGATGCATTCCCTTTGAATCCAGAGTTGTTATTTTTACCTCAAATAGAGAACTGCATGAATGGCGGCCAAGGTGCACAGTGATCCTCCTGCAGCCAGAATTTTATATATTCCATATGATATAAATAGTCACTGTGCTATGAGACATTATTTTATTGATAATGTGACAAATCTACAAATTATGTATTTTTGTATTACTACCAGAAATTCACTCCAAAATGTGGGCCACTATGTCCCCGTTTCAAAATTTTTTATACACCAGTCTCAATGATGGGCATTGGTGAATAAGATGTGCTAAGTTCATTAACAAGCCCACACCACTTCATGAATTTGGAGCGTCTTAACAGTGGTCTGTGCCTCACCAGAAATGTTACATACCTGGCATAAGAAATTATGCTACCTTTCAAGAATGAAAACAACTACATTTGCAATATTTTGGGACAACTTCGCATTGTGAAAGAATATTAGGACTTTTCCAAGTGTTTTAAGCTAGTTTTCTGAAATAAAATTTTGATGACTCAAGGCCTATGTGTCTCCTTTATGTCTTAATTGCTGTTCACTGCCTGCTGCCAAGTACAATCCGTCTCTACCAACAGACATGCCGACATAGATGGATTTCAAGATCTGGGAGAGGGTCTTTTCCTCCCTGCTCCTGCACTTCTAACTGCATGCTGGCATAACAGAGAGCTATGATTTCAGTTTAGGGTAGGGAAACCATTGATAAATAACAAACACATTGCATGTTGGAAAGTGGGGGAAATGAAGGTCCTGCAACTATAGTTCTGGCGTAAGGCTGATGATGAGGGACTGACCCCTTAAACAAACATGTGGGCATGAGAATCAGGTCAGTTCCTTGAGATATTAGACTGGTATATGCAGCAAAATTTTCAGCTTCTGGTGAAGAAGGGTGCCAAGACCATGTTTTTCTACAGGTTTGGGCTAAAGGACCAGTACACTTTAAATATTCATATTTTTTTCAGAAGACTCTAAATATTACATTGTAGTGTCTGAAATGATATTTTAATGACTGAGGGTATTTCTTGGTTGATAGTATTGTTAGGCAATTGGCACTTATGTAGAAATACAGATGAGACTTTCTTGGAAGAAGCCTAAAGAGACACTAATGACTATAAAATAAGATACCCAATGGCTAGTCACAACATAAAAAATCCAAAGCTTTATCTGAACAGGTTTTATGAATTATGCTGACAAACATTTCCAGCACAGACAGTGATATAGAATGCAGGTTTAAATTATAAACTGAAAAGCGGGTACAAAAATGCACATTCTGATAATAATTTAGCTAGTGGCCCCATAAACATTGACACTCATTTCATGCAGCATTAAAAATAAAATTTAAAAAGGAACAAAAGGAAAATTAAAACCCAGAGAACAAAAACACCCATGCATGATGTAGGGCAACGGAGCTTCCTGAATTGTCAGTGCCATGTAAAGTATCCATTCATTCTGTGCAAGAGACAATGTAAACCCTAGAATGAGGGAAACTGTTCTTGTTTGGCTCATAATGTGATGGTTCCAGCTTTGATTTATGTTGTTCAGAAGTTATGGAAAAATATACACAATACAAAAATCCACCATTACTGTGGTTGTCCATGATGCAGTCAGAAATCCAGACAATATTTGGAGCTCCATATTTTAAGTCTGAAGTTCATAAATATATTTAAAAATTTTTGAAGACCTGAATGTACGTCAGATATCCCTTTCAGATATGGAGTGCCCTGCTGTGCAGGGTGAAGCATGATTGTACGTAACGCCTGCAGCATTAAGCTGTTCCATCTATCTCCACTCCAATCACATGTTCTCTTTGACCAGTGCTGAGAGTTAAGAGCTACAATAGACTTTGGAACATTTGGTATGCTTCCTATTGCTCTTTTAGTTGGAGAATGTATGTGGTCATTTGCACCCCCAAATCTTCTGGTCTGGACATTGACATCTCCTCGTGGCCCATTTCAGAAGGTCATAAATATATAAATATATATTTATCAAACCAATATCTAAAAACAGAGATGGTAGGAGTCTCCTAATGAAGCTCTGCAGATTTGAAATGTCTTGACCAAAGTGCAAATTATTCTCCTACTAATGGGTTGCGATCATCATGAGGGCCCTTGATCTTCTTAGGGAAAATGGAGATTGATGTGGAAGGTTTGTAGAATATACTCCATATTTCTCCTGCGGATCCTCGATGGCAGCTGTCAAAACCGGTAGGTGATGCCAACCTATGAGACCTTAAGGAAAGAGAATAATTGTTAAACTTCATGTGTGAGATACGAATTATATGTAATGTAATACTGATTAGAATAATCATTTTTCACAGAGGCGTAACTAGAAACTTGTGGGCCCTAATGCAAAACCTCCAATGGGTTCCCCAAAGAAAACAGGTCTTTAATAGTAATCGTCTTATTATATGGGGTAAAGGGACTTTTGGTGCCCCACCACTTTCCATGGTCCTGCTGCAATTGCAACCCCTTCACCTATTATATTTATGCCCCTGATTTTGGATGTATGGCATCCCATATACTTTTCTGGCATGTAGTGGGTAACCGAAAACGTTGTTAATTTTTAGGAATAAACAATATATCTCCAAATGTAGTTAGCAAAACACTAATTTGTGTATTCAATGCCAAGTGTTCATATAGGCCATCAAGAAATCATCAGTTGGGATAACCAGCAGCATCAACAATTAGGGAAAAAAAGGGGACAATATGTCCATCTTTTGTTTATCTAGACACAGCAAAATATGAGGGTGGCTGTGCCCGATACAGCAGATCAGCTCTGTGCATTTGAATGGGGTGAACTGCAAGACCAGGTATAATCACAGCAAGCACCGCGATGCCTTTGTTCTGCTTATAGATGGGAATCCTGAGAGTTAGGCCTCCACAATTATACATTGCTAGCCTATACTGAGGAAAATACTAATAAGTCTAAAAATATAACATTAACATTTTCAGTTAGTTGTCGTAGACAACACAAATATAATAACATTTCAAACCATGTGTATGAATTTCTGATACTGAGAGCCTGAAACCTGGTGACTTCACTGTGACCCTACAACATAATTTCCATTTCAAAATTAGTGAATTAATCATGTATAATTTTATGCTAAAACCTCATTGTAAGTCATAGTATAATTTCATTGTGATTTTAACCATATTTAGCCAATTGTAAATCACAATCAAAGATTCATTAGCTACTGCAGCCCAACAATTTACACGAATATGGGTATTAGATGGTAAAATATACTGTATTAATATTAATTGTGTGCACCTATCAAGGATTATGGCTTACGACCAATCTACCTTTGTTTTGTCATGTTGTGGTGTGTTTTTGTGCATGTTTTAGATATTTTCTTCCTGAAGGCAATGATTAATACAGATTTTCACTAAGAGTATATGAAGCGCTGTACAGGCTTGTGTTGAACATTTGGGGGTCCTTACGTTCTGGTCATTAAACAGTCATTCAGGAAAACAGTCCAAGCATAGCATTTGGACGCAACTCAATATATTTGTGTCACACTAAATATCTAAATGGATTACTCTGGCAATTTAGATACCAGTCAAAGCTCAAAGTAAAGCACTTTCCATGTGTTACTTACTAGACATGCCAAGGTTATATGAGGTCACTGCCCGTTATCATATTGTGTAACACATTGAAAACTACTGAATGAAGGAAAGAGGTATTGGGGTGCTGTATGTTCGCACACGTTTTTTAAAATGTGGATTCTGCTCCAAAATCCACATAAAAAACTGCTTCAAATACTGTTGGAACAAGCGTCCTATTCACTTTAATAGGAAAATGCCTATAGAGGACAGGGCGTTGGATTTTTCCACGTCAAAAGATATACAAAATATCAATTCTTTGTTTTTTTCTGCTATACAAAAAAAAAGCTCCACATTTGACTACTGGATAAACTGTAGCAGAAAAAAAGCTCCATACACAAAAACAATGTGAAAAACTATGCCAAAAAGCGTAGGGTTTTATTAAAATATATTTTGGGAAGCATAGATTTTTCAGAAAATTCCACAGAAAATACCCACGTGAACATATCTTTAGGCATAAATGTGTGGTGGGTGAATATTTTAGGTTTTCAGCTTATCCAATATTTTATATTTCCAAGTTTTGTATTAAATTTAATTCCGGAGTGTCTAATATCTACTAGAGTGAATACAATTCCTTACACATATGCACTATATACACTAATGCAATGCTTCATTCCTTTAGGATTGTCCCAGCCACGCAGAAAATGTTATTCTGCTGTGCTGCTTTAACCAGTAAGGCTATGTGCACACAGTAAGTAGTGGCAGCAGATTCTTCTTTACTAAAAAAAAAGTGTTGGCAGGAAAAACACTTCCTAAAATAAGCACATATTTGATATGTTTTTTGTTGCGGTTTTTTCCTATTTATTTCAATGGGAGAAAAATGCTACAAAAATGTTGAAAGAATTGACATGTTACAGATTTAAAAATTGTCTGTTTAGAGAGGAAGATGGCTGCAACTCTAGTAACAGCTACTGGAAGTAGCAATCCTAAAAAGCCAAAACCGACCCTTTAGCAAGCCTTGATTTATATCTTAGGGATAAAGCCAAACTAGAATCTCAGTTTGCTGACTCGTGTTTCGGGGTGTTGTCCCTTGTCGGTGCATAGTATGAAATCTGATTTGGCCATATGAGAGGCTTATGACTGGGACCTAAGGGTTAGCATTGCTCCATGTGGAGACTGACATGCTTAGCATTGCATAGCTTAAAAGCTTCTTCACACTGGCATGCCAGTCATGTCACTCTCCACAAGAAGAAACGTTACACATTAGTTCAGAGTCAGAAGCCTGTGAAACAGCCAAATCAGATCTCATACTTTTCACTGACGACGGACAACATCCCAAAACATTGTGTCTGCAAATTGAGATTCTGGTTTGGGTTTTATTCTGAGTCATATGGTAACGTTCATTAAAGGGTTGGTATTGACTTTTAGGATTCATGCTTCTAATAGGTGGTACTAGAATTCTAGTCCTCTTCCTCTCTGAAGAGGCAATTTGGCTATTTTATTTCCCTTTGCATGGCTTATCTATAATATAACGTTGGGAGCGTCACTCTGTCCGAAGCCTTTATAGACTGCGCAAGCGCAAGCACCGGCGCAGTCTGGACCCCACAGAGTGACGCTCCCAGGAGATCGCGGTATGCGTAAGCACTGAACGCACACCGCGATCTGCAACGGAGCAGCAGGGACGTGGCAGGAGGGTGAGTATAAGTTATATATTCACCTGTCTGTCCCGTTCCAGCGCTGCCAGCCGCTCTGTCCTCCGGGTCCTCTGCCTGTGACGTTCACAGTTCAGAGGGCGGGATGACGCGTTTAATGCGCGCCGCCCTCTGACTGAACAGTCACAGCCAGAGGTCCCGGAAGAAGCGGCACGCAGCGCTGGAACGGTACAGACAGGTGAATATAGCAAGTGTCGGGGGCCTGAGCTAGCGGCGACTCCGGCACCTGACCCCCACAACGCGCCGGTGTTCCCGCCTGCTCAGGCCCCCAAGAACTCGGCGCCCAGCGACGATAGGTGAGTATGGTATTTTTTTTCATATATCGCAGCAGCATACGGGGCATATACTATGGAGCATCTTATGGGGCCATCAACCATAATGGAGCAGTGTATGGGGGCATATACTATGGAGCATCTCATGGGGGCCATAAACCTTTATGGAGCAGTGTACGAGGCATATAATATGGAGCATCTTATGGGGGCCATAAACCTTTATGGAGCAGTGTACAGGGCATATAATATGGAGCATCTTATGGGGGCCATAAACCTTTATGGAGCAGTGTACGGGACATATAATATGGAGCATCTTATGGGGGCCATAAACCTTTATGGAGCAGTGTACGGGGGCATATACTATGGAGCATCTTATGGAGGCCATAAACCTTTATGGAGCAGTGTACTGGGCATATAATATGGAGCATCTTATGGGGGCCATAAACCTTTATGGAGCATTGTACGGGGGCATATACTATGGAGCATCTTATGGGGGCCATAAACCTTTATGGAGCAGTGTACGGGGCATATAATATGGAGCATCTTATGGGGGCCATAAACCTTTATAGAGCAGCGTATGGGGCATATGAATGGGAGCAGCAAATTATAGAACGGTGGCGCAGGATGGGAGCAGCACATGACAGAACGGGGGCGCAGGATGGGAGCAGCACATGACAGAATAGGGCAGCACATGACAGAATGGGGGTGCAGGATGGCAGCAGTACATGACAGAACGGGGGTGCAGGATGAAAGCAGCACATGACAGAACGGGGGCGCAGGATGGGAGCAGCACATGACAGAACGGGGGTGCAGGATGGCAGCAGCACATGACAGAACGGGGGTGCAGGATGGAAGCAGCACATGACAGAACGGGGGTGCAGGATGGCAGCAGCACATGACAGAACGGGGGTGCAGGATGGAAGCAGCACATGACAGAACGGGGCGCAGGATGGGAGCAGCACATGACAGAACGGGGGTTCAGGATGGAAGCAGCACATGACAGAACGGGGCGCAGGATGGGAGCAGCACATGACAGAACGGGGGTTCAGGATGGGAGCAGCACATGACAGAACGGGGGTTCAGGATGGAAGCAGCACATGACAGAACGGGGGTGCAGGATGGAAGCAGCACATGACAGAACGGGGGCGCAGGATGGGAGCAGCACATGACAGAAAGGGGGCGCAGGATGGAAGCAGCACATGACAGAACGGGGGCGCAGGATGGGAGCAGCACATGACAGAACGGGGGTGCAGGATGGCAGCAGCACATGACAGAATGGAGGCGCAGGATGGGTGTAGCACATGTCAGAATGGAGGCGCAGGATGGGTGCAGCACATGTCAGAATGAAGGCGCAGGATGGGTGCAGCACATGTCAGAATGGGGGCACAGGATGGGTCCAGCACGTGACAGGATGGGGACACAGGATGGAGCAGCACATGACAGGATGGGGGCGCAGGATGGAGCAGCTCATGACAGGATGGGGATGCAGGATGGAGCAGCACATGACAGGATGGGGGCACAGGATGGAGCAGCACATACCAGGATGGAGACCACATACCAATATAAATGCTCGCCAGCCGGGCGTAGAACGGGTTCAATAGCTAGTAATATATATTCAAATCCGCAAGGAAAAAATCAGCAGCTTGTGCATAAAATTTTAGAACTCTTAGTCACTCTGCTGGTACAGTAAAGTGCAGTCTTTTTTTATCCTTGAAAAATTAGTGGAAAAAATGTACCAAAAACACAGTGTGTGAACAAGCTTTAAAAATGTCAACCAGTGGAGGTGCTCATGCTTTGCATTTACTCAATTCATTATCAATGGGCCTGTGTAAATAGCTGATTATAGCGTTTTTTTTATTTTTGTCTGTGCTCCTTTGGTCCATTAAGGACGGACCTGTTCTCAAGGTCACTGGGGGTCCCTGTGGTCGGACCCCTAAGTTATGCCCTATCTTATAACTAAGATAAGCTCCCTTGTTAATCCAGTGAAATAATTTTGCAGTGAATTTTATGAATATTGGGCCTTTCAACATTCATAAATAGCAATAATTTTTTTATATAGTTAGAAGATTATTACAATGAATCTTCCATTGGGTAGAGCTTGTGCTCCGATCACAAGTGACTATATTCAGTGTAAACACAAAATGCAGCCATTGACTTCTATTGGCTGAAAGTACGCCATAAAGATATAAATTTGACATGTGTTCAGATAAGTAGGTACCAGCATACAGCACAGACCAAAAGTTTGGACACACCTTCTCATTTAAAGATTTTTCTGTATTTTCATGACTATGAAAATTGTAAAATCACACTGAAGGCATCAAAACTATGAATTAACACATATGGAATTATATATTTAACAAAAAAGTGTGAAACAACTGAAAATATGTCTTATATTCTAGGTTCTTCAAAATAGCCACCTTTTGATTTGATGACTGCTTGGCACACTCTTGGCATTTTCTTGATGAGCTTCAAGAGGTAGTCACTGGAAATGGTTTTCACTTCACAGGTGTGGCCAGTCAGGTTTAATAAGTGGGATTTCGTGCCTTATAAATGGGGTTGGGACCATCAGTTGTATTGTGCAGAAGTTTGGTGGATACACAGCTGACAGTCCTACTGAATAGACTGTTAGAATTTGTATTATGGCAAGAAAAAAGCAGCTAAGTAAAGAAAAATGAGTGACCGTCATTAGTTTAAGAAATGAAGGTCAATCAGTCTGAAAAATTGGGAAAACTTTGAAAGTGTCCCCAAGTGCAGTTGCAAAAACCATCAAGCGCTACAAAGAAACTCGCTCACATGAGGACCGCCCCAGGAAAGAAAGACCAAGAGTCACCTCTGCTTCTGAAGATAAGTTTATCCGAGTCACCAGCCTCAGAAATTGCAGGTTAACAGCAGCTCAGATTAGAGACCAGGTCAATGCCACACAGAGTTCTAGCAGCAGACACATCTCTACAACAACTGTTAAGAGGAGACTTTGTGCGGCAGGCCTTCATGGTAAAATAGCTGCTAGGAAACCACCGCTAAGGACAGGCAACAAGCAGAAGAGACTTGTTTGGGCTAAAGAACACAAGGAATGGACATTAGACCAGTGGAAATCTGTGCTTTGGTCTAATGAGTCCAAATTTGAGATCTTTGGTTCTAACCACCGTGTCTTTGTGCGACGCAGAATAGGTGAACGGATGGACTCTGTATGCCTGGTTTCCACCGTGAAGCATGGAGGAGGAGGTGTGATGATGTGGGGGTGCTTTGCTGGTGACACTGTTGGGGATTTATTCAAAATTGAAGGCATACTGAACTAGCATGGCTACCACAGCATTTTGCAGCGGCATGCTATTCCATCCAGTTTGCATTTAGTTGGACCATCATTTAGTTTTCAACAGGACAATGACACCAAACACACCTCCAGGCTGTGTAAGGGCTATTTGACTAAGAAGGAGAGTGATGGGGTGCTAAGTCAGATGACCTGGCCTCCACAGTCACCAGACCTGAACCCAATCAAGATAGTTTGGGGTGAGCTGGACCGCAGAGTGAAAGCAAAAGGGCCAACAAGTTTTTAGGGCTAGCGGAATGCACCGAGTAAATAGATGAAGTTATTGGTGCGTTCGCAGCCCGGGGTCCACCGTGCAGGAGGAACCTGATGCTAGCAAATGGCACTATATGATGGTATAAGCGAACTCTGTTACTTCACAAAGTCGCCGACAAAAGAAAGCACTGTGCCCTGTTAGACTCACAGGAGTACACAGCTAACTGCTGAGCTGATAGCAGTCAGTGGTCTTGCACACACACAAACTCCTCACCAGAGGTGCCGGTATTCTAGGGCTTATTTCACCCGGGACCCTGAATACATACACACAAAACTCCTCACAGGAGGTGCCGGTATCCTAGGGGCGTATTTCAGCCGGGGCCCTAAATGCATACACATAAGACCACACTGGCGCAAAGCACATAACATAGATTGATACTAGCGCATGGCCGTGCAGTCATGCGAACCTTTTATATCTGCAGCAACTTCAAGACCTTCCTAGAGGACCAATGGGAGTTGCTGCAGTACCTGAGCATGTGACTCTTGATCTCCAATGAGAGATCTTACCCTGGGCATGCTCAGAAGGGGAAAAGTAGGACTTAGTCCCAAAGACGTCTGCTCGCTGCTGACCAGTACTGGCTACAATGGCAGAAGCTGGAAAGGCAGCAGTAACCCTTTGCACAGTGTCAGACTGATCGAGATGCTGGGACCAACGCCTCTGCTGTGCAGGCTCTAATGCGGCAGTAGAAGAATGGAAGACCGCAGTGGAGATGGCTCGAGATTCCCCCTGTGCAGAGGCGGGAATTCGACCCCTAACACAAGTGCTAAGCATCTCTAGGAACTCCTTCAAGATTGTTGGAAGACCATTTTCGTGACTCAAAGCTCATCAAGAGAATGCCTAGAGTGTGCAAAGCAGTCATCAAAGCAAAAGGTGGCTACTTTGAAGAACTTTGAATATAAGACATATTTTCAGTTGTTTCACACTTTTTTGTAAAGCACATAATTCCACATGTGTTAATTCATAGTTTTGATGTCTTCAGTGTGAATTTACAATTTTCATAGTCATGAAAATGCAGAAAAATCTTTAAATGAGAAGGTATGTCCAAACTTTTGGTCTGTACTGTATATGTTAGCAAAATATGTATTTTAGCTTAAAGGCATCCTGCAAAGAAATGCATATAGCTCAGAGCTGGGGAGCAGTATTTCTAGGCTCAAGCAACAGCAAATGTGATCACCAAAGAGGCAAGATTTGTATAGGCAAATATAGATTATAAGGCTAGAAGAAGGAAAAGAAAGAGAATGTATATCACAAGGAAGGATTGGCATTGACCACCTCACTATGTCTGCACAAAGAGATAAGGAAGATTTGTATTAAAGTTTTCCGGCCAACATAATACCTATCTTGTCCTTGAGACTATAAAGAAATGGCGTTTCTGCCTAGTTTACCCATGAGCCATGCCTTTTTATAATGGCCAAATCAAAACAAACTGACTGCTCCAATATGAGGTTGTAAATCCCAGGCAAGATGAGATTTATGCTCGTCTTATAATTCAATTAATTTGGTTGCCAGTTAGAATATTAGCGGATGCCAACATTATTTAAGGCACAATGCCTCTTGGAAGAAGTGACCTCTTAAAGAATTACAAAAAGTAATATGATCACAATATTTTTACAGCTTGCTGATAGTTTATCCAAAATAATTGACATTATTTTCTTTTTGGTTTATGGGATTCAGAATCCTTCCCATAGACTGTTTGGATGAAGAACTTGAGAAAGACAAATAAAAATATTGTTCAAAACTTTGAACTGGTCACCGTTTACACAGTAAAATCTGAATTCAAATACAAAGAAAATGTTTTCACCAGAAGCTACGAAGTATTCAGCACATGTAAAAGTTACAAGGGATTGTAACTTCCATTTTGACAAACCCTAAGGTATTGTCACAAATGTTATTTGCGGTGGATTTTTCAGGCTGAAATGACCCCAAACACACCTCCAGGCTGTGTAAGGGCTATTTGACCAAGAAGGAGAGTGATGGGGTGCTACGCCAGATGACCTGGCCTCAACATTCACCAGACCTGAACCCAATCGAGATGGTTTGGGGTGAGCTGGACAGCAGAGTGAAGGCAAAAGGGCCAACAAGTGCTAAGCATCTCTGGGAACTCCTTCAAGATTGTTGGAAGACCGTTCCCGGTGACTACCTCTTGAAGCTCATCAAGAGAATGCCAAGAGTGTGCAAAGCAGTCATCAAAGCAAAAGGTGGCTACTTTGAAGAACCTAGAATATAAGATATAATTTCAGTTGTTTTGCACTTTTTTGCTAAGTATATAATTCCACATGTGTTAATTCATAGTTTTGATGCCTTCAGTGTGAATGTACAATTTCCATAGTCATGAAAATACAGAAAAATCTTTAAATGAGAAGGTGTGTCCAAACCTTTGGTCTGTACTGTATATATATATATATATATTAGCTGAAGAGCCCGGCTTTGCCTGAGCATAGTAAATATCTGTGGTTAGTTATAGCACCTCACTACTCTTATTTTCCCATCACGCCTCTCATTTTCCCCCTCACATCTCTCATTTTCTCCCTTACACCTCTCATTTTCCCCTCACTCCTCTTATTTTCCCCCTCACTCCTCTCATTCCCCCCTCACTCCTCTCATTCCCCCCTAATACTTGTCATTTCGAACTCACATCTGTCATTTTTCGATCACTCCACTGTTTTCCCTCACTCCTCTCATTTTACACTCACACCTTTTCATCTCACACCCCTCATTTTAACCTCACACCTCTCATTTTCCCCTCAGTATATACATGTTTGTCATCTCCCTTATATATAGTATACACCTGTATGTCATTTCCTGTATATAGTTTATACCTGTATGTCATCTCCCCTGTAAATAGTATATACCTGCTGTATGTCATGTCCTCCTGTATATTGTATATACCTGTCTGTCATCTCCTGTATATAGTATATACCTGTATGTCATCTCTTCTGTATATACTATATACCTGTATGTCATCTTCTCCTATATATAGCATATACCTGTATGTCATCTCCCCTGTATATAGTATATACCTGCTGTATGTCATCTCCTCCTCTATATACCTATGTGTCATCTCCTCTTTTATATAGTATATACCTGTATGTCATCTCCTCCTGTATATAGTATATACATGTGTCATCTCCCCCTGTATATAGTATATACACCTGTAAGTCATCTCCTCCTGTATATAGTATATACCTGTGCGTCATCTCTTCCTGTATATAGTATATACCTGTGTGTCATCTGCTCCAGTATATAGTATATATCTGTGTGTCATCTCCTCCTGTATATAGTATATACATGTGTCATCTCCCCTGTATATAGTATATACCTGTGTGTCATCTCCTCCTGTATATAGTATATACCTGTGTGTCATCTGCTCTTGTATATAGTATATATCTGTGTGTCATCTCCTCCTGTATATAGTATATATCTGTGTGTCATCTCCCCTGTATATAGTATGTACCTGTATGTCATCTCCTCCTGTATATAGTATATACCTGTGTGTCATCTCCTCCTGTATATAGTATATACCTGTGTGTCATCTCCCCTGTATATAGTATATGTGTGTGTCATCTCCTCATGTATAGAGTATATACCTATATGTCATCTCCTCCTGTATATAGTATATACCTGTAAGTCATCTCCCCTGTATATAGTATATATGTGTGTCATCTCCCCTGTATATAGTATATATGTGTGTCATCTCCTCCTGTATATAGTATATATCTGTGTGTCATCTCCTGTATTAGACCTCGTTTACACGTTATTTGCTCAGTATTTTTACCTCAGTATTTGTAAGCTAAATTGGCAGCCTTATAAACAGGAAGCCCTCCCCCTGGCAGTATATATTAGCTCACACATACACATAATAGACAGGTCATGTGACTGACAGCTGCCATATTTCCTATATGGTACAGTTGTTGCTCTTGTAGTTTGTCTGCTTATTAAACAGATTTTTATTTTTGTATTTTTGAAGGATAATACCAGACTTGTGTGTGTTTTAGGGCGAGTTTCATGTGTCAAGTTGTGTGTGTTGCGTTGCGTGTGGCGACATACATGTAGCGACTTTTGTGAGGAGTTTTGTGTGGCGACATGCATGTAGCAATTTTTTGTGTGTCGAGTTGCATGTGACAGGTTAGTGTAGCAAGTTGTGTGCAGCAAGTTTTGCGCGTGGCGAGTTTTATGTGTGGTGCGTTTTGAGTATGTGCAAGTTTTGTGTGAGGCAACTTTTGCATGTGTTGCAACTTTTGTGCAAGTGGCAATGTTTCCGCGTGTGCAAGTTTTGCGTGCGGCGAGTTTTCCATGAGGTGAGTTTTGCACGTGTGGCGCGTTTTGCGTGAGCCGAGTTTTGCATGTGGCGAGTTTTGCGCGTGGCCAGTTTTGAGAGGCGACTTTTGTGTTTTGGCTTTTATGTGGCGAGGTTGGTGAATGTGTGGTGAAATATGTGCTGAGGGTGATATGTGTTCAAGCACGTGGTAGTGTGTGGCGCATTGTGTGTGTGTGTTCATATCCCCGTGTGTGATAAGTATCACATGTCGGGGCCCCACCTTAGCAACTGTACAGTATATACTCTTTTGGCGCCATCGCTCTCACTCTTTAAGTGCCCCTTGTTCACATCTGGCAGCTGTCAATTTGCCTCCAACACTCCAACACTTTTCCTTTCACTTTTTCTCCATTATGTAGATAGGGGCAAAATTGTTTGGTGAATTGGAACGCGCGGGGTTAAAGTTTTGCCTCACAACATAGCCTATGACGCTCTCGGGATCCAGATGTGTGACTGTGCAAAATTTTGTGGCTGTAGCTGCGACGGGGCAGATGCCAATCCCGGACATACACACACACATACACACACACATTCAGCTTTATATATTAGACTAGCTGAAGAGCCCGGCGTTGCCTGGGCATAGTAAATATCTAAATATCTGTGGTTAGTTATAGCACCTCACTTCTCTTATTTTCCCATCACGCCTCTCATTTTCCCAATCACATCTTTCATTTTCCCCCTCACACCTCTCATTTTCTCCCTCATTCCTCTCATTCCCCCCTAACACTTGTCATTTCAACCTCACATCTGTCATTTTCTGATCACTCCATTATTTTTCCTCACTCCTCTCATTTTGCACTCACACCTTTTCATTTTCACCTCACACCTCTCATTTTCACCTCATCACCTCAGTATATACATGTTTGTCATCTCCCTTATATATAGTATACATCTGTATGTCATCTCCTGTATATAGTATATACCTGTATGTCATCTCCCCTGTATATATTATATACCTGCTGTGTGTCATCTCCCCTATATATAGTATATACCTGAATGTCATCTCCTTCTATATATAGTATATACCTGTATGTCATCTCCTCCTGTATATAGTATATACCTGTGTCATCTCCCCTGTATATAGTATATATCTGTGTGTCATCTCCTCCTGTATATAGTATATACCTGCATGTCATCTTCTATAAATAGCATATACCTGTATGTCATCTCCTCCTGTATATAGTATATACCTGTAGGTCATCTGCTCCTGTATATAGCATATACCTGTGTGTCATCTCCTCCTGTATATAGTATATACCTGTGTGTCATCTCCTCCTGTATTAGACCTCGTTCACACGTTATTTGCTCAGTATTTTTACCTCAGTATTTTTTACCTGTATATATATGTACCTGTATGTCATCTCCTCCTCTATATAGTATATACCTGTGTGTCATCTCTCCTGTATATAGTATATATCTGTGTGTCATCTCCCCTGTATATAGTATATACCTGTGTGTCATCTCCTCCTGTATTAGACCTCGTTCACACGTTATTTGCTCAGTATTTTTACCTCAGTATTTGTAAGCTAAATTGGCAGCCTGATAAATCCCCAGCCAACAGGAAGCCCTCCCCTTGGCAGTATATATTAGCTCACACATACACATAATAGACAGGTCATGTGACTGACAGCTGCCGTATTTCCTATATGGTACATTTGTTGTAGTTTGTCTGCTTATTAATCAGATTTTTATTTTTGAAGGATAAGACCAGACTTGTGTGTGTTTTAGGGCGAGTTTCGTTTGTCAAGTTGTGTGTGTTGAGTTGCGTGTGGCGACATGCATGTAGCGACTTTTGTGAGATGAGTTTTGTGTGGCAACATGCGTGTAGCAACTTTTGGTGTGTCGAGTTGCATGTGACAGGTTAGTGTAGCAACTTGTGTGCAGCAAGTTTTGCGCATGGCGAGTTTTGCGCGTGGCAAGTTTTATGTGGTGCCTTTTGAGTATGTGCAAGTTTTGTGAGGCAAATTTTGCATGTGTTGCAACTTTTGTGCATGTGGCAATTTTTCCGCGTGTGCAAGTTTTGCGTGTGGCGAGTTTTCCATGAGGTGAGTTTTGCACTTGTGGCGAGTTTTGCAAGAGCCTGGTTTTTGCATGTGGCGAGTTTTGAGCGGCGACTTTTGTGTTTCGACTTTTATGTGGCGAGGTTGGAGAATGTGTGCTGAGGGTGATATGTGTTCAAGCACGTGGTAGTGTGTGGCGCATTTTGTGTGTGTGTTCATATCCCCGTGTGTGGTGAGTATCCCATGTCAGGGCCCCACCTTAGCAACTGTACGGTATATACTCTTTGGCGCCATCGCTCTCACTCTTTACGTCCCCCTTGTTCACATCTGGCAGCTGTCAATTTGCCTTCAACACTTTTCCTTTCATTTTTTCCCATTATGTAGATAGGGGCAAAATTGTTTGGTGAATTGGAAAGCACGGGGTTAAAATTTCACCTCACAACATAGCCTATGACGCTCTCAGGGTCCGGACGTGTGACTGTGCAAAATTTTGTGGCTGTAGCTGCGACGCCTTCAACACTTTTCCTTTCACTTTTTCCCCATTATGTAGATAGGGGCAAAATAGTTTGGTGAATTGGAAAGCGCGGGGTTAAAATTTCACCTCACAACATAGTCTATGACGCTCTCAGGGTCCAGACGTGTGACTGTGCAAGATTTGGTGGCTGTAGCTGCGACGCCTCCAACACTTTTCCTTTCACTTTTTTCCCCATTATGTAGATAGGGGCAAAATTGTTTGGTGAATTGGAACGTGTGGGGTTAAAATTTCGCCTCACAACATAGCCTATGACGATCTCGGGGTCCAGATGTGTGACTGTGCAAAATTTTGTGGCTGTAGCTTCGACGCCTCCAACACTTTTCCTTTCACTTTTTTCCCCATAATGTAGATAGGGGCAAAATTGTTTGGTGAATTGGAACGCGCGGGGTTAAAATTTCGCCTCACAACATAGCCTATGATGCTCTCGGGGTCCAGACATGTGACTGTGCAAAATTTTGTGGCTGTAGCTTCGACGCCTCCAACACTTTTCCTTTCACTTTTTTCCCCATTATGTAGATAGGGGCAAAATTGTTTGGTGAATTGGAATGCGCGGGGTTAAAATTTCACCTCACAACATAGCCTATGATGCTCTCAGGGTCCAGACGTGTGACTGTGCAAAATTTTGTGGCTGTAGCTTCAACGCCTCCAACACTTTTCCTTTCACTTTTTTCCCCATTATGTAGATAGGGGCAAAATTGTTTGGTGAATTGGAATGCGCGGGGTTAAAATTTCACCTCACAACATAGCCTATGATGCTCTCAGGGTCCAGACATGTGACTGTGCAAAATTTTGTGGCTGTAGCTTCAACGCCTCCAACACTTTTCCTTTCACTTTTTTCCCCATTATGTAGATAGGGGCAAAATTGTTTGGTGAATTGGAACGCACGGGGTTAAAATTTCGCCTCACAACATAGCCTATGACGCTCTCAGGGTCCAGACGTGTGACTGTGCAAAATACGGACATACATACACACATACACACATACACACACACATACACACATTCAGCTTTATATATTAGATATATATATATATATATATATATATACATATATATACAGTATATATGTATATATACTGTATATATATACATAAATAAATCTAGATATGCTTAAACATTGCAGCATATCATATGGTAATGTTCCTTACGTAAGGAAACGGTTTACTCCGCTCTCATTTTTAGTATTGAAAAAAGAAGTCATTTTAGCCTCTAGACAGTGAGAAGAAATATATAAGGAAATAAACGACTTACTTTATATTTAAATGAAGAAGTGCTTTAACCAAAATGGCAATGATGGTTAAAATCAGCAGAGCTGTCAGTGCATAGATGGTCCAGCCTACAGGGGAAGGAACAAGACATGGTGAAATGATACCTACATATGGGCCAAATGGTTAGAATTCTTCTACTTAGAGACTAAAGTGAAGTGTCCCAAACCCTTCTCAGAGCAGTACTAATAAAAAAGTGATGAGGTCTTACAGATATGGAGGAAATATGCAGCTTATAATATGGTTGTTCACGTACTGACTCCCAAGGAGACGCGTATTGCTAATAAATCTTGTACTGATCGGATCCAGCATTATGTGAACGAATAAATAGTGAATGTTTTGCAGCTGATATTTTGTAACATAACACTTGCAGATCCACATGTAATAAGAAGAATCAGATGGTTGGAAAAGTTGTACCTGGCACTTGCCCAGTTGGCCGGCTGGGGCTAGTTGTTATGACATACAGGATCTTTGAAGACCGTGCTGCGTTGATGCTGAAGTTGGCTGTTTGAGTTATCAGTTCTGTCTGTGTCTGGTTGGATGATTGCGGCTTTTCCATACTTTTCTCCTTGAATGCTGTCCAATGACAAAAAAAAGGTCACCAGGAAGGTAACTTACAATACATACACTGTAGATACAGTATATAGTACCTACTAGTTCCCACAGACTCATTTCACAACAATATTCTTTTACCTAAGCATAAATTACTATGGCGGTAGGAAAAATACTGGGCAAAATCCAAAGCTGAAAATGCAGTTGAAGAATTTGTTGCGGAACATGTGAATTTGCTGCACATTTTACCCTTTTCATTGCAAAGAGTCTTAGGTCACTAAGAAAAGAAAGACTGGAAAGACACAAAACACAAAATCTGGGTAACAATGTTAAAGGACTAGCATAATGGTGCTCACGTGGTCGGGTTGTGTGCACACTACCATTGGTAACGCTTAAAGCTGCTGCAGACCCAGGAGAGGATAAAAGTGCAGGTAATGGAGAAACGTCTTCTTCAGGACAACCAAAATCGTGTCCTGAACAACAAGTTTATATATTTAGAAACACATTGACAAACTACTTCTACTGGGATTGCCATTCTTCATCATTCCTACAGAGCAGCGCAGGATTAACCCATTTGTTTCTCCGTTACCTGCACTTTTAGATGGGACCCTGGCTCTTATGGAAGAGACCCAACTTAGTATGGGCACTTATTTTCAAGGAAATAAAATAGGCAAAGGAGCTCATACCAGCCAAACTAGAGAAGATCTCTGATTTTCCTGATATGAGCTACTTTGCACATCGCAAAATGTGAAACATCTGTAGCATAAATTGCTATGCTACGGAATTGTACTCTGTAGCATCAGCCAATTTACAATGTGGATTTTCCTCAAAGGCTATGAGTGAGATTTCATATGGTCTCATTTACATATGTACATTCTGCGATACGCACCGGGAAATACAATTAATTCTGTACCTCCATTGCAGATATTGCCCAATGTCTCATTGGCACTCTTGGTTTGTTTGTTCACAAAGAGAAAATCCCCATCACACATTATGGGCTTGCTGTTGATTTATATGACATATAGCAGGGGTGTCAAACTGCATTCCTCGAGGGCTTCAAACAGGTCATGTTTTCAGGATTTCCTTGTACTGCACAGGTGATAATTTAATCACCTACACAAATAATGAGTTGGTGATTAAATTATCACCTGTGCACTACAAGGAAATCCGGAAAACATGACCTGTTTGCAGCCCTCGAGGAATGCAGTTTGACACCCTTGACATATAATCAATTTGTTGCTTTAGGCCTATAGCTTTCAAAAGAGTTGGTTAAGTTTTATGTATAGATCAATTAATTTTGGTATTTTATTATTATATTTTGATATTCTTTGACATTATTACCCATTGTTTTTAATGGGTAATACAGTTAAGTCCATATATATTTGGACAGAGACAACATTTTTTCTAATTTTGGTTATAGACATTACCACCAACATCATCAACAGATGCAGTTGAAGTTCAGACTTTCAGCTTTCATTTGTGGGTATCCACATTAAAATTGGATGAAGGGTTTAGGAGTTTCCGCTCCTTAACATGTGCCACCCTGTTTTTAAAGGGACCAAAAGTAATTGGACAATTGACTCCAAGGCTATTTCATGGACAGGTGTGGGCAATCCATTCGTTATGTCATTCTCAAGCAGATAAAAGGCCTGGAGTTGATTTGAGGTATGGTGCTTGCATTTGGATGGTTTTGCTGTGAAGTAAACATGCGGTCAAAGGAGCTCTCCATGCAGGTGAAACAAGTCATCCTTAAGCTACGAAAACAGAAAAAACCCATCCAAGAAATTGCTACAATATTGGGAGTGGCAAAATCTACAGTTTGGTACATCCTGATAAAGAAAGAAAGCACTGGTGAACTCATCAATGCAAAAAGACCTGGGCGCATGAAAGTAAATACAGAGGGTTCACTGCATGGTGCAAGCCACTCATAAGCATCAAGAATAAAAAGGCTAGACTGGATTTTGCTAAAAAAAATCTAAAAAAAAGCCAGCACAGTTCTGGAAGAACATTCTTTGGACAGATGAAACCAAGATCAACCTCTACCAGAATGATGGAAAGAGAAAAGTATGGCGAAGGCGTGGTACAGCTCATGATCCAAAGCATACCACATCATCTGTAAAACACGGGGGAGGCAGTGTGATGGCTTGGGCATGCATGGCTGCCAGTGGCACAGGGTCCCTAGTGTTTATTGATGATGTGACACAGGACAGAAGCAGCCGAATGAATTCTGAGGTATTCAGAGCCATACTGTGTGCTCAGATCCAGCCAAATGCAGCCAAACTGATTGGCCATCGTTTCATACTACAGATGGACAATGACCCAAAACATAAAGCCAAAGCAATGCAGGAGTTTATTACAGCAAAGAAGTGTAATATTCTTGAATGGCCAAGTCAGTCACCTGATCTCAACCCAATTGAGCATGCATTTCACTTGTTAAAGACTAAACTTCAGACAGAAAGGCCCACAAACAAACAGCAACTGAAACCCACCGCAGTGAAGGCCTGGAAGAGCATCAAAAAGGAGGAAACACGGCGTCTGGTGATGTCCATGAGTTCAAGACTTCAGGCAGTCATTGCCAACAAATGGTTTTCAACCAAGTACTAGAAATTAACATTTTATTTAAAATTATTTAATCTGTCCAATTACTTTTGGTCTCTTTAAAAACAGGATAGCACATGTTAAGGAGCTGAAATTCCTAAACCCTTCATCCAATTTTAATGTGGATACCCTCAAATGAAAGTCTGAACTTCAACTGCATCTGAATTGTTTTGTTTAAAATTCATTGTGGTAATGTCTATAACCAAAATTAGAAAAATGTTGTCTCTGTCCAAATATATATGGACTTAACTGTAGATGGGTGAATATTTTTGTGATGAAGATCTTTTGATGAGTACAAGGGCTCAATAGGATGAGTGTATAATCGGTCCATGGGCTGTCTGTCTGCACACGGACTCATTATAGCCAGTATACATGGATTGATCAACTGCATGAAGAAAAAATAAATATCACAGCCTGCACTATTAAAACGAAAACCAGACCAGAATAATATATGCAATGTAAAGACAGCTCTGGCATTCGTCTGCAATATGTATTATGGAAGAGCACACTGATATGCAATGTGTGGATGGGACTGGCACAGTGTTCAATTCGGCTATCTGAACCTGGCCTAAATTGGATATTTTCCAGTGGATTAACATGCTTTTATTTATTACATGCACAAATGATAAAATGACAACATCAGTTGTCTGCCTCCCTTTGTTAAGTGTTGAGCAAATTCTAATTCATATCTATTAATGGTGATATCATTGATGGTGATAATTTAGAAACATCCTTAGGGGTGCACCCATGTGGGAGTACATGCAAGCATCCCCAAAGCAAAGCATCCCGAAGATAAGCATCGAGATACAGCAGTTATTCCATGGCAAAGAACTAACATCCATCTTCTCTCTTCACACAGGTACAACTCCCCACCACTGATTGCTGTCTCATCTTATTATCTCATATTCTTTAACTACCTAAATAGTAAGAAACTAAAAAATGATAGTGTTGGCCCCCTTAAAAATAGTCTGGGTGAAATGGTGGTTGAGGATGAGGAAAAAGCCAATATGCTAAATGACTTTTTTTCATCAGTATTTACAAAAGAAAATCCCATGGCAGACAAAATGATCAGTGATAACAAAAATTCCACATTAAGTGTCACCTGCTTAACCCAACAGGAAGTACGTCGGCGTCTAAAAATCACTAAAATTGACAAATCCGGACCCGGATGGGATATACCCTCGAGTACAGTCATTGATAGACCATTATTTTTAATCTTTAAAGAGTCCATAATAACAGGGTCTGTGCCACAGGACTGGCGTATAGCAAATGTGGTGCCAATATTCAAAAAGGGGACCAAAACTGAACTCGGAAATTATAGGCCAATAAGCTTAACCTCTACTGTGGGTAAAATACTGGAGGGCATTCTAAGGGATGCTATGCTGGAGTATCTGAAGAGGAATAACCTCATGACCCAGTATCAGCACGGGTTTACTAGGGACCGTTCATGTCAGACTAATTTGATCAGCTTCTATGAAGAGGTAAGTTCCGGAATGGACCAAGGGAACCCAGTAGATGTAGTGTATATGGACTTTTCAAAAGCTTTTGATACGGTGCCACACAAAAGGTTGATACATAAAATGAGAATAATGGGGATAGGGGAAAATATGTGTAAGTGGGTTGAGAGCTGGCTCAGGGATAGGAAACAAAGGGTGGTTATTAATGGAACACACTCGGACTGGGTCGCGGTTAGCAGTGGGGTACCACAGGGGTCAGTATTGGGCTCTCTTCTTTTTAACATATTTATTAATGACCTTGTAGGGGGCATTCAGAGTAGAATTTCAATATTTGCAGATGACACTAAACTCTGTAGGGTAAAAAATACAGGGGAGGACAATTTTATATTACAGGATGATTTATGTAAACTAGAAGCTTGAGCTGATAAATGGCAAATGAGCTTTAATGGGGATAAATGTAAGGTCATGCACTTGGGTAAAAGTAATAAGATGTATAACTATGCGCTTAATTCTAAAACTCTGGGCAAAACTGTCAATGAAAAAGACCTGGGTGTATGGGTGGATGACAAACTCATATTCAGTGGCCAGTGTCAGGCAGCTGCTACTAAGGCAAATAAAATAATGGGATGCATTAAAAGAGGCATAGATGCTCATGAGGAGAACATAATTTTACCTCTATACAAGTCACTTGTTCGACCACACTTAGAATACTGTGCACAGTTCTGGTCTCCGGTGTATAAGAAAGACATAGCTGAACTGGAGCGGGTGCAGAGAAGAGCGACCAAGGTTATTAGAGGACTGGGGGGTCTGCAATACCAAGATAGGTTATTACACTTGGGGCTAGTTAGTTTGGAAAAACGAAGACTAAGGGGTGATCTTATTTTAATGTATAAATATATGAGGGGACAGTACAAAGACCTTTCTGATGATCTTTTTAATCATAGACCTGAGACAGGGACAAGAGGGCATCCTCTACGTCTGGAGGAAAGAAGGTTTAAAAATAATAACAGATGTGGATTCTTTACTGTAAGAGCAGTGAGACTATGGAACTCTCTGCCGTATGATGTTGTAATGAGTGATTTGTTACTTAAATTTAAGAGGGGACTTTAAAAGGGATACCTTTCTGGAAAAGTATAATGTTACAGGATATATATACTAGATTCCTTGATAGGGCGTTGATCCAGGGAACTAGTCTGATTGCCGTATGTGGAGTCGGGAAGGAATTTTTTTCCCCAATGTGGAGCTTACTCTTTGCCACATGGTTTTTTTTTGCCTTCCTCTGGATCAACATGTTAGGGCATGTTAGGTTAGGCTATGGGTTGAATTAGATGGACTTAAAGTCTTCCTTCCACCTTAATAACTATGTAACTATGTAACTATCTCCTGCAATATATTCTAATGGTACAACTCCCCACCTCTGATTGCTGTCTCATCTCCTGCAATATATTCTAATGGTACAACTCCCCACCTCCGATTGCTGTTTCATCTCCTGCAATATATTCTAATGGTACAAATTCCCTCTGCTTGCTGTTTTATGTCTGTTATCTTCCACTTTACCATCTAGAAACGTATTTTAATATGCCTGCTAATTCATTGGTATAATTCATTTGGTGTATTGCACTTAATACTCACTTTTGCATATCCATGACTGGGAACAGTGTAGATCTTATCTGGTGGAAGGTGTCATAACAAATAGATTTAGCCAGATCCATTGTCTTTGATCATCTAACGACCCCCTGGTGTGCTGGCCCCAGCTGCCAAATTATCTCCAACCAGTTCCCACAATCCATCTCTTCTGACCCAGTATTGTGGACTATAAATTTAGAAACATCCTTAGGGGTGCACGCAAGCATCCCTGAAGCAAAGCATTCAGAAGATAAGCATCGAGATACAGCAGTTACTCCATGGCAGTTAGTCAGGTAACCCACACTCTACTCTCCTTTCTATCCATGGGCTTTATTCCTATCCTCCTATGTTCCTTTGGCATCCACATTCACCGCCCCATCCCTCTTCCATCACGACTCATATACATCAGCTCCTCTCTCCTTCCCTCTCCTATGTACAGCTCCCATGCACTTCTCACCTTCCCGAAAAACCTCAGACCATCTTGCCCATACACACTGCACAAAAAAACTTCATACAATTCCAAAAACTACTTGCTCTTTATCTTCCTACTCCTACTGATTTCAGGGGACATCTCTCCCAACCCCGGTCCACCATCCCCCAACCTCAACCCCTACCCTACCTCACATCATAACCTTACTAATCTTAGTAATATTATTTGCACTCCTTCATCTCTTTCTTTTAATTGTGCTCTTTGGAATCCACGTTCTGTATGTAATAAGCTTCCTTTCCTACACAATTACTTTTTGAAAAACTCTCTTAATCTGTTGGCCCTCACGGAAACTTGTATTCAGAATTCTGACACTGTCTCTCCTGCTGCCATTTCCCATGGTGGCTTACAATTCTCACATTCCCCGAGACACTCAAACAGACATGGTGGTGGAGTCGGCATACTCCTGTCCCCACAATGCACTTTCCAGGTCATCCCCCCAGCTCCATTACTCTCATTCCCTTCTTTTGAGGTCCCCACCATCAGGCTCTTTCTTCCCATCTTCCTCAGAGTAGCGGTCATATACCGATCTCCAGGCTCACCCACCCACTTCCTGGACCATTTCTCTGCCTGGTTGCCGCACTTCATGTCCTCAGAACTACCAACCCTTATCCTGGGAGACTTCAACATCCCCATTAACAGCCTCACTTCCTCATCTGCATCCCAGCTTCTATCACTAACCACTTCTCTAGGCCTCTCACAGCTCTCAACCTCTGAAACATACAAAGACGGTAACACCCTTGACCTGGTCTTTGTCCGGCTCTGTTCAATCTCCTACCTAAATAACTCATCGCTTCCCCTCTCTGACCACAAAATTCTCTCCTTCACACTCACAACAATTCCTCGCCCACCCCAGCACACTCCTACCTACCACACGTTCAGAAATCTACATGCTATTAACCCTCACACACTTTCAGACTCCCTACACTCATCATTGTCCCCAATCTCCTCTTTTTCCTGTCCTGATCTGGCTGTACATCACTTCAATGACACTCTTAGAAGCATCCTAGACCAAGTAGCTCCCCTCACCCTCAGAACCTCCAAACACAGAGTAAAACAGCCCAGGCTCCCATAGCAAACCCGATTTCTCCAGCAATGCTCTAGATGTGCAGAACGCTTATGGAGGAAAACTCGCACACCAGAAAACTTCATACACTTCAAATTTATATGTTAAAAACCTATAATTCTGCCCTTCACCTCGCCAAACAGACCTACTTCACCACTCTGATCTCCTCACTATCTAACAACCCCAAGAAACTTTTTGATACATTTCACTCCCTCCTCAGGCCAAAAGCACAAGCCCCTATCAAAGACATTTGTGCTGATGATCTGGCCTCCCACTTTATAGAGAAAATAGATAATATCCATCAGGAAATCAGCTCCCAGACACCAAGTGCAGTGACTCCCATCCTTCCCTGCATCTCCTCTGGCTCACTCTCCACATTCGATCCCATCACAGGAGAAGAAATCTCCAAGCTCCTCTCTTTTTCTCATCCAACTACATGCACTACCAACCCCATTCCCTCACATCTCTGTTGTGAATTCTGTTGTCGGGCTCCCTCCTGTGGTCATGAATGGTACTTCGGCTGGTTCTGTCCATGGACTTCCTCTGGTGGGTGTTTCTGAGTTTCCTTTCACAGGTGACGAGGTTAATTCATTAGCTGGCTGCTCTATTTAACTCCACTTAGATCTTTTCTCCATGCCACCTGTCAATGTTCCAGTATTGGTCTAGTTCACTCCTGGATCGTTCTTGTGACCTGTCTTCCCAGCAGAAGCTAAGTTCCAGCTTGTATTTCTTTGGTTTACTATTTTTCTGTCCAGCTTGCTATTTTTATTGTTGTCTTGCTTGCTGGAAGCTCTGGGATGCAGAGGGAGCGCCTCCGCACCGTGAGTCGGTGCGGAGGGTCTTTTTGCGCCCTCTGCGTGGTCTTTTTGTAGGTTTTTGTGCTGACCGCAAAGTAACCTTTCCTATCCTCGGTCTGTTCAGTAAGTCGGGCCTCACTTTGCTAAATCTATTTCATCTCTGTGTTTGTATTTTCATCTTTACTCACAGTCATTATATGTGGGGGGCTGCCTTTTCCTTTGGGGAATTTCTCTGAGGCAAGGTAGGCTTTATTTTTCTATCTTCAGGGCTAGCTAGTTTCTCAGGCTGTGCCGAGTTGCATAGGGAGCGTTAGGCGCAATCCACGGCTATTTCTAGTGTGTCTGATAGGATTAGGGATTGCGGTCAGCAGAGTTCCCACGTCCCAGAGCTCGTCCTTATTATCAGTAACTATCAGGTCATTCCGTGTGCTCTTAACCACCAGGTCCATTATTGTCCTGACCACCAGGTCATAACACATCTCCTCCAGTCTCTCTCTCCAGTCGTCACAACTCACCTAACTACAATCTTTAATCTCTCCCTCTCCTCTGTTATTTTCCCCTCTTCCTTCAAACACTCTATCATTACTCCATTACTAAAGAAACCTGCCCTCGACCCATCCTGCACAAATAACTACAGACCGGTCTCCAATCTCAACTTCATCTCTAAACTCTTGGAGCACCTGATCTACTCCCGCCTTACCCGTTACCTCTCCACTCATTCCCTCCTAGACCCTTCACAGTCTGATTTCTGTCCCCTACATTCGAAAGAAACTGCACTCATCAAGGTGACCAATGACCTTCTGACAGCAAAATGTAATGGTAACCACTCTCTGCTCTATCCTGGTTCTCCTATCTTTCTGACCGATCCTTCAGTGTTCTGTTCTCTGGCTCCACTTCAACTCCTCTTCCTCTCACTGCCAGGGTACCTCAGGGCTCAGTCTTTGGCCCCCTTCTCTTCTCCCTCTACACGGCCCCAATTGGACAGACCATCAGCAGATTTGGCTTTCAGTACCATCTTTATGCCGATGACACACAACTATACATGTCATTCCCTGACCTTACCCCCGCTGTACTACAGAACGCCACTGACTGTCTGCAGTCTCCAACATCATGTCCACTCTCTATCTGAAACTCAACCTGTCCAAAACTGAACTTCTTCTGTTCCCACCATCTACTAAACTCCCTGACATTTCCCTCTCTGTGGGTGGCACCATAATAACACCCCGGCAGCAGGTGCGCTGTCTGGGTGTTATGTTTGACTCCAATCTCTCCTTCACATCCCATATACAATCTCTTGCCCGCTCGTGTTGCTTACACGTAAAGAACATCTCTAGAATCCGCCCTTTTCTCACCATGGAAAAAACAAAAACACTCACTCGCCTTGATCCACTCCCGCCTGGACTACTGTAACGCTCTATTAATTGGCCTCCCCCTTACTCAACTTTCCCCTCTCCAGTCTATTCTTAATGCAGCAGCCAGGGTTGTCCATCTAACTAATCAGTATTCAGACGCGTCCGCTCTTTGCCAGTTGTTACACTGGTTGCCCATTCATTATAGAATCTAATTCAAAGTACTTGTTCTCACCCACAAAGCTCTCCACAGTGCGGCACCTCCCTACATCTCCTCCCTCATTTCTGTCTATCGGCCTAACCGACCACTGCGCTCTGCAAATGACTTTCGACTAACCTCTGCACTAATCCGTACCTCCAACTCCCGACTCCAAGACTTTTCCCGTGCTGCGCCAATCCTCTGGAATGCTCTACCCCCAAGATATTAGAACTATCCACAATTTACATACCTTTAGGCGCTCCCTCAAAACACATTTGTTCAGAGCGGCCTATCATGTTCCCTAATCAGTTATTCTGTTTGTGTGTAGCCCATTCGCTATCTCCATCTATCCCCTACCCCCTGAAGATGGCTGGACCATCATTGTAAATACATCATTGTAAATAAACTCCTGTACTTTGTATCTCCCCCACCTCATTGTAGATTGTAAGCTCTCACGAGTAGGGTCATCTTATTTTGCTTTAATTATTGTATTGCTAACGTTGTTACTTATGACTGTTGTGTTTGAAACTGTTAAACTGTAAAGCGCTGAGGAATATGTTGGCGCTATATAAATGGAAGATTATTATTATTATTATTATATTACAAAATACTCCCCCGTGTAAGGGACATAGCCAGGTACGGACTGGGGCTGAAATTCAGTCCTGGCATTTGAAATCACACAGACCCATGTTGTCCCCATCCTCATGAACCAGATGGGATATATTACTAACTAGATGGTGGCCCGATTCTAACGTATCGGGTATTCTAGAATATGTAGGTAGTATATAGCTCAGGCTACGTACTATATTGCACAGTGACTTAGTATGTAACACAACTGACGTAGTATATAACAGAGCTACATAGTATGTAACACAGCGTACGTAGTATATAGCAGAGCTACGTAGTATCTAACACAGCCACGTAGTATATAACATAGCCACGTAGTGTATTGCACAGCTACGTAGTGTATTGCACAGGCACAGGGCCACCATCAGGGCATTACAGCCATTACTACTGTATGGGGCCCGCTGATGAGGAGCAAAAAGGGCGGCCAGAACACGCTGGCAGCTCGGATCCCCCTCTCTTTGCTTCTCCTCATCGGGCCCCTGGACATTTTGTTCAAGGCTTCCAAACCCCCTATGCATAACAGCACTGTGGTGCTTTAAAGATACACCTACAGTACTGTTGATGCATTCGGAGAATGGAAAATGGCACTTTACCTTTAAAAGCTTCAGCCGGCCCAGGTGCATCATGGTCCTGCCTGACGTCACACGCTGCTCCACTTCCTCATTCTGGAGCAGAGAGAGCAGTGTGCGGTGTGTCACGCGGGGCAGACTGCAGATGACGGACGAGCAGGGTGACTCTCTCCCCTCTCCGGTGATCCCATCTGCTGAGTTGTTTGTAATCCTCTCCTGTGTGATACTGTCTGCTGAGCAGTGTATCTAATCCTATACTGTGTGATACCGTGTGCTGAGCTGTATCTAATCCTATCCTGTGTGATACCGTCTGCTGAGCTGTGTATCTAATCCTATCCTGTGTATTACTGTCTGCTGAGCCGTATCTAATCCTATCCTGTGTTATACTGCCTGCTGAGCTGTATCTAATCTTATCCTGTGTGATACTGACTGCTGAATCATGTATCTAATCCTATCCTGTGTGATACTGTCTGCTGAGCCGTATATCTAATCTTATCCTGTGTATTACTGTCTGCTGAGCCTTGTATCTAATCCTATCCTGTGTTATTCTGCCTGCTGAGCTGTATCTAATCTTATCCTGTGTGATACTGACTGCTGAGCCGTGTATCTAATCCTATCCTGTGTGATACTGTCTGCTGAGCCGTGTATCTAATCCTATCCTGTGTGATAGTCTGCTGAGCTATGTATCTAATCCTCTCCTGTGTGATACTGTTTGCTGAGCCATGTATCTAATCCTAACCCATGTGATACTGTGTGCTGAGCTCTGTATCTAATCCTATCCTGTGTTATACTGCCTGCTGAGCTGTGTATCTAATCCTATCCTGTGTGATACTGACTGCTGGGCCGTGTATCTAATCTTAACCTGCGATAATGTCTGCTGAGCTGTGTATCTAATCCTATACTGTGTGATAGTCTGCTGAGCCGTGTATCTAATCCTATCCTATGTGATACTGTCTGCTGAGCTGTGTATCTAATCCTATCCTGTGTGATACTGACTGCTGAGCCGTGTATCTAATCTTATACTGTGTGATACTGACTACTGAGCCATGTATCTAATCCTATCCTGTGTGATCTGGTCTGCTGAGATGTATCTAATCTTATCCTATGTGATACTGTCTGCTGAGCTGTGTATCTAATCCTCTCCCGTGTGATTAGCTGTATCTCATTCTCCCCTGTGTGACCCCATCTGGGGGGCACTGTGGTATAACCCTGTTTCTGGCTGTTTCAGGGTGGGTGGTCTTGGAGGTCATCGCTTTTGCTGTTCTGTTCTTCTGACTGTGGGCGATGGATGAGCAGGTGGAGGCGGAAGGCAGATCAGGCAGAGGGTGGGCGAGTAGGGTGAGTGTCTATGGTGAGAAGAGGCTTCAGGTGGCTCACTGTGGCTGTGTCTGTACTGGTATCGTGTGGCTGATGAGGGAAGGCGAGTGGTGACTGGGGGCGCATCCATCAGGGCCCAGGGGGAGGCGAGTGGAATGTATAAGCTACTGGATGATCCTGACATGCTGCAAAACCAATTGCCCAATTATAACAGGCAGCAGCTCAGGATAATCCAGTAGCTTATAAATTTTGGTTGGGGTTTGGAAGGGCGGTGGGAAATTATTGAAGCAAGTTGGTATATATGATCGGGAAACATCTTTATTATTATGGCAGCGTAATTTTTGAAATGGGGCTATCAGTCTGCGCTCCCACAGCAGTGCATGGACTGGACGCCGATCTCCTGACCAGCATCCTCATTCATACATGCTGTGAGGCTGCTGAGTTCAGGTCTGGAGACCCGCAGCCGGTCCATGCACTGCGGTCCAAGTGCAGACCGATATTCACCAGAAGTAGAGCTTTTCCAAGAGAGGGTGGAGGAACTGTGGAAGGCTCGTGGGGTGGAGGCGGCGCTAGGGTGGAGGTGGAACTGGGGGTGGAGCCTGGGCGGAGTTTCAAGTGGGCCCCAAAATTTTGACAGTATGGGACCCTGAAATTCCTAGTGGCAGCCCTGCACAGGCACGTAGTATATTGGTCAGCCAGCAGAGGGCGCCTCACCGCGAATGAAGGTAACTACAGGTCATTGACCTAGTTTCCATTCATTCGCTGGGGTTTTACAGCCAGGAGCATAGCTGCATTATAGCAGAGCTCCTGGCTGTAAAAAAAATTAACCCCTTCAGATGGATTTACAACGTGGGACGTTACAGATCTACGGAAGGTATGTATATTGTTGGTTTATTATTTTTTCTTTGTCACAGAGCGAGGGTCTTCAGCCAGTGGATTGAGCGTACAATAAAATATTACAACAAACGGTGTGTTTATTTCATTAAAAGACTTTTTAATAATGTGTTTGTGTTTTTCTTTAACTCTTTCATACAATTGGATTAATAAGGGATAGGTGTCATAGTTGACTCCTCTCCATTATTAATCTGGCTTAATGTCACCTTACAATAGCAAGGTGACATTAACCCTTCATTACCCCATATCCCACCGCTACACGGGAATGGGAAGAGAGTGGCCAAGTGCCAGAATAGGCGCATCTTCCAGATGTGCCTTTTCTGGAGTGGCTGGGGGCAGATGTTTTTAGCCAGGGGGGACCAATAACCATGGACCCTCTCCAGGCTATTAATATCTGCCCTCAGTCACTGGCTTTACTACTCTGGTGGAGAAAATTGCGCGGGAGCCCACGCCAATTTTTTCCGCCATTTAACCCTTTAATTTAATAGCTAGAATGGCCAAATTTTGCACGTACACACTACTAACATTAGTAGTGTGGAATATGCAAAAAAAAGGGGGATATGACATGGTTTACTGTATGTAAACAATGTCTCAAATCATGTCAGGTTTAGGAAGGAGATAGCTTAAAAGCCGGTAATTCAATTGTCGGCTTTTGCTATCTCGCGCTGGATGAAATATTAATATATATATATATATGTGTATATATATATATATATATATATATGTGTCTCACTAACATATATATATATATATAGAGAGAGAGAGAGAGAGTATATATGTTTTTATTATTTTTTGAGCACATGGATCCCTTGTATATCCGTATGTCGGTTTTGCAAGCCTGCGAGAAAATCTCGCAGTACGGATGCCATACGGATTACATGCGGAGGATGCCATGCGCAAAGTACGCTGACACACCCTGCCTACGGAGGAGATACGGACCACTATTTTGGGGACTTTTCAGCGTATTACGGCCATAAATTACGGACCGTATTTTTATATGCCGAGTTTGAGGCCGGCCTAAGTGGAAGATACTAACACCACCACCAACATATTAACGGGCTACCCTAAATTAGTGCATCTATTTAATACATTTTATATTCTATTCCCTATATTAGCAAGTTGCTAAAGCCAAGGACAACCTTCTACACACAGTGGTCCCCATGCACATACCACAACAGCAGCAACAATATAAGTACTGGAAGACATCAACAATTGTTGATACTAACCACAAATAATTAGTATCCTTTCTAGCCTCAGTATAGCGTGGTGACTTTTCTATTCAATTCACTGGTAAAACTTCTCAACAGGGACCTACACAGAACCTGTTTATGCCACCATCTGCATCTGAGGCCCCGTCTAATTCTGGCTAGGTGACTAGCGCCAGTGTAAAAAATTTTTTGCTTTAATTATCACATGTGTTTAAGATTGATTTCAGTGATCCATTGAGCCCTGAGACACAATACAATCCATGAGTTTATTTGAAAAACACAACAATTAAATCTTTATGACACTTAGATCCAATTTACATAATAATTTGGAACACAGTGTCAAAGGAGTTTGTATGTTTTCCCCGTGTTTGCATGGGTTTCCCAAGGGTTCTCCAAAGACATACTGTTGGGTAATTTAGATTGTGGCAGCACGGTGGCTCAGTGGTTAGCACTGCAGCCTTCCAGCGCTGGGGTCCTGGGTTCCAATCCCACCAAGAACAATATCTGCAAGGAGTTTGTATGTTCTTCCCGTCCCATGATTGCGTGGGTTTCCTCCGGGTACTCTGGTTTCCTCCCACATTCCAAAGACATACTGATAGAGAATTTAGTTTGTGAGCCCCATTGGGCACAGCAATGATAATGTGTGCAAACTGTAAAGCGCTGCGGAATATGTTAGCACTATATAAAAATAAAGATTATTTTTGTGAGCTCCAGTGGGGACAGTGATAATGATGTCTGTAAACCACTGTGGAATATGATTTAACTATATAAAAAGCATAATAAATAATTATTTATTATAATATGCTAATGAGGTGCTGGGTGCACTCTTGGTTTTACCAAGTGGATCTGGGCACCTTTTCAACTACTCAGCAGAAGCCAGTGAGCACTCAACAGGAGCCAGTGTTGTTAATCAAGAAAGAGAGGGCAGAAACAGATGGAAAGCAAATACGTGGAAGGTGTCCTGAGTCACAGCCATGCCAACCATGCACTGAACACCTCATTAGTATATTTGAATATAGAAGGATTTTAGACAAAATGCAGCAATTAATTAAAATAGAGAGGGTACAATTTTTATCAAGGCTTTATCACCTACAAGGTGCTTTGATTAGGGTTGAGCGAAACGGGTCGTTCATTTTCAAAATCCGCCGACTTTTGGCAAAGTCGGGTTTCATGAAACCCGATCCGACCCCTGTGCGGGGTCGGCCATGCGGTACGCGACTTTCGCGCCAAAGTCGCGTTTCAATGACGCGAAAAGCGCCATTTCTCAGCCAATGAAGGTAAACGCAGAGTGTGGGCAGCGTGATGACATAGGTCCTGGTCCCCACCATCTTAGAGAAGGGCATTGCAGTGATTGGCTTGCTGTCTGCGGCGTCACAGGGGCTATAAAGGGGCGTTCCCGCCGACCGCCATGTTACTGCTGCTGATCTGAGCTTAGGGAGAGGTTGCTGCCGCTTTGTCAGAAGCAGGGATAGCGTTAGGCAGGGTCCATTAACCACCAAACCGCTTGTGCTGTAGCGATTTCCACTGCCCAACACCACCTTCGGTGTGCAGGGACAGTGGAAGCTACATTTTTTTTTTTTCCCCTCAGCGCTGTAGCTCATTGGGCTGCCCTAGAAGGCTCCCTGATAGCTGCATTGCTGTGTGTACGCCGCTGTGCAAACCAACTGCTTTTTTCAAAGCACAAATCCTCTTGTTCCTTCCTTTCTGCACAGCTATCTTTTTGGTTTGTACACACTTTTTATTTAATTTGTGCATCAGTCCACTCCTTATTGCTGCCTGCCATACCTGGCTGAGATTACTGCAGGGAGATAGTAATTGTTGGACACTCCCTGTTTTTTTTTTTTTTTTTTTTTGTGGGAGATTAAGATTGACATTTCTGCTAGAGTGCCATCCCTGTGTGTGCCATCTCTCACGCAGTGGGCCATAGAAAGCCTATTTATTTTTTTGCTTGATTTGGGTTATAAAATCTACCTGAAAAAATCACTACATCAATCAGTGGGAGAAAAATATTGGCCTCAGGGCTTGTGTGCCACTCCTGACTCCTTTGTGCATCATCACTCACTCAGTGGGCCATAGAAAGCCCATTTCTTTTTTTTTTTGCTTTATTTGGGTTCTAAATTCAACCTGAAAAAATCAATAAATCAATCAGTGGGAGATTAATATTGGCCTTTGGGCTTGTGTGCCAGTCCTAAGCGTGCCATCTCTCTCTCTCAGATAGTGGGCCATAGAAAGCCTATTTATTATTTTTTTTATTGGGTTTATAAATTTTCCCTGGAACAAAAAAAAAAAAAGTGGGAGATTAATATTGGCCTCTGGGCTTGTGTGCCAGTCCTGAGCGTGCCATCTCTCTCACAAATAGTGGGCCATAGAAAGCCTATTTATTTTTTTTTTTTTTGGTTTTATAAATTCTCCCTGAAAAAAAAAAGGGAGATTAATATTGGCCTTTGGGCTTGTGTGCCAGTCCTAAGCGTGCCATCTCTCTCTCTCAGATAGTGGGCCATAGAAAGCCTATTTATTTATTTTTTTATTGGGTTTATAAATTTTCCCTGGAACAAAAAAAAAAAAGTGGGAGATTAATATTGGCCTCTGGGCTTGTGTGCCAGTCCTGAGCGTGCCATCTCTCTCACAAATAGTGGGCCATAGAAAGCCTATTTATTTATTTTTTTTTGGTTTTATAAATTCTCCCTGAAAAAAAAAAGGGAGATTAATATTGGCCTTTGGGCTTGTGTGCCAGTCCTAAGCGTGCCATCTCTCTCTCTCAGATAGTGGGCCATAGAAATCCTATTTTTTTTTTTTTTATTGGGTTTATAAATTTTCCCTGAAAAAAAATAAAAAGTGGGAGATTAATATTGGCCTCTGGGCTTGTGTGCCAGTCCTGAGCGTGCCATCTCTCTCACAAATAGTGGGCCATAGAAAGCCTATTTATGTTTTTGGTTGATTTGGGTTCTAAATTCTACCTGAAAAAATCAATAAATCAATCAGTGGGAGATAAATATTGGCCTCTGGGCTTGTGTGCCACTCCTGACTCCTGTGTGCGTCATCTCTCACTCAGTGGGCCATAGAAAGCCTTTTTTTGTTTTATTTGTTTTCTAAATTCTCCCTGAAAAAATCATTTTATTTTATTTGGTTTCTAAATTCTTCCTGAAAAAATCATTTTATTCTATTATTTTTTTTCCCTAAAGTCTCCCTGAAAAAAAAACAAAAACAAATCAGTGGGAGATTAATATTGCCCTTTCTGCTTGTGTGCCAGTCTTGACTCCTGGGTGTGCCATCTCTCTCTCTCTCTCTCCAATTGTGGGCCATAGAAAGCCTATTATTTTTTTAGCTTGATTTGGGTTCCAAAATCTACCTGAAAAAATCACTACATCAATCAGTGGGAGATAAATATTGGCCTCTGGGCTTGTGTGCCACTCCTGACTCCTGTGTGCGTCATCTCTCACTCAGTGGGCCATAGAAAGCCTTTTTTTGTTTTATTTGTTTTCTAAATTCTCCCTGAAAAAAACATTTTATTTTATTTGGTTTCTAAATTCTTCCTGAAAAAATCATTTTATTCTATTTTTTTTTTCCTAAAGTCTCCCTGAAAAAAAAAAAAACAAATCAGTGGGAGATTAATATTGCCCTTTCTGCTTGTGTGCCAGTCTTGACTCCTGGGTGTGCCATCTCTCTCTCTCTCTCTCCAATTGTGGGCCATAGAAAGCCTATTATTTTTTTAGCTTGATTTGGGTTCCAAAATCTACCTGAAAAAATCACTACATCAATCAGTGGGAGATAAATATTGGCCTCTGGGCTTGTGTGCCACTCCTGACTCCTGTGTGCGTCATCTCTCACTCAGTGGGCCATAGAAAGCCTTTTTTTGTTTTATTTGTTTTCTAAATTCTCCCTGAAAAAATCATTTTATTTGGTTTCTAAATTCTTCCTGAAAAAATCATTTTATTCTATTATTTTTTTTTCCTAAAGTCTCCCTGAAAAAAAAACCAAAAACAAATCAGTGGGAGATTAATATTGCCCTTTCTGCTTGTGTGCCAGTCTTGACTCCTGGGTGTGCCATCTCTCTCTCTCTCTCTCCAATTGTGGGCCATAGAAAGCCTATTATTTTTTTAGGTTGATTTGGGTTCCAAAATCTACCTGAAAAAATCACTACATCAATCAGTGGGAGATAAATATTGGCCTCTGGGCTTGTGTGCCACTCCTGACTCCTGTGTGCGTCATCTCTCGCTCAGAGGGCCATAGAAAGCCTTTTTTTGTTTTATTTGTTTTCTAAATTCTCCCTGAAAAAATCATTTTATTTTATTTGGTTTCTAAATTCTTCCTGAAAAAATCATTTTATTCTATTATTTATTTTTCCTAAAGTCTCCCTGAAAAAACAAACAAAAACAAATCAGTGGGAGATTAATATTGCCCTTTCTGCTTGTGTGCCAGTCTTGACTCCTGGGTGTGCCATCTCTCTCTCTCTCTCTCCAATTGTGGGCCATAGAAAGCCTATTATTTTTTTAGCTTGATTTGGGTTCCAAAATCTACCTGAAAAAATCACTACATCAATCAGTGGGAGATAAATATTGGCCTCTGGGCTTGTGTGCCACTCCTGACTCCTGTGTGCGTCATCTCTCACTCAGTGGGCCATAGAAAGCCTTTTTTTGTTTTATTTGTTTTCTAAATTCTCCCTGAAAAAATAATTTTATTTTATTTGGTTTCTAAATTCTTCCTGAAAAAATCATTTTATTCTATTATTTTTTTTCCCTAAAGTCTCCCTGAAAAAAAAAAAAAAAAAATCAGTGGGAGATTAATATTGCCCTTTCTGCTTGTGTGCCAGTCTTGACTCCTGGGTGTGCCATCTCTCTCTCTCTCTCTCCAATTGTGGGCCATAGAAAGCCTATTATTTTTTTAGCTTGATTTGGGTTCCAAAATCTACCTGAAAAAATCACTACATCAATCAGTGGGAGATAAATATTGGCCTCTGGGCTTGTGTGCCACTCCTGACTCCTGTGTGCGTCATCTCTCACTCAGTGGGCCATAGAAAGCCTTTTTTTGTTTTATTTGTTTTCTAAATTCTCCCTGAAAAAATCATTTTATTTTATTTGGTTTCTAAATACTTCCGGAAAAAATCATTTTATTCTATTATTTTTTTTCCCTAAAGTCTACCTGAAAAAAAAAAAAAAATCAGTGGGAGATTAATATTGCCCTTTCTGCTTGTGTGCCAGTCTTGACTCCTGGGTGTGCCATCTCTCTCTCTCTCTCCAATTGTGGGCCATATAAAGCCTCTTTTTTTTTTTTAGCTTGATTTGGGTTCCAAAATCTACCTGAAAAAATCACTACATCAATCAGTGGGAGATAAATATTGGCCTCTGGGCTTGTGTGCCACTCCTGACTCCTGTGTGCGTCATCTCTCACTCAGTGGGCCATAGAAAGCCTTTTTTTGTTTTATTTGTTTTCTAAATTCTCCCTGAAAAAATCATTTTATTTTATTTGGTTTCTAAATTCTTCCGGAAAAAATCATTTTATTCTATTATTTTTTTTTCCTAAAGTCTCCCTGAAAAAAAAAAAAAATCAGTGGGAGATTAATATTGCCCTTTCTGCTTGTGTGCCAGTCTTGACTCCTGGGTGTGCCATCTCTCTCTCTCTCTCCAATTGTGGGCCATATAAAGCCTCTTTTTTTTTTAGCTTGATTTGGGTTCCAAAATCTACCTGAAAAAATCACTACATCAATCAGTGGGAGATAAATATTGGCCTCTGGGCTTGTGTGCCACTCCTGACTCCTGTGTGCGTCATCTCTCACTCAGTGGGCCATAGAAAGCCTTTTTTTGTTTTATTTGTTTTCTAAATTCTCCCTGAAAAAATCATTTTATTTTATTTGGTTTCTAAATTCTTCCGGAAAAAATCATTTTATTCTATTATTTTTTTTTCCTAAAGTCTCCCTGAAAAAACAAAAAAAAACAAATCAGTGGGAGATTAATATTTACATTTGTGCTTCAGTGACAGTCCTGCGTGTGTGGCATCTCTCTCATTTGTTGTCACCAACAACAGAGTGTGTAACATTGTGCCTGATTTTCGTTGTGGTCTCACTCACCTGTAAAGGGGTAGCTAAATCATACTGAAGTTATAGCTCACCGTGTAAGTTGTGTGACAGCAACAAATACCGTTAGTTTGTTTACGTTTTTAAAACAATGAGGAAGTCTGGTGGAAGAGGTCGTGGCCGGGGGCGTTCATTGTCAGCTGGTAATGAGGGTAGTGGTAGTGGTGGAGCATCAGCTGGTCGTGGGAAAAAAAATATTGCACCTAAGTCTGGAGCTGTGGAGCCAGGTTCGTCGTCTGGCTACACAAGGCCTCGAAAGCTCCCTTTTCTGGGAGTAGGAAAACCGCTTTTAAAGCTGGAGCAGCAAGAGCAAGTTTTGGCTTATCTTGCTGACTCAGCCTCTAGCTCTTTTGCCTCCTCTCGTGAAACTGGTAAATGTCAAAGCAGCGCGTCGTTAGTGGATGTTCACGGTCAGGGACAAGTCGCTTCCTTGTCCTCTTCAGCAAAAACAACAACAGAGAAGAATGCAGCAGGCGACACAACGGGTTACTCCATGGAGCTCTTTACACATACCGTCCCTGGCTTAGAAAGTGAAGCAGTTAACAGTCCATGCCCATTACAAGTTGAATCTGACATGGAGTGCACTGATGCACAGCCACAGCCAGACTACTATGCTGGTCCTTTGACTCAGACCACAACATTGCCCTCGCAGGGTAATGATCAAGAATCAGACCCTGATGAGACTATGTTGCCCCATCACGAACGCTATACCACCGACCGACACGGTGACACAGACGAAGTTGCACACGAGCTACAAGAAGAGGTAATAGATGACCCAGTTCTTGACCCCGATTGGCAGCCATTGGGGGAACAGGGTGCAGGCGGCAGCAGTTCTGAAGCGGAGGAGGAGGGGCCGCAGCAGGCATCAACATCGCAACAGGTTCCATCTGCCGGGCCCCTATCTTGCCCAAAACGCGTGGCAAAGCCAAAACCTGGTGGAGGACAGCGTGGCCATCCGGTTAAAGCTCAGTCTGCAATGCCTGAAAAGGGATCCGATGCTAGAAAGAGTGCAGTCTGGCATTTTTTTAAACAACATCCAATTGATCAGCGCAAAGTCATCTGTCAAAAATGTTCAACTACCTTAAGCAGAGGACAGAATCTGAAAAGTCTCAATACAAGTTGCATGCATAGACATTTAACCACCATGCATTTGCAAGCTTGGACTAACTACCAAACGTCCCTTAAGGTTGTAGCACCCTCGGCCAATGAAGCTAGTCAGCAACGCAACATCCCTTCCGGCAGTGTAGGGCCACCATTTTCCGCACCACCTGCAGTATCTGTGCAGGTTTCTTTGCCAGGCCAAAGCAGTCAGGGTCAGGGAATCACCAGTTTCGTAGTAGGAAACACTGCATCTAGGGCACCGGCGGCAACAATACCATCTCCCACCGTCTCTCAGTCTGCCATGTCCACCGGCAGCCCCGCTAGTTCCACGATCTCCAGCTCTCCAGTCCAGCTCACCCTACATGAGACTATGGTTAGAAAAAGGAAGTACTTAGCCTCGCATCCGCGTACACAGGGTTTGAACGCCCACATAGCTAGACTAATCTCGTTAGAGATGATGCCCTACCGGTTAGTTGAAAGCGAAGCTTTCAAAGCCCTGATGGACTACGCTGTACCACGCTACTAGCTACCCAGTCGACACTTTTTTTCCAGAAAAGCCATCCCAGCCCTCCACCAGCATGTTAAAGAGCGCATCGTCCATGCACTCAGGCAATCTGTGAGCACAATGGTGCACCTGACAACAGATGCATGGACCAGTAGGCATGGCCAGGGACGTTACGTGTCCATCACGGCACACTGGGTGAATGTTGTGGATGCAGGGTCCACAGGGGACAGCAAGTTTGGTACAGTTCTGCCTAGCCCACGGTCTAGGAAACAGTTGGCTGTAGCCGTTCGCACCCCCTCCTCCTCCTCTTCGTCCTCCTGCAGAAGCGAGAGCTCGTCCACAGACCGCAGTAGCACAACCACTCCATCCGCAGCTGCCACTGTTGCACACCAGGTCTCCCATTATGGGGCAGCTACTGGCAAACATCAGCAGGCTGTATTGGCTATGAAGTGTTTGGGCGACAACAGACACACCGCGGAAGTTCTGTCCGAGTTCTTGCAGAAAGAAATGCAGTCGTTGCTGGGCACTGTAGATCTTGAGGCAGGCAAGGTAGTGAGTGATAACGGAACGAATTTCATGGCTGCCATCTCCCTTTCCCAACTGAAACACATTCCTTGCCTGGCTCACACCTTAAACCTGGTGGTGCAGTGCTTCCTGAAAAGTTATCCGGGGTTATCCGACCTGCTCCTCAAAGTGCGTGGACTTTGCTCACATATCCGCCGTTCGCCCGTACACTCCAGCCGTATGCAGACCTATCAGCGTTCTTTGAACCTTCCCCAGCATCGCCTAATCATAGACGTTGCAACAAGGTGGAACTCAACACTGCACATGCTTCAGAGACTGTGCGAACAGAGGCGGGCTGTTATGTTTTTGTGGGAGGATACACATACACGGGCAGGCAGTAGGATGGCAGACATGGAGTTGTCAGGTGTGCAGTGGTCGAAGATTCAAGACATGTGTCAAGTCCTTCAGTGTTTTGAGGAATGCACACGGCTGGTTAGTGCAGACAACGCCATAATAAGCATGAGCATCCCCCTAATGCGTCTGCTGATGCAAAGTTTGACACACATAAAGGATCAGGCGTCTGCAGCTGAGGAAGAGGAAAGCCTTGATGACAGTCAGCCATTGTCTGGCCAGGGCAGTGTACAGGACGAGTTAGCGGGCGAAGAGGAGGAGGAGGACGAGGAGGATGATGGGGATGATTATATTTTTAATGAGGAAGCTTTTCCGGGGCCACTGGAAATTGGTGGCGCGGCAAGGCCGGGTTCTGGTTTTTGGAGGGACACAAGTGACGTGGATTTGCCTGAAACTGCCCCTCAACCAAGCACAACCGCAGATTTGAGAACTGGAACTTTGGCCCACATGGCGGATTATGCCTTACGTATCCTCAAAAGGGACACACGCATAACTAAAATGATGAACGATGACGATTACTGGTTGGCCTGCCTCCTTGATCCTCGCTATAAAGGCAAATTGCAAAATATAATGCCACATGAGAACTTGGAACTAATATTAGCAACCAAACAATCAACTCTTGTTGACCGTTTGCTTCTGGCATTCCCTGCACACAGCGCCCGTGATCGTTCTCACACGAGCTGCAGGGGACAGCAGACCAGAGGAGTTAGAGGGGCAGAAATCAGAAGTGGCGTTGGCCAGAGGGGTTTTCTGACCAGGTTGTGGAGTGATTTTGCTATGACCGCAGACAGGACAGGTACTGCAGCATCAATTCAAAGTGACAGGAGACAACATTTGTCCAGTATGGTTACAAACTATTTTTCATCCCTTATCGATGTTCTCCCTCAACCGTCATTCCCATTTGATTACTGGGCATCAAAATTAGACACCTGGCCAGAATTGGCAGAATATGCATTGCAGGAGCTTGCTTGCCCGGCAGCTAGTGTCCTATCAGAAAGAGTATTCAGTGCTGCAGGTTCAATACTAACAGAAAAAAGGACTCGTCTGGCTACCCAAAATGTAGATGATCTAACCTTCATTAAAATGAACCACAACTGGATTTCGAAATCTTTTGCCCCACCTTGCCCGGCTGACACCTAGCTTTCCTATGAAAAGGTCTTGCCTGTGGACTATTCTGAATGCCTTTTCCAATCTCGTAATTTTCTGCACCTGATTGTCCAGCATACGACATGTTTACACCTCACTAAATGGCCAAACTCCCCACACGGGGCCGTGGTATTGACACTTGGCGACAGCACCCGTGAGAGTGCTGTTTGTCTGAAGAGGTGGGTGTGCCCGCTTTTGGTCGACGGCACTGCCACTGGGTCCCTCCTAGTACAATAAAGTGTCTCTGGCGGTGATGGTGCGCACCCAACGTCAGACACACCGTTGTAATATGAGGGGCCCTGGGCCTGTACCGCCGGCCACAAGACAGTTCCCCCCCAGCTCAAACAGTGCTCTACCACTTGCAAAATTATCTCACAGCTCCACCAATGTTTAGTCTATGCGCTGACATCCTTCAATGCCTGCCACTGACAATACCATTGTATTGTCATTTTTGTTATGTTAGGCCTTCGAAGCCTGTCTGCGGTCATTCCTTCCACTATGCCTCCACTGACCACACCACTGCTGCCCGTGTACCCCTGGAACCAATTTAAAATTGCCTACAGCCATGTGTTATTATTTTAGGCCTTCGATGCCTGTCTGCGGTCACTCCTTCCACTAGGCCTCCACTGACCACACCACTGCTGCCCGTGTACCCCTGCAACCAATTTAAAATTGCCTACAGCCATGTGTTATTATTTTAGGCCTTCGATGCCTGTCTGCGGTCACTCCTTCCACTAGGCCTCCACTGACCACACCACTGCTTCCCGTGTACCCCTGGAACCAATTTAAAATTGCCTACAGCCATGTGTTATTATTTTAGGCCTTCGATGCCTGTCTGCGGTCACTCCTTCCACTAGGCCTCCACTGACCACACCACTGCTGCCCGTGTACCCCCGGAACCAATTTAAAATTGCCTACAGCCATGTGTTATTATTTTAGGCCTTCGATGCCTGTCTGCGGTCACTCCTTCCACTAGGCCTCCACTGACCACACCACTGCTGCCCGTGTACCCCTGGAACCAATTTAAAATTGCCTACAGCCATGTGTTATTATTTTAGGCCTTCCATGCCTGTCTGCGGTCACTCCTTCCACTAGGCCTCCACTGACCACACCACTGCTTCCCGTGTACCCCTGGAACCAATTTAAAATTGCCTACAGCCATGTGTTATTATTTTAGGCCTTCGATGCCTGTCTGCGGTCACTCCTTCCACTAGGCCTCCACTGACCACACCACTGCTGCCCGTGTACCCCTGGAACCAATTTAAAATTGCCTACAGCCATGTGTTATTATTTTAGGCCTTCGATGCCTGTCTGCGGTCACTCCTTCCACTAGGCCTCCACTGACCACACCACTGCTGTCCGTGTACCCCTGGAACCAATTTAAAATTGCCTACAGCCATGTCTTATTATTTTAGGCCTTCGATGCCTGTCTGCGGTCACTCCTTACAATATGCCTCCACTGACCACACCACTGCTGCCCGTGTACCCCTGGAACCAATTTAAAATTGCCTACAGCCAGCCCAATTTTTTTATTTTAGGCCTTCGATGCCTGTCTGCGGTCACTCCTTTCACTAGGCCTCCACTGACCACACCACTGCTGCCCGTATACCCCTGGAACCAATTTAAAATTGCCTACAGCCATGTGTTATTATTTTAGGCCTTCGATGCCTGTCTGCGGTCACTCCTTTCACTAGGCCTCCACTGACCACACCACTGCTACCCGTGTACCCCTGGAACCAATTTAAAATTGCCTACAGCCATGTGTTATTATTTTAGGCCTTCGATGCCTGTCTGCGGTCACTCCTTCCACTAGGCCTCCACTGACCACACCACTGCTGCCCATGTACCCCTGGAACCAATTTAAAATTGCCTACAACCATGTGTTATTATTTTAGGCCTTCGATGCCTGTCTGCGGTCACTCCTTCCACTAGGCCTCCACTGACCACACCACTGCTGCCCGTGTTCCCCTGGAACCAATTTAAAATTGCCAACAGCAATGTGTTATTATGTTAGGGCTTCGATGCCTGTTTGCGGTCACTCCTTCCAATAGTTCTCCACTGACCAGACCAATGCTGGCCGTGTACCCCTGGAACCCAGCTGAAAGTGCATCTAGCCTCCTTTTTTTCTTTGTTTTATATTTAGAAAGCCCAGATGAACTACGCTGTGCAACGGTTCAAGCTACCCAGTCGACATTTCTTTTGCGAGAAAAGCCATCCCAGCCCTCCACCGGCATGAAAAAGTCTGCATTGTCATAGCACTCAGGCAATCAAACAGTAGAAAGGTGCACCTGACAAGAGACGCATGGACCAGTAGGCATGTCCACAAAAAGTTACGTGTCCATTACGGCGCACTGGGTTAATGTGTTGGATGCATGGTCCACAGGGGACAGCCTACAAAGTCTGTCTGCAGTCCCTAATTCCAATTTTTCTCCGCTGACCACACCACTGCTGCCCGTGTACCCCTGGAACCAATTTTACAGTGTCTACAGCCTAACTTTTGTTATGTTAGGCCTACTACGCCTGTCTGCGGTCCCTCCTTCCAATACTCGTCCACTGACCACACCACTGCTGCCCGTGGACCCCTGGAACCTATTTTTAATTGCATAGAGCATCCTTTTTTTAATAGTAGGCGTACAAAGTCTGTCTGCGGTCCACTATTGAAATTGTCCTCCACTGCCCAGAGCACTGCTGCTTGTGTACCCCTGTAACTTTTTTAAGCTGCAGTGAGCCACATTTTTGGGTTAAGTCCTACTACCTGTGTCTGTCTGCGCCACTCAATTCAGCTGTGTTCCTTTGAAAAAAGCTGAGCGTCAATAGTCTTGTTTTCAGCCTCTAGGAATTTTAAAACTGCATTGGGGGTACAACTTTGGTAGGGCCTACTAACGGTGTCTGCCTCCCCAAGGTGTGCCCCAGGTTTCCTCGCCATTGCTTCGATCTTAATGCTCTCGTTTAGTAGTTGTTGGAAACTACACTGCATTAGGCCTACAAATTGGGTATGGGGTGTAGAGAGATGGTGTGTTCCACTCCAAGGTGTTCTCCAGGTTGCCTTTCCTGAGCTTCGATCTTCCGGCTCTCGTTTAGTAGTTGTTTGAAACTACGCTGCATTAGGCCTACAAATTGGGTATAGGGTGTAGAGAGATGGTGTCTTCCACTCCAAGGTGTTCTCCAGGTTGCCTTTCCTGAGCTTCGATTTTCAGGCTCTCGTTTAGTAGTTCTTGGAAACTACACTGCATTAGGCCTACAAATTGGGTATGGGGTGTAGAGAGACGGTGTGTTCCACTCCAAGGTGTTCTCCAGGTTGCCTTTCCTGAGCTTCGATCTTCCGGCTCTCGTTTAGTAGTTCTTGGAAACTACACTGCATTAGGCCTACAAATTGGGTATGGGGTGTAGAGAGATGGTGTGTTCCACTCCAAGGTGTTCTCCAGGTTGCCTTTCCTGAGCTTCGATCTTCCGGCTCTCGTTTAGTAGTTGTTGGAAACTACACTGCATTAGGCCTACAAATTGGGTATGGGGTGTAGAGAGATGGTGTGTTTCACTCCAAGGTGTTCTCCAGGTTGCCTTTCCTGAGCTTCGATCTTCCGGCTCTCATTTAGTAGTTCTTGGAAACTACACTGCATTAGGCCTACACATTTGGTATGGGGTGTAGAGACGGTGTGTTCCACTCCAAGGTGTTCTCCAGGTTGCCTTTCCTGAGCTTCGATCTTCCGGCTCTCGTTTAGTAGTTGTTGGAAACTACACTGCATTAGGCCTACAAATTGGGTATGGGGTGTAGAGAGATGGTGTGTTCCACTCCAAGGTGTTCTCCAGGTTGCCTTTCCTGAGCTTCGATCTTCCGGCTCTCGTTTAGTAGTTCTTGGAAACTACACTGCATTAGGCCTACAAATTGGGTATGGGGTGTAGAGAGATGGTGTGTTCCTCTCTAAGGTGTTCTCCAGGTTGCCTTTCCTGAGCTTCGATCTTCCGGCTCTCGTTTAGTAGTTGTTGGAAACTACACTGCATTAGGCCTACAAATTGGGTATGGGGTGTAGAGAGATGGTGTGTTCCACTCCAAGGTGTTCTCCAGGTTGCCTTTCCTGAGCTTCGATCTTCCGGCTCTCATTTAGTAGTTCTTGGAAACTACACTGCATTAGGCCTACACATTTGGTATGGGGTGTAGAGACGGTGTGTTCCACTCCAAGGTGTTCTCCAGGTTGCCTTTCCTGAGCTTCGATCTTCCGGCTCTCGTTTAGTAGTTGTTGGAAACTACACTGCATTAGGCCTACAAATTGGGTATGGGGTGTAGAGAGATGGTGTGTTCCACTCCAAGGTGTTCTCCAGGTTGCCTTTCCTGAGCTTCGATCTTCCGGCTCTCGTTTAGTAGTTCTTGGAAACTACACTGCATTAGGCCTACACATTTGGTATGGGGTGTAGAGACGGTGTGTTCCACTCCAAGGTGTTCTCCAGGTTGCCTTTCCTGAGCTTCGATCTTCCGGCTCTCGTTTAGTAGTTGTTGGAAACTACACTGCATTAGGCCTACAAATTGGGTATGGGGTGTAGAGAGATGGTGTGTTCCACTCCAAGGTGTTCTCCAGGTTGCCTTTCCTGAGCTTCGATCTTCCGGCTCTCGTTTAGTAGTTCTTGGAAACTACACTGCATTAGGCCTACAAATTGGGTATGGGGTGTAGAGAGATGTTGTGTTCCACTCCAAGGTTTTCTCCAGGTTGCCTTTCCTGAGCTTCGATCTTCCGGCTCTCGTTTAGTAGTTGTTGGAAACTACACTGCATTAGGCCTACAAATTGGGTATGGGGTGTAGAGAGATGGTGTGTTCCACTCCAAGGTGTTCTCCAGGTTGCCTTTCCTGAGCTTCGATCTTCCGGCTCTCGTTTAGTAGTTCTTGGAAACTACACTGCATTAGGCCTACAAATTGGGTATGGCGTGTAGAGAGATGGTGTGTTCCACTCCAAGATGTTCTCCAGGTTGCCTTTCCTGAGCTTCGATCTTCCGGCTCTCGTTTAGTAGTTGTTGGAAACTACACTGCATTAGGCCTACAAATTGGGTATGGGGTGTAGAGAGATGGTGTGTTCCACTCCAAGGTGTTCTCCAGGTTGCCTTTCCTGAGCTTCGATCTTCCGGCTCTCGTTTAGTAGTTCTTGGAAACTACACTGCATTAGGCCTACAAATTGGGTATGGGGTGTAGAGAGATGGTGTGTTCCACTCCAAGGTGTTCTCCAGGTTGCCTTTCCTGAGCTTCGATTTTCAGGCTCTCGTTTAGTAGTTCTTGGAAACTACACTGCATTAGGCCTACAAATTGGGTATGGGGTGTAGAGAGATGGTGTGTTCCACTCCAAGGTGTTCTCCAGGTTGCCTTTCCTGAGCTTCGATCTTCCGGCTCTCATTTAGTAGTTCTTGGAAACTACACTGCATTAGGCCTACACATTTGGTATGGGGTGTAGAGACGGTGTGTTCCACTCCAAGGTGTTCTCCATGTTGCCTTTCCTGAGCTTCGATCTTCCGGCTCTCGTTTAGTAGTTGTTGGAAACTACACTGCATTAGGCCTACAAATTGGGTATGGGGTGTAGAGAGATGGTGTGTTCCACTCCAAGGTGTTCTCCAGGTTGCCTTTCCTGAGCTTCGATCTTCCGGCTCTCGTTTAGTAGTTCTTGGAAACTACACTGCATTAGGCCTACAAATTGGGTATGGGGTGTAGAGAGATGGTGTGTTCCACTCCAAGGTGTTCTCCAGGTTGCCTTTCCTGAGCTTCGATCTTCCGGCTCTCGTTTAGTAGTTGTTGGAAACTACACTGCATTAGGCCTACAAATTGGTATGGGGTGTAGAGAGATGGTGTGTTCCACTCCAAGGTGTTCTCCAGGTTGCCTTTCCTGAGCTTCGATCTTCCGGCTCTCATTTAGTAGTTCTTGGAAACTACACTGCATTAGGCCTACAAATTGGGTATGGGGTGTAGAGAGATGGTGTGTTCCACTCCAAGGTGTTCTCCAGGTTGCCTTTCCTGAGCTTCGATCTTCCGGCTCTCGTTTAGTAGTTCTTGGAAACTACACTGCATTAGGCCTACAAATTGGGTATGGGGTGTAGAGAGATGGTGTGTTCCACTCCAAGGTGTTCTCCAGGTTGCCTTTCCTGAGCTTCGATCTTCCGGCTCTCGTTTAGTAGTTGTTGGAAACTACACTGCATTAGGCCTACAAATTGGGTATGGGGTGTAGAGAGATGGTGTGTTCCACTCCAAGGTGTTCTCCAGGTTGCCTTTCCTGAGCTTCGATCTTCCGGCTCTCGTTTAGTAGTTGTTGGAAACTACACTGCATTAGGCCTACAAATTGGGTATGGGGTGTAGAGAGATGGTGTGTTCCACTCCAAGGTGTTCCCCAGGTTTCCTCGCCAATGCTTCGATCTTCATGCTCTCGTTTAGTAGTTCTTGGAAACTACACTGCGTTAGGCCTACAAATTGGGTATGGGGTGTAGAGAGATGGTGTGTTCCACTCCAAGGTGTTCTCCAGGTTGCCTTTCCTGAGCTTCGATCTTCCGGCTCTCGTTTAGTAGTTGTTGGAAACTACGCTGCATTAGGCCTACAAATTGGGTATGGGGTGTAGAGAGATGGTGTGTTACACTCCAAGGTGTTCTCCAGGTTGCCTTTCCTGAACTTCTATCTTCAGGCTCTCATTAAATTGTGGTTAAACGGAACAACTGCATTTGGCGTACTAGTTGGTTTGGGGACTACTATCGGTGTCTGCCACTCCTTGCTGTTCTCCTGGTTTCCTGTCCTGAAATTCCATTTTCAGGCTCTCGTTAAGTAGTTGTTAATGTTAGACTGCATTTGGCCTACTAGTTGGGTTGGGGCCTACTATCGGTGTCTGCCACTCCTTGCTGTTCTCCTCAACTGAACAAAGCTGGGCCGCCTGTTTACTACGGTTGCCAATTTTGAACTGCATGTCGACTACTTACTGATTTGGGCCTACTCTCTGTGTCAGCCTCTCATTCCAGTTGTCCTCCACTGCAATGCCCCCTGGTTAGTCCTGTGTTACCAATTTTGAACTGCATTTAGCCCACTTTATTCTTTGGGCCTATATCTGTGTTTCCTCCTCATCCTGCCCATTGCCCAGCCAGTGATAGATGAGTCTGCTGGTACATTGACCCATAACGCAAAATTCCCCGTGCACGCTACACAGCAAGATTGTGACCCTGCTGAAAGTCAGGTTCCTCTTCCCGCATACCATACCACCTTACACGGGGACAAAGAGGAAGGTGCAGATGAAAGTGCAGGTTCCTTCATCAGGTGGGGGAAGGAATACTAGTTGGCGACGTCACTGGCACAGGGCATCTCATAGTACGCAAAAGTGTTGCTGCCGGTGGGAGGCGCCCCGCCGTGCAAACACACCGCTGTACTTTGAGGGGCCCTGTGCCAGTGCCAATGCCAACGAGTGGGCCCCCCCTGCTTGCTCAGGATCACAGCACTTGCAAAGTTGAAATACTTACCTCTCCCTGCTCCACTGCCGTGACGTGGTCCAGATTTACTGGGCCCACTAATTACTTGAACCAGCCCTACCCCCCACAACTTTAGCCAAATGACCCCCAATTTCAAATGCCTTCCAATTATTATAAGGTAAATTACGATTGACAAGCTTCTTTAACAAGAATGGATGTTTTTGCCATTAAAATGGGCAGTGTAGGTGTTTTCCTGGCCTCCACTCACTGCCGACTATGCTGCCCCATTGACTTGCATTGGGTTTCGTGTTTCGGTCGATCCCCGACTTTTCGCGATAATCGGCCGATTCCACTCGACTCGACTTCTAAGATAGTCGGGTTTCGCAAAACACGGCTCGACTCTAAAAAGGTCAAGGTCGCTCAACCCTAGCTTTGATTAGTTTGAATAGTCAGTTTTTGTTAACTTCATGTAAAATCAAACATTAATTTCTCCTGTACCTGGTTAATATGAATTCCCAGTTAGTTACATGCACTGCTGCGGAAATGGACTATGGAGTGGTAAATATCAAAATAATTTGCTTTACTCTCCCCTTCCTCAAGCAACTGCATGGAATAAGGCAATAGATAGATAAAAGCTCCATTCATGAAGTTGGGTGCTGTGTACTCCAGCCTTAATGTACTCCATTCTTACACTGGAATAAGATCCTCAATATTCGTTAAGAGTCGTGCCCCTCTTAATGATTTTGGTGCGTCTTTCAGCTGCCATTTGCCACAACAAGAAATGTTACGCTGGTCAAAGTAATTTGTGCACACGTATATTATGATAAATTTGCCATCTGCACTGGGTCATACTCCCTCCCCAATACTTTTTAAAAATATGCCAGAGTTGGTCAGAGCCAGACATGGCAGAAAAACAGCAAGAGTCATGACATTTTTGAGCAACTACAATTTGCCCAAAAATGTTGCATGTTGCAACATTTATAATAGTATTATGGTAGAATTCTGTTGATAATGGTTTGATTAATTGGGGATAAAATGTGCAGTTACTTCTACTACTTAGGGTTGGCACTAAGTCCTTGATGTTAGGTCTCCTTATAAGAGCCACTGTTTGGGTACAAAATATAACGGAGATTGTATATTCACTACACACAAGAAACAGGATAGGACTATTCCGATTGCGTACACCTTGTCACGGTGGGATGGCTTTTAAGCTTTTTTTTAATCAAAATAGTGTTAACTAAGTACCCTTTGTTATTTACATGTACTATTACTATTTACTTATTTACTTACTACAGTATATTTTGTTTTTTTCTTGAGTTTTATAGACTAGAAATACATCATCGGATAAAAATCCTACTCTACAAGTGAGCTGCATTGGAGCCTCTTTAGGCACAGAATCAGATTACAGGAAAGGTACAGACTGAAGCCATCACCATCACTTCCACTTTGATGTGACAGACTTGGATAAAACAATTTTATTAAACACTCAGACAATACTGTTTGCACATTCCGCAAGTATCTGTATATATAAGTCTAGTCTCATGAATAGTACAAGAGCAGGGGGCTAGTTAACCCATTATTGTTGCTATGGTGGTTGTATATTCCACTTTTCTGCTGCTTTCACTAGTGATGACAAGATAACGGAAAAAGGTTTACAAGACTTCACCATCGGTATATTTTGTCAAGAGGTTCAGCTGAGCTTTCCTGTTTATGGGGAGAAGTTAGAAGAGATTGCTGTCAGCTGAACACTCGTTCTGCCGATCGATATCTAATGTGTTAAAAATCTGGACTAAAATGTATAAATATTCACTGTAATGTTCTCTTTTTATATTTGAAGTGATCCTCACAGGTGATACATGCTGCCCAAACCACGCACAGCATGTATTAGGCACTGGCTGTATGAACTCCTCCAGGTATGTATAACTCTGAAATTAAGCTTTGTTTTAGGCCACATACACATGTTGAGTATTTGGTGAGTTTTTGTACCTCAGGATTTGTAAACCAAAACCATGACTGGGTGATAAATACAGAAGTGGTAACGTGTTGCTGTAAGGTGTTTCTGTAAGGAAGAGAGCCAGCCTCGGCGTACCATGTCTGGGACGAGTCCGGAACCATCGCTGCTGTCACCCAAGTTGCAAGGGGAAGAGTTTAGTGCCCCGGACAGACCTTTGAACTTGAGATCAGGGGGCGTGGAGGATATAAGAGGGGGACAGTGGCATGAACGAGAGCTCAGTTGGTGGGATGCTGTGGTGTGCGGAGGCAGAGTGAGAGCCCTCTTTCTCCCTGTGAAGTCAGGAAAAAGTAGGCCCAAGTCAGATAGGCCTACAGAGACTCACCGGAGACTGTAGGAAGAGACATCTCCGAGAGACCCCGACATCCACTCTCACAGTGTCACTGAGCGTGAGTGAGTCTTTCCCACGACCAGACCACAGGGGGCGCAGTTCAAGCCTCGACATCCCGGCCATGAACCGTGTGCAGCCGATGTATGTTTCGTTAAATTCCCCTGTTAACCCTTGCTCTGCCTCCGACCGTTACTGCATCCTGCTACCTGCTCACATTGCTATTATACTTTTCATCTGATTGTGCCTCGCCTGGTATTGGCTTACAGATAATGAGGTAAAATCTTATCAAATACTCAGTGTATGCATGTGGCATTAGAGAAAAACATATTTTAAAAGCCACAGGAGTCTAGTCGGACAAGTGGGTCCCCAGCGGGTTCTCCCTGCCCACTGCCATGAAGTAACAGGTCTCTTCCTACACGACCCACCTGTGCAACTAGTCTCCAGCACTGCTCAGTCCCCAATGGCCTTTAAACTATGATTTTCTCTTAAACACTGCAGTGTTTCAGAGTAAAACATACCTGGCTGAGATCGTACAGCCAGTGTCTAATACATGCTGCCCAATCCTAATCCATCAGCTGTCAGGTTCTCTTTAATATTAGGGAAAAAAATCTTTTCTATATCAACTAATAAATAATTTTAACTATTCATTTTGGTAAACTCACTTTTCATGAATCTTGAAATAATTAAAAGATTCTAAATTCAGTTTGAATACCGTTAATGGTTAAATCTAAGCCTTTAGTTGGTAATACGTCAGACAAATTTTAGATGGATTTACATTAAAGATTATTGGATTTTAAACTACTGTGTATTGGACTTCAAACTATCCTTGGGAGTTTATATAGTTGGTAAGAAATGCCCCATTGTACTTGATACATAGGTTTAAAAGGAGGTCAACTCTACTTGTTTTGAAAACTGCCATCACAGCCATATGAAAAGCTTCCCATAGACTTAAACATGTCAGAATACATTTTCTTCTGATGGTAGAGTGACTCCCTGGTAACCAACCTGTGTTAAGGACACCAGGTGGGACTTAAAAGGCAGATATTTCTGCTTGGCTGGGTACCTGGAATGCTGACGCTCTATTCAATATGGGATCATTCTGCAGTCTTCTTACAATAACACCCTTAGATACCAGACAATAATGTTCTCTACAGCTGCCTGTTCCTTCAATTTTATAGGTAGGGAGGGGCTCATTGAAGGATAATTGACCTTACAATGGGAACACTCACTCAAAGAGCAAAGAAACTTTACACCTTGGATGCTATTGAAAATGTCCAGCAACAGAAGATCTTGTAAGTCACATACACATTCTTCTAGTTGTAAAAGACCGGACTTGTTTTACTCCTGTGCAGTTTGAGCAGCTGTTAAAACATACATGACAAACTGCCTAGTTTTTAAAGTAATGGCTACAGATGCACATATAAAATCTATGTGTTCCACAGCCATCTGCTCCGATCCGGTATGGCATGATTTATGCTTTAAAATTAGAGCTGTAAAGCAATATGCCTGTTTGCATCACACATTACAAATTCAATTCTTATTTAATGAAAAAAAGAATTTTGAATTAGTCTAAACCTAGAGGACACCTGTCATCTAACCTACTTTACAAGTAGTGCTTTGTCCAGGGCATATATATGACTATACAGATTTAAATTCTTAATTTAGAAAGGTTCAGTATATTTTTAACATTAGAATATCTACATTTTTTAAAATCCTATTTTGGCTGACACTGCTATTATTAGCTATAACAAATATAAAATGACTTATACAGTATACTTAATAACATTTTCAGTCTGTCTGTAAGAGAACTGTCTGCAGCAGTAGTCCACCACCACTAATGTCTGCATTAAGTGACCAAGAATGCTAAGCCTCACCCTTTATCTAATTGCCTTCCTTCAGTGATGTCTTGATTATTTAGAAAATCTTGCTTACTTTTATTACTTTTAGATTTATTGGAATTGTCCACTCCATTTTCTATTTGACAAAAGCCCCAGAGTAACCAAAAATGTATAAAACAAATCCCACACTGACCCACTGATATCTCATTGCTCTACTATCCCACTGCCTGAGTTCCCCACCAGTCTTCTCAACTCCTCTTCTTGCATGGTCGGCATATGATCACTGAAGCCAATTAGTGACATGCAGTATTCACGTGCCAACCATGCTGGAACAGGAAGACAGGAGAATAGCAGGGGATGTGGTTCGTGACACAAGGCAGTTGTGGGGATCAGTAGATTAGTATGAGATTTTATAGCAAACTTGGGTTCTTTGTAAAAGTCACATAACTCCATGAAACTGAATAAAGTGGTAACTAGATAAGTCCTAATGTTTTATTTCTGTTAGACTTTAATGAGTAGAGGACAAGAAAAGAAATGTATCAGACTACAATGTCAATGAAACATATAATAACAGGTCCAAAACATGCCCCATTCAAACCCCAAAATCTTAAAGGGAACCTGTCACCTGAAAAAATGCTATTAACCTGTAGATATCTGGTTAATCTTCAGGTTTTTAGCTTTCTGAACCTGTCCAGCGCCAGAACTTAGACGCCTGCTGCCAGGAGGAAATGATCTTTATTCCTCCTGGTAGCATTCCTGTTCCAGTCATAGGGCTGGCAGTGGCACGGGTTCAGTCACCACTCTGTATATAGAGAGTGACAGTTGTAGCCACGCCCCTGACACTGACTGTCAGCCAGCCCTAATGCTGAGCCGGGGGTGTGATTACAGGTGCCGCACTTTATGCACTTTGCAGTGACTGAACCTGCACCAGGACCTCCCCTGTGAAAGAAAAAAAATGCAGCTGGGATGAATAAAGTTTATTTTTTTCCCTGGCAGAGGGGGTCTAAGTGCCATCACCGGGCAGGTTCAGATCACTAATAACCTGTAGATTACCCCCATATCTACAGGTTAATAGTGTTTTTATCACGAGACAAATTCTCTTTATAGTCTAGTATTTGCATACAAATTATCATGTAAGAACCATTACTCTTACCTTGGTATACAAGTGCAAATCCTTGGGCCTGATTGATGCGATCAGAGAAGAAATACAAGATGACAAAATCTAATGAGATGTTGAAACTCTGTGATGGGTGGTTCCTGCCATCAAATCGTACCAAAACCTGTTTTGTATAGCCATCCAAAAGCTCCACCATATCCCGTGAGTCTTTGATGTCAAAGAAGGTAAAGTTAAAGCGGATTAAAGTGGCTCCAGGAACTTGTATTGTCCAGTAACAGGCTTTTCCTGATCCGTATGAGTCTGGAAAATCCGGGGAGTAGATAGCAGCAGCCTCCTTGGTGTAATTTCCACCACATGCCCCAATAAGTGCTGCAAAGAGAACAAAGTGAAATTTTCATTATTTTTCAAGTGTATATAAAATGCATGCCATATCATTGGGATGATGGTAGATGGATGTAGATTTGACTAGCCCTATCCCCCTTTTCTATGTGATTATAGGACACCCTTTCTCCAAAATTTGAGATACGCAATGAGAAAAAAATTCTATGTAATTCAATTTCTTTGTTAGAAGAACTTATGACATCGGCCCGCACTAACAGGGGGCCGACTTTGATCTTTAATATGGAGCCCCTCTGCTTTATAATAATAATAATAATCTTTATTTTTATATAGCGCTAACATATTCCGCAGCGCTTTACAGTTTGCACACATTATCATCACTGTCCCCGATTGGGCTCACAATCTAGAATTCCTATCAGTATGTCTTTGGCATGTGGGAGGAAACCGGAGTGCCCGGAGGAAACCCACGCAAACACGGAGAGAACATACAAACTCTTTGCAGATGTTGTCCTGGGTGGGATTAGAACCCAGGACCCCAGCGCTGCAAGGCTGTAGTGCTAACCACTGCGCCACCGTGCTGCCCGTGCCCGTGCCCGTGCTTTATGTACATTGATGATGATACCAATATGACAAGTCACAACACTCAGGAATTTTTTCATACAGTCTACCAAGAAGTGTTTGACAAGATGTCCTTTAAATTCATAAGAATAAGTTCAGAATGCTTACAATACATCAAATGCCTGGACTCACTTTGCCTTTTTTTGCTTAGCAAATGTTTATACAAAGGTTTCATAAGAAATACTTGATGTTGAAATGTGCAGAAGAACCTTGATTTAACAATTGCATAACTAAAATATTTGATTTTTTGTTTTTAATACTGAGGCACATATTTAAAGCACTATGTTCAATGTGCCAAAGAATACGGGCGCAAACACAAAAATCTGTGTCCAGACAAACGTTTTAAAAATGCCAAGAATGCAAAACTTGAAGAAGCTGAAAAGCTTCAAATATATTTTTTCTTGCAGATTAAAATTATAATCTTTCTTCCCATCTAAAATCTACAAGAAATGGAACTGTGCAAAATTATTTTCAAAAATTAAAATATATGCTAATAAAAAGGACACAAGACTGTACTATATACCTTTTAATCAGCTTGTGGTTTTATCCAGTTTACAATCCATTTTTGTTACACAGGTTACTGAAAATAAGCCAATCACAGGCTCCTGGGACTCCCATCAAGCAGCAATAATCTGCAGGAGAACCTGGCAGCATGCATTTTGTTACCCTTACAGTGCCATCACTGGTAAAAGGAAGCATTAGGTAGCAGATATTGAAATCAAGGCCTGTCTGAGCCCAGTGACTGACTGCAGCTGTCATGTGCACTGTAGCCATGATGTCACCACAGTGACATCATGGCTACATGCCAGAGGCTTCGCCGGACCTGGCATGTATGTACCATCTGAGTTTATTATTTTGACCTAGTGGAAGTCAATGGTGTAAATCTTGTACCAGAAGATGAAGATGACATATATTTTCCTAGCGTGAGTCCTTCCATTTAGACATTCACTCCTGACTTCTCTATGTTCTTCTAGTATGTTGCTAACACTTAACATTGGAACAAATGTCTTTGCCCTACTTATTGTGAAGTGAAAAGAATCTTCTACACTTGGAATGCCAAGTCAGGAAAAAATTATATTTGGCAAAATTACCAAAATCACTGAGTGAGAAAAATGATTGAAATCCAGTGTACGCCACCCCACCCACCTCTACTAAACACCAAACAACAATCTTCTGTTCTGGTTTCAGGCCCTGGCCTTCAAGGCTGTGAACCAAAGACTAAATTCAGAGCCACATACTTGAGTTCCCGCAAATCGAAGGCGTGTGTGACCACAGCTGTGTCCTTCTCTTGAAATGTTCTTTCTCAATCTGACCCCTAAGTACACAATGGTCTGCCCACTCTCTCTAACAAGACTGCACCACATTGTTCTCACAGGCAGGCCTTTCAGAAGCTGGAAGCAAGAAGCAGTAAATGTTTACTAGAAATGACGGGATATCTGGACCACAGTGTGATGTGGCTTCTGGACACTCAGAGGATTTATGACTAACCCAGTTTTGATTGAGGCTTCTTTTATTGTCAGGGTGAAAAGTTGTACAGAATATTTATAGAGGAGGAAGAACTTTAGGCTTACACTTCTCTATAGATAATACTTGTATGTGCACTTTATGTATGTTAACACAGACATTTATTATGTGTAAAGGTACAACCTCTTCTCCATATCCTTTCTCCAGTTGCCACTTGGCCCATAACATATTGTTCACAGCTATTATATCTTTTTGGGAACAGTGGTATGAAATGACGACAGCTCGGAAATGCTTCAGACCTGCTGTCGGCAGCTGTTGGTCTGGATGCCAGGCTGGTGAGATATCTATTGTTAGATCTGCTCCCAGAGGTTGTGGCCTTTTTTTATTTTGCATGCAGTATCCACATTGTGATGCTGATCCTATGATCTCCTATTGATGCATTAGAATTTATGCCATATCTAAAGTATAACTTTAGTAATGTTAATCCCAAAGACAGATGAAGAAAAAAGTCACTCAGTTGCTACCGGACAATTGCTTTCATAATTCTCAGGATTATTTCAATTCCCTCTTCAGGATTTTCAGATCGCATACATTTTTATGCTATTGTTACATGTTTAAAGATAAACTAGAAGCAAGTGTGGTGTTCCTCTACTGCGATATGTAATTCTGTAGACAATTTCTTAACAGTACTGTCTCCTCTGTCTCCTTTTCTTCTATTTGTAAAGTGACAATATTAGACTATGATTGGTTTCATTTATTGATCAGCTGAAATCTTCCCCAGTTTCCACAAAAGAGCAGTTTTGCAACAAAACCGCAATGTATGAACAGGGACCTAAGGGATTTTCTCATTTTAACTTTGTCTGATTTTGGACAATTCCATTTTGTGAGGGTTGAGTCGCACGACCGTTTACTCCACATGTGATTTAAATGGTCCGATTATTCTGATCAGACTTTGATCAGAGTGTCATCACTCATGAGTTTTTCTCAGATGTGGACAGAAAATGAACATTCTCCACCTTCTCCATTCTGTCAGTCCATGAGACCTCATTGGAATGTGATCCGACTTCAGTCCAATTTTTTTCATGGATCTATAGACATGCATTGCTGCTTTTGATCAGACACTCGGAACAGCATAGGACAAGTCTCCGATTTTTTTGCACAGGCCAATTGGTTTAGGGAAAAAAATCAGACGTGCAAGGCTCCATAGGATATTATAGGTGTGAGTGCTAACCATGAAAACCACAGATAGCACTCGTATGAGAAAATCAGTCGTGTGCACAAGCCCTTAGACGATTCCTCAAAAATGAGCTAATAAGTATGTGACTGCTTACAAATCTCTTCCAGGCTCTGGCAGCTGATTTATGCTGCCCAAACCACAGGCCGCACGAATCAGCACCTCACTTCACGATTGCAGCCAGGCATTTTATTCTGTGAAACGCTCCGTGGACTGAAGCTAGAACCAAGACTAGTCTGGTGCAGCCCGGGCGGATTTATCCCACCCTCCAGGACACTGACAGGTCTGTTGCTATGAGATATTCAAACTGCAGTCATGCAGCAAGGCTCTGGTTCATGCTGCCTGTGGTTTGGGCAACATAGGCTCCTTTTAAGTCTCACACAGCCACTCTTCTTCCTAAGAATTAAAGGAGTTGTCTGAGATATGTAAAATGCTGCACTCAGGCAGCAGAACCTCAAAAACTATAAATCATTTCTTACCCTCTATTGCAGAGATGTATCCCTGCTGGTTCCCACTGGTACGAGATCTCACAGTCCAGATGTCACATGTGACACCTGCAACCAATCACTGGCCCCTGCAGTATATGGCTTGAGACCTCTGAGGCTAGTGATTGGCTGCTGACGTCATGTGGGTATATATAGGCAGTGATACCTGTAGCTGATATAAACAGTACACCAGTGGGTATCAGCAGAGACACATCACTGAAACAGAGGGCAAGTATGATTTCATCTTTTTACAGCTACTGCTGCCTGTGTGCAGCATTTTACAAATCTCAGACCAAAATAGTTGGAAATATCATGTGATATAATTCCATTCTTGCGCCACCACTCTCACCATCATTCTCTGTCCTCCACAGTACACGCCTGTGCAAGGCAAGATTGCCTTGTGCAGGCATGTACTCCGGAGGACTGAGAATGAACTTCAATCCAATATTGCAGCCAGCATGCAGCCAGCGGGTAAGGAAAGGGTGAATCAAACACCCGAAAACCCCGCCCCTATGGCTGAAAATTGTTCCCTCCAAATTCAGGTGACAGAGTCCCTTTAAATGTTTAGTGGGCACTTAAGAAGGATTATTGTTATTGGGGGGCACTTAGAGTATCGTTACAGTCAAAGGTGAGCATCGGCCATTATTACTTTCTAGGGGCAAAGTATAAACACTATTTTCTAGGGCACTTGCACAGAGCATTAATATTTTCTTGCGGTGTAATTTTACCATCTTGAGAGCACAAAAAAGGGGTTTTACTTTGTGTGTGGCACAGTGGTAGGCAGTACTATGTGGGGCACTAAGAGGAGCACTGTTATTGTGCCAAACACGCGGTCCAGTAATAGGGACACATACTGCAGCAGCGGCTGAACATTGGGTTGAGAAGTTTGTGCAGGTTGGAAATAGATAGGGAATGTGCTGGAAATGTGAGGAGTTAAAGGGAATCTGTCACCTACTTTTTCGTATATAAGCTTCGGCCACCGCCATCAGCTTATCTACAGCATTCCGTAATGACAATGACAAAGAATGTCAGCCTTAAGTCACTATCAATAACTGTACAGTAATATCTTACATGTTCTATCACTATATAGTCACCATATGGCAGCAATATCGGTGTTTTTCGTATAGTAATTTATTTTCAGTAACAGCGCGGTCATCTGCTGAGGTTCTCCTACATCCACTACTAAACAGCGCCACTGTAGTTGTAATCAGGGTTAACTGGTTAGAAGCCCACTCAGGTGTTTCACCCCCCAACCTCCTAGCTGAACTGAAGTCTATTGAGACTGGATTCAGATTTGTGCAAAACCAATAATGGAGTTACTTTGGTTGAGTAGGGAAGGGCCGGTTGGGCATTTGAAGCTGTTTGGTAATATTTCAGTATAGCTTGCAATCCAAGTCCACCCTTGAGTCTCTGTATGTATAAAGTATGCCTGACTATTGTGGGTTCAGAGAAACTCCTAGTAAAAGAAACTTTTGTCTGTAGGTTGTGAAGGATATAGGACTGGACACTGGAAAAGCCCTAAGTAGTTATAACCATTTTGGTAACTGTGTCATTTTCATTACATTGATATGACCAAACTAGAATATCACCAGTGACCTCCATGTGTTTGTCAAGGCCATGAGATAACAGATAGTTTAGGGTAAATGGCAGAATATAGGTTGGCATATGACTGTAATTGCTAAGTAACTCATATAGGATGTAGTCAATTTAAAGAAATAGTTATCTTTCAATTGGGGCAGTTTATTTCCTAAAGAAAAATTGTGAGAGTTATGAATTTATCTGGATTAATTGTAAGGCTCGAGATGAAAAAAAATGTAACAGAAACTATTATAGGCTGCGCAAGGACATATGAGGTTAGGGTAAATTGAGGATAATATTGTCTGCAAAGAGATTTAATTTGTGCTATACTGATGCTACATCAATCCGGCTTAGGGTCTTTCCTAAGGAGCATGGCAAGAGGATCAATTACAAGAACAAATAAGATGGACGAGAGGAGCCATCCTTGCCTTGAACTTCTTATAAGAAACAATGGGGAGAAGAACCCCAATTAACGATAAGTATCACAGGGGGCAGTGTACTAGGCAGGTCCCAAGCAATGGAGCCTTCTGTCCACTTTTTGCACCCCAAAACCATAGCGTGAATGTTTTTCTTTATATCAAGAAATTGTGTTTAGTATATTGGTATTCCTTGGCATCTGCTCTTACATTTGAAAGGCAAATTATTCAGGTCATCTCTTATTTTCATAGAAATTGCAAATTATTGTGATAGCTATTTATGTTTTTTACCTTCCAGATAAAGGTTTTCATACAAACACCTAGTTTGAATGTGTATAAGCCCATCCTCACTTGTCAGTCCTTCAATGTCTGCTAGAATAGGGCAAATGTATAGAAAGTGATTCAAATTTGGATTTATAAATGGCATCCATTTGCACCATATATTGATCTTTATAATAATCTTCAGTTATAAGGCGACAACATATTCCGTAGAACATTACGATTATCGTACGTTTATTAAACTGTGTCCAACCTGTTTTATTGATTTTTATTATGTATCTTAGATTTTTGGTTTTAATAAATGCACACTAAATTTATTGAAGGGCGTCTGTCAGTGCAGAATGACAACTAAGGACAGGAACTCGGTGCAGTGTTGATGTGCCAAACATTTAAATGTTACTAAGTTACCTACCTACTTGTTTTCCATTATGCCTACCCTTCTTTGGCTCTAAAGATGGGGGGATAGATGTAAAAGAAGATGGTGAGATGGTACACAGGAGTTTTTTGGCATGCCAAGGGTGCACTGAGTGCCTGGACTTAGTTTGAACGGTCACTCTGTGCTACAGACTCCTCTTTAAGAACATACGGTTTTCCAAATATATGGAAAATTGGAAAATTGCTTATACCTTTCCGGCTCTTATGACTCTAGGAATCTAGGATGCAGTTCAGACATTGCCCACCTTCCGCCCTCACCCATAAAGATCTACACTCACACTTGCAGCATTAGGCACATATGAGGATGTTAACTGCAGGGCAAGAGACCTGTCACTGCTCCATACATGGATTGTGAAACATGGGCACATGACTGCAGCCTTTTTCTGATCTATTCAGATTTTTTTCTTCCACACGCTTAAAGGGCCACTGTCACCCCCCTCCAGACATTATAAACTAAAAGAGCCACCTTGTGCAGCAGTAATGCTGCATTCTAACAAGGTGGCTCTTTTAGTTTTTTGTTCATGTATTCCCAAAATAAAGCGATTTGAAACTTATCCAAAATACCTCTCTTTGTCCATGGAGGCGGGTCCTCACTCCCCAGCTTGAACTGGTACTCTGCCGTCACTCACATCTTCAGGGGCTTTCGGCGCCGCCCCCTCCGTGCTTTTTTCGCTTCAAAACCGGCGCCTGCGCTGTGTACAACTGTGTGGGGCAGGCGCAGTAAGCTCTGACCGTCTGACGTCCCAGCCAGGCTTGCAGACTGCGCCTGTGCGGCCGCCCTGCCTATGAATCCCAGCCCCGCACTGTGCATAATGCATAACACACTGCGGGGCTGGGATTCCCAAGGTGGGTGGCCGCACTGCCCGCACAGGCGCAGTCTGTACGGTATGCAAAAAAGACCCCAAAACATTATTAGAATCTCTGGACACTTACAGTCAAACAGGTTGATACGCCCGTCCCCTCCGCATGGCTGTGAATGGTCCCCAAAACAGACACTGCTGCAATCTGTGCTCGGCATCTCTCCATGTTTCCTGTAATCTGCATTATTGCCGCAGAAGCAAGCAAACCCAGACTCCAGTCCTGCATACTGGCAAAGAGAAAAGAAGAATATTTGTAGATTGCTTACTTAGGAATATACTTGCGATCATTTTTTTTGTGTATTGTCAGGAGGAACCATAACATTATTATTGGTGGGAATGTCCCTTTGGTTGAAGCCTGCACAGTGCCTGACCAGGACATTGTTGCATGATCAAACTGTGAAGACGTGCAGCACTTAATTAGTGTTGTGGTCTTTTTTTTCTGAACATGGAAAACCCCTTCAACAAGATATTTATTTCAACCACCTCCTGAACGTGGAAAACCTTTAAATTTCAATAAGATAAGCAGTAATTAGTGATGAGCGAGTGGGTTTATTACTCGAGATTTCCAAGCATGCTCGGGTGATCTCTGAGTATCTTGGGCATCCTCGTAGATTATGTTTCAGCTGCATGATTTGCGTCAGCTAGACAGCCTGAATACATGCAGGGATTGCCTGTTTGTTAGGGAATTCCCACATGTATTCAGGCTGTCTAGCAGCCGCAAATCATGCTGCTGTGGGGAGTCAAACACAATCTACGAGGATGCCCAAGATACTCGGAGAACACCTGAGCATGCTTGGAAATCTTGAGTAACGAGCACACTCGCTCATCACTAGCAGTAATATATTGTCTAATTTACTGCAGATGTATGCACATAAAGGTTTCCTATAATTATGAACTACATAACTGTACCTCTGACCATACGCCATTAATAAAGCTGCCATCTTCCAATGTATCAGAGAAGTTTTTGGGACGGCACATATACTTCTGCACCCTCTTTAGCTACAGCCCTTAAAAGAGCTACTGTTTGGATTTTTATTTTAATCAAATTAAAGTCTTTAATCAATATGTTGGCAATATCAATTGAAGATTTATTGGAATGACATTATACAAAAATGCAATTTTCTCTGAAAAGATTTTAAAAGCGCAGCAATTTTTTTCTTTGCATTTTCAATTAGCGACTTGTAAATCACCATTGAAATATCTAATTCTGGTAAAATGTTCCCTACAGTCTAATGCTATGAAATACAGCCTTCTCCAACATTGCGACTGTAAATGTCATGCCAAGGAGGCTGCTATTCACATCGTGATTTACATCTGTATAGTAAAAGAAATGTCCGTCATCTTTACACCTGTTTTTATTTTAGCTTTAGGTAAAAAACAACCTGAATGTGACACAAGTAGTTTTGTTTCATATGGATTTCTGCACGTGTTCCTCCTATTTATTGCAATAAAAGATACTCACTGTCATTTATGGATTTTATAGCTCCTTAGAAAAAAAGACACGTCACTTATTGAATTCGTTTCTGGTGAGATTCCATCTGGTGGCAACATGCATGTGTTCCTCCATGATTCAGAATAAGCCAGATACAGACACAAATCATTTGAAAGGCAGCCTCACATTTTGGCCTCATACAGTGGGGGAAAATACCGTAAGTATTTGATACAGTGATGATTTTGCAAATTTTCCCACATACAAAGAATGGAGAGGTTTGTAATTTTTACTGTAGGTGCACTTCAAATATGACAGACAGAATCTTAAAAATCCAGAAAATCACATTGTATGATTTTTACATAATTAATTTGCATTTTATTGCATAAAATAAATAATTGATACAATAGAAAAGTAGAACTTAATGTTTGGTACAGAAAATTTGGTTTGCAATTATAGAGGTCAGACTTTTCCTGTAGTTTTTGACTAAGGCTACTCTCACGCTAACGTCGGTACGGGGCCGTCGTCATTCGTCGGCCCGACGTACGGATGCAAACTGCAAAAAAATAAACAACGGGGGCAGCGGATGCAGTTTTACAACGCATCCGCTGCCCCATTGTAAGGTCCGGAGAGGAGGGGGCGGAGCTCCGACCGCGCATGCGCGGTCAGAAATCGCGGACACGACACACAAAAAAAGTTACATGCAACTTTTTTGTGCTGACGGTCCGCCAAAACACGACGCATCCGTCGCACAACGGATGCGACGTGTGGCCATGCGTCGCAATGTGTCGGCTAATACAAGTCTATGGAAAAAAAAAAACATCCTGCGGGCAACTTTGCAGGATGCGTTTTTTCTCCAAAACGACACATTGCGACGTACGTCACACAACGCTAGTGTGAAAGTAGCCTTAGTTTGCTCACACTGCAGCAGGGATTTTGGCCCACTACTCCATACAGATCTCCAGATTTTTTAGGCTTTGGGGCTGTCACTGGGCAACATTGAGTTTCAGTTCCCTCCAAAAGATTTTCTATTGGGCTCATGTCTGGAAACTGGCTAGTCCACTCCAAGACATTGTAGTGCTTTTTACAAAACCATTCCTTAGTTGCCATGGCTGTGTGTTTTGGGACATTGTCATGCTTAAACATGCCGCCATGACCCATCTTCAATGCTCTTCCTGAGGGAAGGAGATTGTTGGACAAAATCTCATGATATATGACCCCATTCATCCTCCCTTCAATACAGGGCAGTTGTTCTGTCTTCTTTTCAGAAAAGCACCACCCAAAGTATGATGTTTCCCCCAACAATGCATCATGGTTGGGACAGTGTTCTTGGGGATGTACAGTACTCATCTTTTATCTTCCTCTAAACACGGCGAGTGGAGTTGATACCAAAAAGTTCTATTTGGTCTCATCTGTCCATATAACCTCCCATACCATCTCTGGATCATACACATGGTCATTGGCGAACTTCAAATGGGCCTGGATATGTGCTGGAATGAGCAGGGGGACCTTGCGTGTCCGGCAGGATTTTAATCCATGACGGCATAGTGTGTTACCAATGGCAATGTTTGAGACTGTGGACCCTGCTCTGTTCAGGTCACTGACCAGGTTACCCATTTAATGTGTATGGGTGCTCTATTTGCATACTTTAACACATGTGCTCACGAGTGATGTGTCCTGCTAGGTGAAAATCTACAGCATCAATTGACATATTGCAGATTAAAAATCTGCACAACAGGTCAATTAATGCTGCAGGTTGTTTACACAATGGATGGGTAAGATGTAGTAAAATCTCATCCACCGGCCAAAAAAAATCTGCACCGTATCAGTCCATGCCCTAAACTCCCTCCACATCCAAATTCTAAACATATCTGACTATAGCCAAACCTTGTAGCGTTGTCTCCGGCACATAGTAATGCAGGTTTGAATTGTCTGCTTATTGGACGTCTCAGTGATACCAGTCAGAGGAGGTGGGTTCCCATGGTCTTTAAAGCATCCTAGGTTCCCAGGCACTATAAATTAGTTAAAAATAAAGTTTAGTTTCTCAACAGAATCATTTAACATTCAAAAGAGATCAGTCATCAGACACACTGTTTTGTTATCTGGCGTTTAAAAGAAATCTTAATACATAGAAATTAATGGGTGAAACTATTGACCCTACTATTTTCAGATCAGGAAAACTGATATACAGCTCTGGCAAAAAGTAAGAGACCACTGCAAAATATTCAGTTTGTCTGATTTTTCTCTTTATAGGTATGTGTTTGAGTAAAATGTAAATTGATCTTTTAGTCTACAAACTTCTGACAACATGTCTCTGAATTTCCAAGCAATACATTTTGTATTTTTTTTTGACAAAGAAAAATGGTCAAAATAAAAAAAAAACAACAACCCAATGTTTTCAGACCTCAAATAATGCAAAGAAAGCAAGTTCATAATCATTTAGAAACAACAATACTAATGTTTTAACTCAGGAAGGGTTCAGAAATCAATATTTTGTGGAATAGCCATGATTTTTAATCACAGCTTTCATGCGTCTTGGCATGCTTTCCACCAGTCTTTCATGCGGCTTCTTGCGCAAAAATGTAAGCTGTTCTTCTTTGTTTGATGGCTTGTGACTATCCATCATCCTCTAGATTACATTCCAGACGATTTCAATTGGGTTCAGGTCTGGAGATTGGGCTGCCATTGGCAGGGAATTGATGTGGTGGTCTCTTAATTTTTGCCAGAGCTGTACTTGCTTTCTACTTATTGTTGCAATGTTTTTCTAGGACAACCAAAATTGCATAGTCTGATGTTTTCTATTCATCCTGCTTTGCAGATTTGGAACTCTTTGGGCCTGGCCTTTTGGTGTTTCAATACAGTTTCTGTAGCCACCAGAACCACTGAACAGAAAAAGACACTTTGCTTGTTTAGTGTCTCTAGTGGTCAGTGAAACTATAATAAAATAATTATTTTTTAATACCTTCAACCTACTTGAGCCCAAATATTTTGGCAATGGTGGGTCCATTATTAAGTCACAAGATTACCAGTCACCTCACTGGTTTCCATATGTTACATATGTAATTACTTGTACATTTCTTGCCTTATACAAAATTTCAATGGCAGCCATCACAACAATCACAACACAATTTTATAATAAACAAAAAAACAGAACATTTTCCTTATTTATCACAATATTTACAAATGTCACTAAGGAAGCAGCTCTACAAAGTCTATCACCATTTGACTTAACTAATTGCTCAACTACTCTGCCTATAGACAATCAGTACTAACATTATTTAATGTATTTACTCCATTTCCAGACCTATCATAATAAAAAGGATTGATAATCATAAATGAATTATAAAACTTTCATACTTACTGTATACCCATTAGATACTAACTTTATAGCAGTTTGTTAGGTCTCTGATACAATCCACAATTAGGCTGATAATTCCGCACAGCATATTTTTGCTTTGCTAACCTTATCATCTAACATTGCAATTGATATTTTCATGTATCGGGTTCTTGCGACACTTGTAGCACAAAGGGACCAATTAATTGTAATAGAACATCACAATTGGTCCAAAGGTTACAGAGTGCATAATTCTGCCTTGAGACTAAGTGATATAAATGTCTAAAATAAACTAGACAGCAGTAAACTCAAAGAAGGGGCAGCAACAAGTTAAAGTAAAAAGATTAAGTATTAAAAATATCAAAATATCACATTTGAAAGAGTCCAAAATTGCATGGAATAAATTCAACTGGACTGATGGAAGACATTTGTCAACAGATATACCAGATATGAAAAGTCACATGTACATTCGAAATGTATTCTGTAGAAAGGAGGACCATAGTTTATACTATGGGGTGTATCATTCTCTGTTGTGGGCACTTTGGTAGATAAGAAAAAGCCATATCCAGTCTAAAATTCATCAATATTTAGTAAGACCCACTGACCATAGGATGTGTGCAGGGTCGGGTAATAGTGGCACACCGCCGGCCAGCCTGCACCCCCCCCATTCAACTGTTTCAGTAGTTGAAAGCAATAATGGAGGTGAGAGCGTCAGATGACGCCCCCTCCCCCATCATCCCCCTCTGCCTCTGATGCAGCGGATGCGCAATGACGTCACTTCATCATGCACCATGCTGTGTGCCAGGCACCGCAGATGCTGAGACATTCTGCAGAGACCAGAGCTGAGGGAGAACGAGAAGGAGAGGTAAGTATTGCATTTTTTTTATATCCATGTGTGGCTATAATACCGCAGTACTATAGGGCTGCATTATATTCTCTGGGGAGCTGCATTATACTATATGATAGGGATACATTATAAAGTATAAGGGTCTGCTTTATACTGTATGAGGGGGTTACATTATACTCTATAAGGGGTTGCATTACTCGCTATGAGAGGGTTCCATTATTCTCTATGAGGGGGGTTGCGTTATTCTCTATGGGGGCCTGCATTATATTCTATGAGGGGGCTGCATTACACTCTATGAGGGGGCTGCATTATATGCTATGAGGAGGCTGCATTATACTCTACGAGGGGGCTGCATTGTGCTCTGATAGGGCTGCATTGTGCTCTGAGGGGGCTGCCTTATACCCTATGGAGTGGCTGCATTACACTTTATGGGGTGGCTGTATTATACTCTATGGGGAGGCTGCATTATAATGTGAGGGGGGGCTGGAGAGCTATGGGGAGTGTAGTATACTATATGGAGGACTATGGGACACATTATAGTATATGGAGGACTATGGAGTCTGCATTATACAATATGGAGGACTATGATGCACATTATACTATATGGAGAACTATAGGGTGCATTATGCTATGTGGAGGACTACGGGGTGTATTATACTAAACAAGCAAAATGCTGCCTATTCATTGAGTGATTGGATTGTTTATGCCGGAACAAAAATCATTGTTCTCAGTACCACATCGCCCAGTGAAAACTGCAGATATGCTGCTGATAACATGATACTGTATGGGGACAGACTGATCTACTAGTGATCATTCTGTCCCCATCATTGTCCCTGAGCCTGTGTAAAGAGGCCGGGAAACAAGCGTAGAACGTTTTCAATATTGTCGATCACACTCATTTAGCGGCCTAAAATCAGAGCGTGTAAATACAGCCGAAATATTTCAATGTGATAGTGCAATATGTGGGCATTTGGGGTCCCACTTTAAGCTTTTCCCCGAGGCCTTACTTTGTCTAAAACTAGCCCTGGAAGGTGCCTCCCACCTGTAATAGGTAATGGGTAACATGATGGCTCAGTGGTTAGCACTGTATCCTTTCAGTGCTGGAGTCCTGGGTTCAAATCCCACCAAGGACAACATCTTCAAGGAGTTGATATGTTCTCCCCGTCTTTGCGTGGGTTTCCTCCTATTCTCTGGTTTCCTCCCACACTCCAAAAAATACTGATACTGAGATTGTGAGCTCCATTGGAGACTGTGACGATGATGTCTGTAAATCACTGTAGAAATAATGGTGCTATATACAGTATGTGAATATAATTAAATATAATGTAGGGGGAAAGAAGGATTAGTAGGCCATTTCAAATTTTATTTCCAGGAGATAAAGTCGCTGTCTGACATCCCCATTGAGTGTTCATGTATATAGGTGAGAGGGCATTTGGCTGATCGCTATGTGATAGCATTTGTACCTTAAGTTCACAGTTTTTATATCGTTCTTTCTGCACCTATTTGACCCAAAACAGGAGTGGAGACTACTGGGTCAAGGATATAAGTAAAGCTTTATTAGTCCTCACTTTTTTTGGCCACCAAATGCCTCCATGAAAAACTTTGTACATTTACAAAGAAAGAACTGGGCCCAAAGCAGTTTTCAAGACTTAAATCTTGATGTCCGGCTTATGCTTAGGATGCCCCACCACTGAGCATAATTGAGAGTCTGTAGTGCTGGAGTTGTGCTGATGCCCCCGACACAACGAGTTCATAAAAGGGACTGAGCTATAGGCCAGTCAGAGGCACTTATATGAAAACTGCAGTGTAGGGTCACAGCACTCTCTGGAGAGCCGTAATTGTGTGAATCTGAATCTTGCAATATATTAATTATTAACCCCTATCTGACCTCGGACGGGATAGTACGTCCGAGGTCAGCTCCCCTGCTTTGATGCAGGGCTCCACGGTGAGCCCGCATCAAAGCCGGGACATGTCAGCTGTTTTGAACAGCTGACATGTGCCCGTAATAGGCGCGGGCAGAATCGCTCACAGCACACCTGCATTTCTGCTATATAGCAGCGATCAGCAGATCGCTGCTATGCAGCAAAGGCGATTGAGCTGTGCCTGCTTCTAGCCTCCCATGGAGGCTATTGAAGCATGGCAAAAGTAAAAAAAAAAAGTTGAAAAAAATGTTAAAAAAATAAAAAAAATATAAAAGTTTAAATCACCCCCCTTTCGCCCCAATCAAAATAAATCAATCAAAAAAAAAATAAAATCTACGCATTGGTATTTGGTATCGCCACGCTCAAATATCGCCTGACCTATCAACTAAAAAAAAGCATTAACCTGATCGCTAAACAGCGTAGCGGGAAAAAAATTCAAAACGCCAGAATTGCGTTTTTTTGGTCGCCGCGACATTGCATTAAAATGCAATAACGGGCGATCAAAAGAACGTATCTGCACCAAAATGCTATCATTAAAAACGTCATCTCGGCACGCAAAAAATAAGCCCTCAACCGACCCCAGATCACGAAAAATGGAGACGCTACGGGTATCGGAAAATGGCGCAATATTTTTTTTTTTTTTTAGCAAAGTTTGGAATTTTTTTTCACCACTTAGATAAAAAATAACCTAGGCATGTTAGGTGTCTATGAACTCGTACTGACCTGGAGAATCATAATGGCTGGTCAGTTTTAGCATTTAGTGAACCTAGCAAAAAAGCCAAACAAAAAACAAGTGTGGGATTGCACTTTTTTTGCAATTTCACCGCACTTGGAATTTTTTTCCCCATTTTCTAGTACACGACATGCTAAAACCAATGATGTCGTTCAAAAGTACAACTCGTCCCGCAAAAAATAAGCCCTCACATGGCCAAATTGACGGAAAAATAAAAAAGTTATGGCTCTGGGAAGGAGGGGAGTGAAAAACGAACACGGAAAAATGAAAAATCCCAAGGTCATGAAGGGGTTAATATTTGCATTAGTATACAGTAAGTCATAGTTATTTTTATATTCATCAGGTGACCAGATACTTCTGTTGGCATGATCTGAACATCATGATGTTTACATGCAGGTGTAGAAACCAAATGGATTGTGTTCATGGGCAGACAATTGCGCGTGACTATGGCATGGTTGCCTCATTGGAAATGCATGAGCTGCATTGTGGTATCCTAATGAAATTTTACAATATAAGATCCTCAGAGCAGCTGTCCAGCTGGATACAGCTGCATTTCCAATCTTTGCTGACTAATTCCAATTTTGACTTTTATTAGTTGTTGGATGGATATCACTCTCATTTGTCCATGTCATTAGTGGCCCACACCCACAGCATAAACATCTTATCAAGAAAGAGTTAGACACTTGGTATAATGTAGTTGATTTAATTATTATATTTGACGTCCTTTATTCTAAGAAACAAATCTTTAGCATTTGCTTTGGGTGCGGAATGCGTTGTGTCACCACAGTTCAGAAATGCTATCTTCAGCCTAGACTAGTGCGTTCTTTGCTGGTCCACACCTTTTCTGCTAGAGGCTTTTAGATAATTCTTCTACATACCAGAGATTATTATATAAACAAATTGATGCGCTGTGACGCAGATGCTTTACAATGTGTTCATGAGATCATTTTACAGCTCTTGGTTTATTAAGAGATTTTGACATACATCAATAGAATACAAGGCGGTAAGATAAACACTGAGGAGCAGACATCACTGGCTCTACTTATAAGCTGGATTGAATTTTTACACAGATACATAACTTTACATAGGAGGCCCAGAAGGATTATCACACAAAAGGAGGAATCATGTAACAAAAGTGCATTTCTGTGTGATGGTTGAGCTGAGATTAGCCTGAACCTGTCAGCACTCATGATCACTGAACCAAATCCTCCTCAAGCATGATATGAAAACTTTCACCAATCTTCTGTGATCCTCACATAGCTTTAGGAACCCTCCACCTCTTCTCAGATGTTGGTTACAACACTGACCTCTGAGTCTAATCAGAGGAAAAGTCAAAGCTATTTGCTCTACTAAAATGAATGAAGCCTGGCAAGATCCTGTGACACAAAACAGCAATCTTCTCTTCAGTGACCTAAAATATTCTTTTTTTCAAAGTTTTTAGCCAGTTGCATATATGATTGAAATGAAGACAAGTTATTAAGCTAGGTTCACATTTGCGTTGTGCAGTCCGTTCAACAAATCCGTTAAACGGACTGCACTAACGCAAGTGCCGACTTTGGCACTGCGCTAGCGCAGATGGAGCATCTGCTAGCTCCATCTACGCTAGCAGTGACGAACCCGGAAATGCTGCAGCCCGCGTCTCGGGACCCTCACTCAATGATGGCACATCGCTAGCGTACGCCCATTGTGGGCGTGCGCTAGCGATGCGTTCGCCATTGCAAGTAATGGTGGCGTTAACGGACTACGTTACACCGCGTTATGCCGCGGTGTAACGTAGTCCGTTAAACGAGTTCACACAACGCAATGTGAACCTTAGAACATTCATCATGTATACTGGCCAACAGTCACAACTTATCATTTCTAACACTATAAATGAAAATAATTTAAAAAGTGGTCTAACGAATGAGTTAAGGTGATACATTTTGGTGGTCCAACCCTTTGAAATGAATTGTTCAGCAACCCCCCATAAGACATAGTTAATATACTATTTTGGCTAGGGTAATCGACAATTTACAGTGTATGGGAGTATCCCTAAAATCCTCTGATGGCGGTAGAAAGGAGCTTAAAGCATAAACTAAAGGGGTGGTCTGAAATACAGATTAATTTTCATCCTAAATGCCAATGTATTTAATGTCATAATCTAAATTATTTTCTAATATACTTCCCTAACTACACTAACTGCTTTTCTTTCTTTCTTTGCCAATCTTGTTTTCGGTGATGCTTTGTTTGAGAATAACAGTGCATGCTGGGATACTCAAACGAAGCATCATCAGGGACAAAGACTGCAGACACTGCCCCCTCCCCGAAACTAAGCGTTATCAGTGATCTTCATTTCAAGGGCTGAGTAGTCTCAGCTCTGTCACTGAGTGATGTGCAGAAAGACAGTGCTCTTTTTGGTTCAGATCAGTAGTAATGAGTTGGCAATAGAGCGCACTGTCAGTTTGCGTTATAAGATGAATACCCAGCTTGTACATGACATCACTTACAAGTGCTGGTCTCTGCCCTGTGATGACGCATCGTTAGAGTATCCCAACATGCACTAGGATTCTCAAACAGTCAACAAAAAGGAGGTTGTAAAAAAAAGAAGAGCAATTAGTGTAGATAGGGAAGGATAGGGAATTTTTTTATTAAAGTATATTAGATGATAGCTTAGATTATGGCACTAAATAGATTTGGATTTAGGAATGAAATTAATTTGTAGTTCAGACCACCCTTTAATTGTGCTGTTTTTACTTACTGGAGATAAGAGTTTTGCTTACTGGAGATAAGAGTGGTCAACAAGCGTTTATGGGTAGGAATAGTTGTCGGTGGACAACTATCTGACGGATTTGACTAGCTTTGGACTCCCAGCCCCAGGGGATGCCGAGGAAGTCAAATACTAATGAAAGACAGACAAACTAATTGATTTGTAGTTTTTTAAGAGAGTAAATTGGCATACATATGTATGCCAGTAGGTAATAGTTCCTTTTTTATCTTTATTTTTAAACTATAATTTAGAATATTAAACTTAAAAATAATAATATACGTAGGTGTCAGTAAAGACATACCTAAAGCACAGAAGGAGACAATTATTAAGCCCAATCAGTTTTAATAAAAGGCACACTGATGTATTATTTACCAAATGTATTAAGAGGTGCATACCTCTTATTAAATTCAGCAAATTGCATACAGAAATAAAGTGGCTTGAGAAAGTATTCACCCTCACTGAAAATTTTAATGTTTTGCTACCTGCTTACAACTGTAAACATTTGGTTTTCTTTTTATTGTGAAGCAAACAACAAATAAGACAAAATAAGTGAAAACTTCAGTGTGTAGAAATATTTAGCCCCTAAAGTCAGTATTTTGTAGAGCCTCCTTTTGCAGCAATTACAGCTACAAGTCGAATTGGATAAGTCTCTATGAGCTTTCCACATCTTGCCGCTGGGATTTTTGTCCATTCTTCCAGGAAAAACTGCTCCAGCTCTTTCACGTTAGATGGTTTTCTCTGGTGAACAGCAATCTTCTAGTCTGACCACAGGTTCTCAATTAGATGAAGGTCTGGGCTTTGACTAGGCCACTCCAAACATTTACACTTTTCCTGTTAAATCACTCAAGTATTGCTTTAGCAGTATGATTTGGGTTATTGTCTTGTTGGAAGGTGAACCTCTGTCCCAGTCTCAAATCACTGACAGACTGAAACAGGTTTTGCTCATTAATATCCCTGTATTTTGCACCAGTCATCTTCCCATTCAACTCAGACAATTATTGCTGTCCCTGCTGCCGAAAAACATCCCCACAGCATGATGCTGCCACCGCCATGTTTCACTGTGTGGATGGTGTTCTTGTGGTGAGGAGCTCAGTTGGTTTGGCACCAGACATCACTTTTTTTACCTTGAGAAAGGCGCCGATCCGGTGCTGAAACACGTTGGTACATTAGAGTACCATTTTGGGAAACAGAAGGCTTCTCATTTACCGCAACACAGCCCATTCAACGTGACGTTGTCCTTCTCTATTATTTTTCATCTGGAAAACATTTTTCGCCTCCAGCCAAAGGGCTACAGCAGCAATTACACATGTTTACATCTATTGTGTCTTCACACAACACTACCAGGTGAGCACTTTTGTCCCCCAAACAGTTTTTCAGCGTAATAAGGTCATGGTGGTATTCACTGCTCTCCAAAAATTCAGATCAAACCAATGCAGATTGGCTCGAAAAGTGTCTACATTCATGACTGTCCTTGAGATGATATTCCTTATAGCTGCTTACAATGCTTATGAATTCCAGGCTCAACTCATCTCCTGGCAGGAGGGCTAAAACCACTTAGTGGAAGTCTTCCTAGCTGAGAGGTCCTGCAGGGATAAAGGTTTATGCATACACTGGTTCTACCCTCCATTCAGAACAGTTACAACATTATATCACCGTTACGCATCTACAACTAACAGTAAATGACATGTTAAAGCAACGTTCGGCTTTGCCTGCTTATTGTAAAATGTAAGTATGGGTTTCTATAAACAAATGCAGAATATCATACTTGAATTTCACCATGGAAATAAATGAAATCTGTTCTCAACTTATTATATATATATATATGTATATAGATATATATATGTAGCTGGTTACAAGGGTGCTTTCGGGATGCAAAAAATGGCATCCTCTTCACTCTATTTATTTTGTGTTGTGCAACATATTATAGATGCATGCCATCCCGCTCTAAATAAACAGTCAAGATAGAACAATATTATATGTCGCTTTCATAGATAAGTTTGCTGATACAAGAATGTTATTGCACATTAGGCAAACCTCAAATGAAAACACAGTTTACTCTCCAAACTGACAAACATGATTTTATTCTACTGTAATTGCAGAGTGCATATTCCATTAAAAACACTGGTTGTGTACTTGTTTATTCAAGAACATATTCTCATCCCTGCAAATACGGAACAGACCACTTCCTAGTTAAAATATGTAATTGCAAGGGGATGGAATTTAGTTAAGGGAATTTATTTCTGAATTCAGTTAAACATTGTTCCCAAAATGCCGGCCAGCTTTCCTGCAGTCCATAATTACTAATCTACCAATTCAGCAATTAGAGATCAAATCTTTTGAAATTCAAATACACCAGGTTCTCAAATTTAAAAAAAAGTCAATTTGTGGCAAAAAAAAAATTGTTGCAAATCGCAGGTACTCCAATTGCTTTGAAACATGTGAATAACACTTTAGAGGTTTTTCTATGACTGTGTCCAACCCATGTCAATTTGTTTAACACAAACACTGCATTATTGATGTCAGTGACCTCACCATAGAAATGAATGGTAACCTGGTAGTAACCAACAGTCCATTTAATAACATAGTGCATTGTTAACTTTGTTAGCATGAAAAGTCCATCAAATGATCAAAAATGTATCCCTCTTCCTATGTGATCAAACAGACCATTCTTTACACAGCATTGACTCAAATTGCCAGAGTCACTGTCAAAGGTAACATCATCTTGTTGGGACTGAGATGAGTGATGTGCCATATATGCCATAACGCCACTTCCTCCAAACAAATTAGCTTGTTGTGACTTTTGTCTGGATGGCTGGAGCCATTAGTGGTGGTGAGGCTTCTGCTGCTGACAACTCCCACAAGCTTATCCTAGGTACAGTGGGAAATATAAGTATTTGATACACTGATAGCTGATTTTGCAAGTTTTCAAACCTACAATGGAGA